>NW_024412431.1:2841208-2841507 GCF_014898765.1 Herpailurus yagouaroundi | reverse complement strand
GGGGGGGGGGGGGGGGGGGGGGGGGGGGGGGGGGGCGTGGCCAGATGGGGACAGAGTAGAAAGGACTTTGGTGCCAGGGTGGGAGAGGGTTGCCCAGAAAGGGGATGTGGGTGTACATTGTTATTGCTTCCTCCTAGGGCAAAGGGTCGTGAAGGGGGTCAGGAGGATGCTGGGGGGGGGGGGTGCCCAGGATGGGGCCCACTGCGAACCCCTCTCCTATGGCCATGGGAATCATTAAGGCAGAAACAAGAGGAGAAGCAGCTGGAAGGAGGGGTGTGGTTCGGAGCCATCCCCCCCCC
>NW_024412431.1:2827255-2841108 GCF_014898765.1 Herpailurus yagouaroundi | reverse complement strand
GGGGGGGGGGGGCAGTGCGCCAGAGAGGGGCTGGAGCTGGGGCCTCCCACGGTGGCAGCCCCCCCCCCCGAGTCCCCCGCCCGGAATGGCTATTCCTGGTTGGGTTCCGGAGACCCTTCAAAATTCAGAAGAAAAGCCCCGAAGGGAGGCGTTATGCCTGCTTGGGCCCAGGCCAAGAGCCCTAGGAGGCCGGAAGACTGAGCCTGGGGCCTGGGGCAGGGGGAGGTGGCAGGAGATGGGACACAAGGGGTAGTCGGGAACAGGAGATCTACAGTTGCTGTGTTTCATCCTGTTTTTTTTTTTTTTTTCTTTTTCTAAAAATGTAACAATTAAAATTCCAAAAATAAAATCCCTTCCGGGACCTCCGCCCCTTGTTCCCCAGCCCCCACCTCCAAAAAGAGGCCCCGTGGGTGGGGGTGGGGGGAAAGAGGAAAAAAAGAAAAGAGAAAAATCCCCACTTTTCTGTTTTCTTTTTTCTCTGGAGGCCCAAGAGTCTTTGAGGCAGTGGAGGAGGTGGTCGTGGGGTAATGGTGGCGAAGGGAGCCGGGGAGAGCAGGAGGGTGTCGGGGCCGGGGTTCAGGTAGGGCCTCCAGCTGACCCCCACCCCCCAGGAGCTGGGAGTGGGGGGGGGTCCTCGCCGGACGTTCCTGTGCAGGCACTGCACGCCCTCTTGGCAGCCTGATGCTCTTTTTGGGCCCCCGCCTCGGCCGCCGTGGAGGGGAGGCCCGGGAGGCCCGGGGTGTCCTCTGGAGGGGGCGGGGTCCTCAAGGCGGGCGGAAGGGGGCTCTCGGCAGACAGGGCCAGGGGGCTGCTGCGGCCTACGGCATCCACGGATGCGTCTGGGGACGTGGCCTTGTCCTTGCCCGCAGCCACACTACCGGCCGAGTCTGCTTGCTGCGTGCAGCAAGGTTCCTGTACCTTCCCCTCCGTGGGCATATCCTGGCCATCGACCTCCAAGAGTTCCTCAGCTGGGGACGCATCCTGAGCCCCGGACAATCCCTGCACCGTAAATGCACCCGGGGCGGTAGACACCTCCTCCTCATCTTCCTCTTCCAGCGTCAGCTCAAACTGGAACTTATCAGGTGGGGGTGGGTGGCCTGGCCCCCTGGGCTCCTCCTCAGGTGGCGGTGAGGGGCTCTGGCGAATGGCGCTGTAGTACCAGTCTCTGTTGTCCTCCAACGTGTCCAGGATCTCCTGGGCGTCTGGGTGGACCAGGTCAGCCCACGTCTCCCACAGCGGGTGCACGATATAGTCGATGAAACCCACCTGGGAGAGAAGGGACACCGGCGTCAACAGGCGGCCGGCTGTTGCAGATGGGAGGGCCATGCTGTGGGATCTGGTAAAGTCTAAAAGGCGCTGATAGCATTTAACCTAGTAATCGTGCTCCTCCAGATCCGACCCGGAAAAACTCTTGCACAGGGAAGAAAAAAAAAAAAAATCACATATGACATGGAAACAAATACTGGAAACTTCCACCCATCTGTCAGTTAGCAATTAGTTGTAAAAAGCCGCGGGGGTGCCTGATGGCTCAGTTGCTCAAGTGACCAACTCTTGGTTTTGGCTAGGCCACGATCGTAAGGATTGTGAGTTCAAGCCCTGCATCAGGCTCTGTGCTGACAGCTCGGAGCCTGGAGCCTGCTTTGGATTCTGTGTCTCCCTCTCTCTCTGCCCCTCCCCTGCTCATGCTCTGTCTCTGTCTCAAAAATAAATAAAAACATTAAAAAAAAAAGAAGAAGAAGAAGAAGAAGAAAATCTTGATTTTTCTTGGTGGAGGCAATACTTCCCCAATATAGGTGAAAACTACATTTCCCAGCCTCCTTTGCAAAGAGAGGGTGGCAATGTGACCACATGTAGATGGAAGATCTGGGTCGGGATGGGCATAGGGGGTAGGAGTGCTGCTTCAGCTGGCAGAGACCTTTCCTCCTTACGATGTGGCCAGAATGGTTAGAGTTTCAACAGCATCCGTGACCATGAGAGGCGTCTCTAGGGACAAAGGTCCCATGCTTCGGATGATAGAAGAGCAACACTGAAATCTCCTTAGGTGCCTGACTATTTCATGGAGCCAAAGGGAGCTAAATTCTTTCTCTCGACTTTTTTTTTTTTTTAATTAAAAAAATTTTTTAATGTTTATTTTTGAGAGGGGTGGGGGAGGGGCAGAGAGCGAGGGGGACAGAGGATCTGAAGCAGGCTCTTGGCTGGCAGCACAGAGTCCGACGTGGGGCTCGAACCCGTGAACTATGAGGTCATGACCTGAGCCAAAGATGGACGCTTAACCGACTGAACCACCCAGGTGCCTCTGGACTTTTCTTACATGCGAGAGAATAAAAATGGGGTGTCTGGGTGGCTCAGTCATTAAGCATTTGAATCCAGCTCAGGTCATGACTTCACAGTTAGTGAGTTTGAGTCCCACATTGAGCAAGCAGGAGCCCCGCTTTGGGCAAAAACAGGAGCCCCAGGTGAGCCCTGCTTCTCTCTCTCTCTCTCTCCCTCCTTCTCTCTCTCTCTGCCCCTCATGGGATTCTCTCTCTCTTCTCTGCCCCTCACTCACTTGTACCCTCTCTCTCTCTAAAAAAAAAAAAGAGAGAGAGAACAAAAATGAAGCCTTATCTCGTTTGAGTCACTGTGAATTTGTAACTCCTCAACACCTAAATGGCCATCCACAGGAGAAAAACTATAGACCCCATCTGCTGTCTAGATCTGTGAGAATACTACAGAGTCGTCAAAAGGGATGAGCTAAATCTATACGCAGTAACACAGACACATCTCCAAGTCATTGTTTGGAAGAAAAGGCAAGCTGTATAAAAATGGGTACATACTGATAAAATTCATATTTTTTTAACAAAGCAAAACCCCTGAACTATTGCTATGAGGTTGCCCGTAAATGTAACTACGTAATAAAGCCTATGGAACTGGTTTTCCCGGGCGTTGGAGGATGGGGTGATCTGCATGCTCAAAGGGACATTTGGAAGTATCTAGAGACATTTTTGGTTGTTGTAATTGGAAGGGAAGGGGTGGAGGCCAAGGATGCTGCTCAAAATCCTACAAGGCACGGCCCCCGCGACAGAGAATGACCCGGGCCCAAATGTCAACAGCACCAAGGCTGGGTAACTCAGGTCTGGAAAGGCGTGCACAGTGAGCCGGGAAGAACAGGTCTTGCCAGGGAGGAGACTGGGAGTGGGGAGGGCGAGAAACTTTCACATCCACACTTTACAAACAAGACTGGGTTTCCGTACCTCTTGTCAAGTTAAACAAGCACACGATGATGCGTCATCGCATCTCATTGCAAAATCCCACCAAAAATCAAGGACAAAATCAGCAGCCAGGTTACAGGGATACCGAGAGGCTGGAGCGACATGAGGTCTGTAACCAAGAGCTGGGCAAGTATTATTATGGATGCTAAATGAGAGAGAACTGTTCCACTCAGGTCTACAAGTTTTGAATCCAGAGGCCTGGTTTTGGCTATTCTGTAGAAGGGAAAATGTTGCAAATTTCCCATCAAGGCAGAAAAGGAAAGAAACACACACACACACACACACAGAAAAACTTGACTTTGTGGAGGGGCAGGTCGGGAACTTCTGGGTCTCGGAGCTCCAGGCCAGCATGGGGTGGGGAGGCCCGCTTAACACCCGTACCTGAGACTTCTCCACCGAGGCTGTGTGCTTGTCGCACATGGGGCTGATCTCCATGCCCCGCTCACGTTCACGGTCCCCCTGCTGGAAGAACTCGGCCATAATGCGGTCGGTCCACTGGCGGTACAACTCGAGTGGCTTGGTGGGGTTGCTGAGGTCTGCACAGTGCACCATGTTCCGAAGGACCTGCGTGAGGTGGGGGACCTTCAGAGGCCATGCCCCCGTCCCAGTCTGGGACCTCACGCTTCCTTACCTCCCCCTTTATTGGGAGAGTGAGGTAGGGGGATGTGGAGAGAGATAGGGGAAATGGGGAGGGGGGAGAGGATGGCAGGGGGAGAGCAAAGAAAGAGATCGTGGGGAGAGGAGAGAAGGAGGTGTTGGCAAAGGCAGAGGAGACAGGACGGGGTGATGGAGGAAGGGAAGAAGTAAGGAGGGATGGTAGGAGATGGGAGTTGGGATGGAGAGAGGGGAGGGGAGACCAAAAAGAAAGAGACAGGAAGAGGGGCAACATGGGAGCTGCAGGCTGAGGGAGGGGGGCAAACGGGACCCAAAGGGGAGAGAGAAAAGGAGAGAGGGTCCGGTCTCCTTGTATGGTTGGGGGGGGGGGGCACCTGGATGCGGTCGGAGTAGTTGTCCAGCAGGAGGACCCCCGAGCTGGTCACCTTCTTGGTCTCCACCATGGTCTTCAGGTCTGCCAGGAGGGTCATGTGTTTGGACATGTCCGTGGCCAGCACCTGTGGGTGAGGGGCCACTGAAGCCCTGCCACGGGCTGTACTGACCCGAACTACGCCTCTAAAGCTTTCCCCTAGCACAACCTGTTCCCAGTGCCCACAAAGGACGCCTCTCGCGGGGCTTCCTGGCCTGGACTCAGACCCTGCCTCAACCCCAGTGTCAAAGGCGCCCTTTTCCGTTCTGGCCCCGCCCCTGCCCCGCCCACCATGTCGATGACCATCTTGCGCAGGCTCTGCCGCTGGCGCTTGCTGAGGTTCTGGAAGATATCGCAGTTGTCTTCCTGCAGCAGCTTGAAGCCCACGGCCAGGTGGTGGTTCTCCAGCACCGACTCATCGTTGTACATGAGCGCCAGCTCCGAATCTGCGGCCCAGGCCCAGGCAGGCGGTCAGGGGAGGGTGGGGCCGGCAGGGCCGCCTCGAGGGGTGGGGCAGCGCAGGCCCCGCCTCCAACCCGGCAGGCCCCGCCCCCGTGGGGGCCACTCACTAGTGTTGATGAGGAACTGGTTGGAGACCCCAGGGTGGTCTACGTCATGAATAGCGGCCGCGAAGAGGGCGGCAAGAATCTCCAGGTCCGTGAACACAGCCTAGGGGCAGAGAGGGGGGTGGGAGAGAGGCGGGTTAGAAAGATGGGGGATCTGAGAGACAGGGTGAGAGAGAGATGCGGGTGCCAAAGAAGACGGTCAGGAGGGATCGATGAGGACCGGGAAGGCCAGCGTCAGAGAGACACGGAGGTCAGGAGATGGGCAACGGGCAGTCAGGGAGGGACGGGGCTGGGGAGACACAGGGGCCAGGCAGTGCTCACATCTAGCGCGGGTGTGGCCAGCAGCACGTGGGTGGACTGCAGCACATCGGCCGCGTGAAGGCTGTTGTGGTAGGCCACGTCGGGGTGGTAGTGGTCCTCCAGGGTCAGCATATATGTCACCATGGTGTCCACTGGGATGCGGAATTTCTTCAGCAGGTCACGCTCCTGAGGGTAGGTATGGGGAACGGTGACTCCCGAGAGCTCTGCTCTCCGCCCGGCCCCCTTCCGCTCACCCTGCCCCACTCAGCCCGCCCTACCTGAAATATCGTGTACATGATGCAGCTGAGGGAACGGCCTCCGGCGTATTCGGATACGCAGAAGATGTTCAGACCCCACTTGTTCAGGTTCTCCAGTTCCTGGGTGAAGTAGGAGGCCAGAGGTCAGCAGCCCACAAGACCCAGGGCCCTGCCCCTACCCACGTGGGTAAGAAGTTCCTCTTAGTTGATCATCACCCCTCTCGACTCTTTCCTAACAATTCAGAGCTCTGGTCTGAAAGTAGCACTGTCATTGCCCACCGGGTGGGCTCTGTGCTCAACACACAGAGTTGACTGTCCCCGTCCGACCAGGCCAGAAAATAATAAAGCAACCACAGCGCCTGTGTACTGAGTGACTTTAAAAAAAATTTTTTTTAATGTTTTATTTATTTTTGAGAGCGAGAGACAGAGTGTGCATGGGGGAGGGGCAGAGAGAGAGGGAGACACAGAATCTGAAGCCAGCTCCAGGCTCCGAGCTGTCAGCACAGAGCCCGATGCGGGGCTCAAACCACGGACTGTAAGATCATGGCCTGAGCCGAAGTCTGACACTTAACCTCTTAACCTTAACCGAGGAGCCACCCAGGCGCCCCCTGAGTGACTATTGTCTCCCAGGCATTATGCTAAATGCTTGATCTCATTTGGTTGGTTGGAGAACCAAAGCTCAGAAGTGATGTGACCTACCCAAGCCCTTGCATCTCGCAAGTGGCAACGCTGTGGTGTGAACTCCGTTTGGCTGACCCCAAAAGCACAGTTTGGCTTCGGAGCCAAATAGCTCACCAGCACCAGGGGGAAAGGAACTCGGGCTAATTTTCCATGGCTCTCCAGAATCTGGAACGGTGCCAGCACACAGTAGGTGCTCAGTAAACGCCGGGTGACTGACTGGGCACTGGCTAGTGCTGGAGTTCAGGTTACAACAAATGTCAGCTGACTGAGCCAACAAGAGTGCACTGAGTCCGCTGTACAAACCCATGTGGGAGCCCCTTGGCGTTAGGTGTCACGGAGCTGAACCCAGGTCTGGCCTGTAGTGGATGCTGTTGGGGTTCGACCCAGATCCCCTTCACTGACCAGTGCACCTGTCCTCCTGGGTGGGTGCTGGGACTGTTGCTTACAAAGACTCACAGCTGCTCTGTTCTCCAGAAAACTGCTCTTGCCCCTATGGGAGCTACATGGAGGCGGTAATGCTGTCCACTCTGGGGACTGCCCACAGTGGGGTACAAAAGTCCCGCACTCTTGCCTCAAGGTGGGCTCAACTCTGTGGCACTGCTGACACTCCAGAGCTCCCAGTGGAGTCAGGCGGAGGCCAGATTCTGAGGCCACCCCCTTGCTTAGCTTCTTCCTCTCCTGCTTCCTTCACTCTTGCTCTCCTGAGAGTCTCATAAGCCAAGTATGCCTGGATTATCATTTCAGACTGACCCAACGCCCGGTCCTTCTCTGGGCCCCAGGAGACTCCCTCCCCTCTCTAGTCCAGGGTCTGCTGAGACCCTACTCACTTGGGCCAGGAGCTCTTCTTGGTTGGTCTTCACCCCAAAGCGGGGGATGCTAGAGTCACTCAGGCTGCTGCTATGCGTCAGCTTCTTCACCCCCGTGATCTGAGACATGGGCTGGAATTGCGGCCCAGGGGGCGGGGGCTGCTGGGAAGGTCTCTGGCGGGGAGCTGGCTGTTTTTCTCGATCCTTCATCGTGGGTGATGGAATCTCCACTTCATTCTGCTTGTCTGGAGCAGATGGAGGAGAGACAAGCATGAGACTCCCACAGAGACCCCCTCATCTGGCCCTCACTTCCCCTGGGCTCCCCACTGTGCCCTGGGAAGGCTCACGCAGGAGGGCAGACCCCTTCAGGATGTCATGCTGTTGGTTCCTTATAGGCTGGAAACCAGAGGGAAGGGAGGAATTCTTCTGGGAGGTGGTGGGCTGGAGCAGGGACCCTGGGACTGGCCCGGAGCATTGGGGTGGCCCCAGTCTGATAGCCAGGTTTGACAAGGGGGTGGCACGGGAAGTCAGGAAGCAGGTTGAGGATGCTGGAGAGAGTAGCTGCCTGTCCTGTATAGGCAGGGGAACTTCTAGGGCAGGGGAGACACCTCCATGGTGACTAAGAGTGCTGATCAGGGTGGACAGCATGGGGAAGAGGGAGGGAAGGGTAGTCTCTGGCTCCATGAGCCCCACCCCCACCCCACCCCTTTAACACCAGCCTGCCTGGGGGGCCAGCCCCAGGATCCCTTTTCCTGAGCTTTCAAGGGCTTCCAGAGCTGAACCTGGGCCACCCATTGTGACCTGGGGCCCTGCCAGTCAATAACGGGGCCTAATAGGGGTTATTTGCATGCCATGCTCCCATTGGCTGGATCTCAGAACTCTGCACGGCCACACCCCCACTGGCGGGAGTATTTGAAACTCTGAACCCTTCTCTTGGGCTTGGCGTAGGGTGGTTCTCCAGAATTTGGAAACCTTTGGTGATAAATTGAGAGGGTAAAATTATCCTGAATTTGGGGGGGGCATATCTTCAGCTTGGGCTCTTGGATAAAGAGATTAGGATGAGTTGGAGGTCCCCATGAGCTTGAGGGTTCTAATGAATTTGAGGTACTCTGTATAACTGTATTAGGTATCAAAATTCTGTGTGTGTGTGTGGGGGGTCCTACTGAATCTGAGGGTCATATCAAGTTGGGTGATTCTCCCGAATTTGGGAGACCTTTCAGCTTGGAGGGTTTTGAAACTTTGAGGGGGTCTTTTATGAGTTCTTAAGGACAGCCGTTCCCTTAAGTTTGAGAACCCTACCGAGTTTGAGCATACCTCTTGAGTTTGAGGGGTCTCCTGAATTTGTGGGGGGAAATCCAAGTTTGGATAATCTACTGAATTTGGGGAGGCCTTTCAGCCTGGAGGCATTTAAAGTTTAGAAATTCTATTTGAGTTTGTGGGGTTTTTGGGGCCTTGAGTTTGAGAGTTCCGTTGTGGTCCCACTGAGTTTGGGGGGGCTTTTCTGCTTGGAGAGATTTTTTTAATGTGGAAGTTCTATAAAAGTTGACATCCCTCTGGGTTTAGGGGCATCGTGAGCATGGGAACGCTTGAGCGTGGTAACCTTGATCTTTAGGGAATTAAGAGTCAGGGTCCCTCGGGCAAATGTGGGCAATGGGACCTGCGGTCTGGGGCAGCCCCCTCCAATTCAGGCGTGCAGCCTCTCCCCGCACATACGAGCGGTGCCTTTCACTCACCCAGGAATGTGGTGGAGATGTACTCAGAGACCTGGTTTCCTGACCTGCTCATCTCTGACAGGTGTGTGAGTTCACGGTTTAACATCCTCTTGAACTAAGGTGAAGGAGGCAAGAAGGAAGGAATGATGGGGAGACAGGGCAGCAGAGGGTGGAGGATGTCAGCCCCTCCCGAGAAACTTCTGAAGACCCCATGAGTCCTTCCAACTTCTCTGCTCAGCCAACAGAGCCCTCAGCAAGCTGCTAGAGGGGAGGGGTCAGCCCTTCCTCTCCTCCCAGGTCTGGAGGGGGGCCCCAGGCTTGGAAGTTAGGACTCAGCATACCCCTCCCTTCCTGAGGAAGGGGGGCACCCCTCCCCAGACTTCCTCTTCCTCCAGCCCAAAGGAGGAGCCAGAGGGGCACCTGTGGAAGGGAGGGGCTCCCGCTTAACAGTGAGCCAATAGGGTGTCAGGAGAATCCCGTCGCCATGGCGATGGGAGTCTCCTTAGCAACTCCCCCTCCAACCAGCTGCTGAGCTGGGGGGATGGGGGGGGGGGGGGGGGGGGCAGGCCACAGGCCCCTTAACCCTTGCCTTCCCAGAGCTACCCTGGCCCACGTCTTCCCAAATATGGAACCCACTCCCAGGGCGTCCAGGCCCCCAGCTCCCAGCCCAGTTTGGAAGGAGACAATACGGTCTCTCCTTTGCAGGAGAGAATGCAAGTTCTGGGAGAAGAGAAGGTTTTGCAGGGGCAGGGGAGCACAGTGAGCTGAGGAAACCTTGTTCGGTCATCCAGGGGAGGGGGGTTCCCATCATAGCCCCCTCTCCCCCAGTCCCAGGAGGGTGGACAGATGCACAGATGAGCAGAGGATACCCCGGACCAGGCTTGGAGGTCCCTCCTGGTCCCCCCAAGCCACCTCACACAAGTGTCTGCTGTGACATTGTGCAGGGAGGAGAAAGGGCATTGGTTCCCCGCCCCCAAGCTCCACTGAAGCACCCCCAAAGCAGAGCAGACTCCGTCCAGAGAGGCAGGAGGGACACTTGATGGGAAGGGTGAGCCCACGCAGCCCACACCAGGATGGGGCACTTACTCCTCCTAGTGCTGCGAGAGACACGTACACAAGAAGGACCCACAAAGTCACACAACCACACACAGAGTCACAGACTACCATCTTACACGGCTCTGCACAGCCACAGACACACAAATCAAGGGACACACACGATAAGGCAGTCACAGACACTTGGGGTCACATGCCCCGGGGAAAACACACAGCTCCGGGTTCACAAACACGTCCCAACATACACCACCACAACCAGAGCCATGTGATCTCAGAAAGGGCCACACCGTGACCCAGGCAAATAAGCATATGGTCAGACAGCCCCGCACCGCTGTAGACACATACACACGTGAGTACCGACACACCCAGCAAGAGACCCACATCCCCAGCCACCCGCTATCCCCACCCAGCCCTGGGCCACACACAGACACAGACAGTCACAAGGCTTCATGTCCAGGCAACACACGTGCACAGCCGCACACACCCGCCCAGACCAGGGGCTTGAGGATCCAAGGTGGGAGGGCTAGGGCCGAGTCTCCCTCCCATCCTCCACCCCGACTTCCCCTACCTGGTCCCACCAGCCCACCAGCCACGGCTTGGAGCAGGTCTCACAGAAGAAATCCACCAAGGGCATCTTGGAATCTTAGCCCCGCTCGGGGCTGCCGCACACAGAGGCTGGGCTTGGGGAGTCCCGGGGTTAACAGCCACTGTGGGTTTGGTGGGGGCGGGGGGGTTCAGGGCAGGTGGGCAGTGCAAGGGGGAGCCGCGGAGGGGCCTGGGCCGGCCCAGCGGGGCTGGGGGCTCCCTTCCCCTCCGCGCTCCCGATAGCAGCCCTGGTTACATGGTCTGCCAGCCCCTGGCCCTGATGGGCCCCCCCGCGGCAGTAGCTGGAGGTGGCCTGGGACCCCTGCCCATGGGGGGGCAGGGCGAGGGTCCCGGGAGGTGGCTTCGGAGGCTCTGGGCTCCGTGTGCGCGCCTGTGTGTGTGCGTGTGCGTGCTCACTGCAGCACTGGCAGGCTGCATGCGACGTCAGGTGGTGCCGGGGGTGGGGGGGGCGTTAAAGGGGCATCGGAATCCACGGGCCTGAGCCAGGACCCAGGTGGGGCTGCCGGGGAAAGGCAGGGAGGCACGCACATCCCCGACAGGACGCGTCCCTTCCAGGGACACACCCAGAGACAAAGACACACGCCCAGACAGTCCACACACTCACATACACCGAGATGCACCTTCTATACCAACACACGCACTAACACACACCACACAGTCACAACTCCGAAGTCCAGCCCTTTCGCAGGTATACAGCTGAGTACACGGAGATAGGAACGCCTTCAGGAACAGCCCTCCCAAGAACACAGACTCACACCCAGACACGGAGACACACACCTGGGGACACACACCCAGATATGCTGCACACACTCCACACACCCACGGGCACACTTTCAGACAAACACAAATACCATGTGGCCTTGGACACAAACATACCCTGAGAAACCCATAAACAAATGCTCGCATCATACCCACAACCACACACACACATCATTTGCAGGAACACAACGGCAAACCTACATTTAGAGACAGTCACATTCTCAGAGGCTCGGCACACTCTCAGAGACACAATCACCCTCAGACGGGAATGTTCCCAGACAAACCTCCACCCACAGGTATGTGCACCACCCCCAACGCAGACACCTCCACCTGTATACTCATTTCCTGATAGGCATCTTCCCACGCGGGCTACCACCGTGCCGCACAACTCCAGGAAACATCATTCATGCCGCCTGTTTTCCTGGATGGTGTCCTCTGGAGTTGTGCAGTACACAGACCGCACAACTGTACATGGAAGCCTTGCACCCTCTCCTGCAGCCCTGCAAGTGCATGCATGTGTCTGTGCACACACGTGGAGTCACAGACACATGGAGATACACACTCAGATTCATACCTAGACCAACTCACACTTGTATACATACATACACCTCTGGCACAGCCCCCACACACTTACAATCTGGTATAACCGCTTGTGTGCACCCATACATCCTCCATACAGACACATCTGCACATTACTCGTGATGTACCCTCTTGGAACATCCCCTCACACCCCGTCTTGTGCTGCAAATGTGTAGCCAACAAATTGACAGCTACACAGACCCACAGTCACACACACACACACACACACACACACACACACACACACACCTGTAGACTATACAAGCATTGGACAACCCCCTCAAGAGAGATGGCAGCCTGCATCAGATGTACAACCAGGCACATATGCCCCCACGCACTAGGCTTCCCCCACCCCTGGGGGAAGTCAGAATCTGCTAGAACACGCAGCCCTAGGGTTGGCCCTGCTTAGGAATGGGCGCCCCCCCCCCAGGGCCCCCCCCCCCTCCCGCTTCACACATTGGCCCCGCCCCAAATGTGTCCTCCCCCTCAGGTCCCGCCAGCAGTCAGCCCCACCCCACAGGCCCAGGAAAGGGTCCCCTCTCATTGGCCCCATCCAGATACTGGCCCCGCCCCATGGGTGGACCCGCCCGCAGATCCCACCCAGCGGCTGGCCCCCATCCTCAGGCCCCGCCCAGGGGCTAGTTCCGCCCTGCCGGCTGGGGGCCTCCTCACCTTGTGAGATGCCATCTCGCTCACTGAGCGGTAGGTCTGCATGGTCTCCAGCTGCTCCAGGCACCAGTCCAGCTCCTCCAGTGTCTCCCGGGCCAGTTGCTGACATGTCTCTTCTGGAGAAGGGGCAGCATGGGTGGTGACCCAGAGGTTCCAACCCCGAGATGATGGGGGTCCACCAAATGAGTGGGGAAAGGAGGTAAGACAGCCACCACCCCCCCCAGGTGAGGGGTCCCCCACTGGAGCAGCAAGAGGGGCCCTTTCCCACCCCTTGGGCTTTGTTACCTGACAGCGTGGCCTTACAGACGGGGGTTGGGCCGCCCAGTGGGGACCGTCTGCAAAGAAATGGGGCTCCAACATCAGCCTGTGTGCCCCCAGATTCCTGCCTCCCCTCTCTATAATGCCACCTTTCCTTTTTCTGAGCGCTCCCTGTGTCCCACGCATGCCACCATGTGCTCAGCCTGCAGCCTCTCTCAGAGCCCCCGTGAGAACCCATTTTACAGATGAGAAAACGGGCTCAAGGAAGCGAACAGGCTTGCTCAAGACCACACGGCTGATCAGCGGCAGGGTCAGGTCCTATGCCTCCAAAGTTCCTGCAACTCCCAGAGGGACTAGCAGCTCTCAGCCAAGCGCCTGCCCCCAAATAATCACTTCTATTTAGTGAGCACTTACTATGTGCTGGGCAAATGTTCTCACACTTTCCATGTATTATCTTCCAGACTCCTCACAGCAGCATCTATTGGAGGCGCTATTAAATTCCCATTTTATGGAGGGGGAACAAAGGCACCACAAGACGCTATTTGCCTGGAAAGTTGGCTTTGGGGCCGGGAGTGGCCCCAAGGCTGCGGCACCTGGCTACCCTTGGCCTCACCACCACGTGTCTGGACCCCTTGATCTTTATTTTTAAAAGTTTGTGTCTTAGCCATTCAAATTGCAATGGTTTGCTGGCTCAGAGGGAGCTGCTGCCTGAACAGAGGCTCAGAGAGGTCAAGTTCCTGCCTGAGGGCACACAGCAGAGCTAAGAGTTGAACCCAGGTGTGCCTGGCCTCATGATCATGAATGTTGGGGCCCAGCCTTGACTTACTTGTTGCTGGGAATGGGCACATTGGTCAGGAGTGAGAAGTTGCTTCGAACGCTCCGGAGACTGGCCAGCACCTGGGATGGAGGGAGAGCCAGCGGTGAGGAGAGGGAGCCACCCGGAGGGGCTGGGGCTAGGTCCCTGTCCCCAAGTGTGGGGGAAGGTTGGAGCCCCTTCCTTTCTTAGGGGAGGGGTCTTACCTGGGCGAAAGGTGTCACAATGAGGTCCTCAGCGTGCCTGCAACCAAGGACAGGGGCAGGTCAGGCGTCCTCACTGTGGGACACCCCCGGGCCTGGGTGAAAAGGGGCTGGGGTGCCAGAGAAGCAACTCTCTATGGGGGTTGGGCTGAGGGTAGGCTGGGAGGTTGGGCGGGGGGGAGCCTCCAACAGGTGAGGGGAAAGGGCGCTTACACCTCCCAAGGGTAGACACCCTACAGGGGCTGGTCTTGGAGGGAACGGTGGCCGGACAGAGGAGCTCAGGTGGGTGGGCAGGGAGGGGGTGTGCAGAGACAA
>NW_024412431.1:2824394-2827155 GCF_014898765.1 Herpailurus yagouaroundi | reverse complement strand
AGGGGGGGGGGGGCTGGTGAGAGCAGTGGGTAGGAGGGGATGGGGAGCAAGAGGAGTTAGGGGAGCTGAGGTGGGTACCTGGATGGGTAGGGCCAGGGCTGGAGGATCCAGTGAGAGGGGAGGGGGCTGAGCAGGTCTGGGGGTGCTCACACCTTAACAGGTGGTCGTGATAAGGGGGGCTGGTTTAGGGAAGCCTGGAGGGGGGGGGGAAGGCAGAGGGGGCTCAGCCGAGGTGGATGCTCTGTGGGAAGAAGTGGCAGCGGGGACAGGCTGAGGGGGGCCGGGCCCCAGCTGCCGATGGGTAGGAGTGGGCTTGGGCAGGTTGGGTGGGCAGGGACCACAAGGATGTGGGTGCGGGCTGGGCTGGAGGGAGGGGCTCACCGTAGCTGAGTGGGGGGCAGAGATGGGGCGCACCCTCAGACCTCGCTGGGTGGGCATGCTGTAAAGGGACCGAGCCCTCATGTGGGCAAGGGGGCTGTTTACTTTTCACTGGGAAGGAGAGGTGGCAGGGGGCTTAGGCGGTGTCCCCATTCCCTGCTGGCAAGGGCAGCTTGTGTTGGGAGCAGGCCTGGAGGGTGAGAGTGGGGTGCTCACGCCTCGCTGGTGACCGACGAGTTCCGGGACATGGTTTTGGGTGACATGTCGTAGTCACTGTCCGAGCGGTACAGGAAGGACTCCCGGCGCTGGCTGATAGCCCCCCCGGCGTGCAGCACGAGGCCCGGGCTCGCCTGCGAGTCCAGGGGGCTGCGGCCAGGAGATGGCGTGGGCCCATTCTCCGCCTCGAAGCTGCAAGGGGGTGGGCGAGAAGAGCGGTCAGGGGGGAGGAGATGGCACTGGGGGGGGGGGCCGCGGAGGAATAAGGATACCGAGGACATTCCTGGTAGGGACGGGGGACAGGAGGTTGCAGAGATCACAGAGCGATCGAGTGCCTTTGTGAGCCAGGCTCTGTTGAGGTGCCGGGACACAGCAGTGACTGAGACGGACCAGCATCTGTCCCTTACAGGAAATGGCATGGGAGGGCCAGACTGTAAACAGGTTAGCCTAGTGGCCGTGCACACCCCCAAAAGTGTGGGGATCTTTTTGGCTCTACTCTTTCCTCACTGCCCACATCTATTCAGAATCCGTCCACTTCTCACCCCCTCCTCGGCTGGCCCCGCTCATTGGTGGCCTGCACCAGCGCCTTTGTCTCTGCCCTGCTCCCTGGTTCCTGTCCTTGCCCCTCAGTCTGTTCCCCTCCACAGCCACCAGAGAGCCACATCCCTCTTCTGCTCAGCCCCTTCTGTGGCTCCCAGCTCACCCAGAGCAAAAGCCAAAGTCCTCACTGAGGCCCAGGTGGCCCCGCCCCAAGACCTCCGGGTCTCCCCCTCACTCACTCTACTCCAGCCTCCATGGCCTCCTGGCTGCTTCCTAAACATTCCAGATGCCTTCCTGCCTCAGGGCCTCTGCACAGGCTGTTTCCCCTGCCCAGACCTCCAATGGCTCCTCCGGCCGCCTTCAGGCCTCTGCTCAAATTCTGTCTTCCCGGGAGGCCTCACCTGACCAACACATCTAAGATCTGAATCTCTGCCTTACTATTTCGTATTTACCTTTCCTTTCAAAAAATAACCGCTACTTACCTGACATATTCTATACCTTACTTCTTTGCTGTCTGCCTTCCTTTCTAGAACTAAGCTTTGCAGAGCAAGGATTTTGGTCTTCTTTGTTCTAGCCCGTGGGCCAAGAACAGGGCCTGGCACACAGTGCACACCCAATAAAATGTTTACTGGATGAATCATAAAACGTGTGAATGAGTGAATATGCGAACGGGGTTGTGCCACGCAGAGACTGGAAAGGGGAGGCAGGCCTCTCTGAGGAGGTGACCTGCGAGCAGGGCCTGAAAGATGACAAAGAGCAGGCCATTGGCCAGGAGGGAGGAGAAGACACTCCAGGGGGTGGGAAGAGCAAGTGCAAAGGCCCTGTGGCAGGATTCGGGTTTTGTTGGAGGACCAGCAAGGAAGCTGGTGTGTCTGGAGCGGAGAGAGACAGACTGTGACAGAGACCCGGCGACACCGAGGGCAAGAGAGCGAGGCCCCAGCCTGGGGTCACCGGCAAGACGCTCGGGATGAGTCAGGGAGATGCTGGCTCTCCTAATTCCCAGATGTGTGACTGGGGTGAAATGACTGAATTCCAGTTCCCTAATCCACAAAATGGGGACAACTGCCACCTTCCTCAGGTCATCCAGGCGACCAGTGTTGACACAGGTGAAACGCTCAGGAAGCATCGGCCCCACATGCGCCACATGGGCAGGGAACTCAGCAGTTGATATGCAGAATTGGTGGGGAACCGTGTGCCTGCAACTCACTGTGTGGCCTCGGGAAGGCCACTGCCCTCTCTGGTCTGTTACCCCGTCGTCAAAGTGAGGGGGTTAGAAGGGTCAGCAGACTTCAGGCTGTGCTCTGGTGGGTGCAAGGGAGTAGGGGAAGGAAATGGAGCCCTCCCCTTTCCAGTCCTACCTAATGAGAGTCAGCGTAAGATTTTATTTGAATGGTCCCTCTGCTAAGAAATAAGTCTGAGGGGCGCCTGGGTGACTCAGTCGGTTGAGCGTCCGACTTCAGCTCAGGTCATGATCTCGCAGTTCGTGAGTTCGAGCCCCATGTCGGGCTCTGTGGTGTCAGCGTAGAGCCCGCTTCACATCTTCTGTCCCCCCGCTGCATTCGCTCAAAAATCAATTAAGAAAGGAAGGAAGGAAGGAAGGAAGGAAGGAAGGAAGGAAGGAAGGAAG
>NW_024412431.1:2806365-2824384 GCF_014898765.1 Herpailurus yagouaroundi | reverse complement strand
AAGAAAGAAAGAAAGAAAGAAAGAAAGAAAGAAAGAAAGAAAGAAAGAAAAAGAAAGTCTGAAATCCCCTAGAGTAGCACAGTGAAACCAGCATCTATGGATCTATTAACCTTTTTCTCTGGGCCAGTCCTGGGGTAGGAGTACGGGGAGGGACTTCGTTGACTCCATTTTACAGATGAAGAAACTAAGGTCAGAGAGGAGAATAATTAGCTCTAGGTCACGTAGCGAGAGCGTGGTGGGGCCAGAATTCAGTCCCAAGTCTCGTGACTCCTCAGACGGAAACGTGAGCTGCCGCCCCCTGCCTACTCGGCCCCCATTCGAGCACATTCCTACCATCACAGCAAATGTTCGCAGGGGCCAGGCAGCTGACACCCAGAGCAGAGTGGTGCTGGGGGACCCCCAACAACCAGGTATTCCGATTTTAGGAGAGAAATCAGACATTTTTAACAGTCACAAATTCAAACTTCTTTTAAAAACAAACTTCGGAGGGGCGCCTGGGTGGCGCAGTCGGTTAAGCGTCCGACTTCAGCCAGGTCACGATCTCGCGGTCCGTGAGTTCGAGCCCCGCGTCAGGCTCTGGGCTGATGGCTCAGAGCCTGGAGCCTGTTTCCAATTCTGTGTCTCCCTCTCTCTCTGCCCCTCCCCTGTTCATGCTCTGTCTCTCTCTGTCCCAAAAATAAATAAACGTTGAAAAAAAAATTTTTTTTAAATAAATAAATTTAAAAAAACACACTTTGGGGGGCGCCTGGGTGGCTCAGTCGGTTAAGCGTCCGACTTCGGCTCAGGTCATGAGCTCACAGTCCGTGAGTTCGAGCCCTGTGTCGGGCTCTGGGCTGATGGCTCAGAGCCTGGAGCCTGTTTCCGATTCTGTGTCTCCCTCTCTCTCTGACCCTCCCCTGTTCATGCTCTGTCTCTCTCTGTCTCAAAAATAAATAAACGTTAAAAAAAAAAATTTAAAAAAAATAAATTAAAAAAAAATAAAAACAAACTTCGGGGCACCTGCGTGGCCCAGTCGGTTGGGCATCCAGCCTCAGCTCAGGTCATGATCTCATGGTTCGTGGGTTAGAGTCCCACGTCGGGATTCTCGCTCTCTCTCTCCTTCCTTCCCTCTCTCCCCCTCCTCCCCTATTCGTATGCTCTCTCTCTCTCTCTCTGTCAAAATAACTAAAACTTAAAAAGAGTAAAATCGTGAAAAAACAAGGGTAAAATAACCAGTGTTGGTGAGGATGTGGAGAAACGGCAATACTTGTATTGCAGGTGGGAACGTGAAATGGTGCAGTTACTATAGAAGACGGTCCTTAAAAACTTAAGTATAGAATTACCGTGTGATCCAGGAATTCTACTTCTGGGTACACACGCAGAATTGAAATACTAAACACTAAGAATCAAAAGCAGGACTCAAGCAGATATTTGTACGCCAGTGTTCAGAGCAGCGTCATTCAAAAGAGCCAAGAGCTGGAAACAACTCCAGCGTCCTTTCCTTACCTTACTAGGTATAGAGCGGCGGTTTGGGAAGGTGGTGACGTTCTGGAGATGGGTGGTGGTGACAGTTGCACGACAATGTCAGTATACTTAATGACACTGAAATGCACACTCAAGAAATGGTCAAGTGGATAAGTTTATGTTATGTAGATTTTACTACAATAAAAGACACTCATACGATGTAGACAAAAGGAGTGAATTTGGGGCGCCTGGGTGGCTCAGTCGGTTGAGCAACCGACTTCGGCTCAGGTCACGATCTCACGGTTCATGGTGGGTCCGGGCCCGGCATTGGGCTCTGCACTGACAGCTTAGAGCCTGGAGCCTGCTTCAGATTCTCTCTCTCTCTCTCTCTCTCTCTCTCTCTCTCTGCCCCTCCCCCACTTGTGCTCTCTCCCTCTCACAAACGTTTATTAAAAAATTTTAAAAAAAGGTGAATTTTACTATATGTTCATTTTTAAAAAGTAAATTAAAAAAAAAAAAACCTTAAGATGGAAAATTCTTAGACCATGAACTTGGGCCTTTGATGGTAATGCTCACTTACTGAGCACCTGCTGTGTACCAGGTACTAGGTTAGATCCTTTTAGGTATATAGCAATATTAACAAGATGCTTCCTGAATATTGGCCGTGTGCCTGGCATTGTCAGAGTGCTTTATACACCCGAACACAGTTGTGTCCCCCACCACCTCTGTGAGTTGTGTTCACATCCCAGCGCAACAGGGGAGAGTGGGGCACAGAGGGTGGTAAGGGGTTGGTGGCCTCGCTGCCTGAGAACCACGTCCTGTCTCCCCGGGCACAGCCTGGATTTTTTGGCTCTACTGAGTCCCACGGGGGAGGAGACAGGAACATACTTACGTACTGAGGACCCTACCCTGGCCCCAGACACTGAAGACAGTTTAGGGAAGGTGAGACCCAAGTCCCAGAGTGGGCCCGACCGGCATCAGATACTGTAGCCCCAGGGGCTCCGCTCACGTAAGCAGGAGCCCAGAGGCCACGATGGGAAGAGCCTCCCTGGGGCCCTGCTGTTTGTGCTTCCAGGAGCTGATGTCCCCCGGGCTTCGGAAGGGCAGAGGGGAGGGCATCGGGCCTGTTGAACTGCAGGCTGAGGGTGGGTGTATGTGGGCGTGGGGTCTCACCTACCCTCCAGGATGGCACGCCGGTGCTATGTGGAGTCACCCTTCCCTTGTCTGACACTGCTCAGGGTGGCCCAAAGTCAGGCTGGAGGCTGCTCCAATCATGTCCCGGCAGGACCCTAGGCCATTAAGCGGAGTCGAGGGTAGCCAACAGGCCTTGACATCACAGCCACATGCCCAGACACTCCATCATAAGGGAGATAACCTGCCTTTCTGACCACTTGGTGGCCTTCTCCGGTTGGACTTGCCACTTGCCTCCACCCCTCCGGGGCCCCGAGGCCTGCATCACATTGGGCCTCCGGAGGACTGTGCAGCCCAGGGGCAGACCAAGGCTTCAGAGAGTTTCCGCTGCAGGGGCCAATGGGCAACAACAAGCTGGGAGGGGGATGGCAGGGAATGGAGACCGGTCCCAGTTGGTAAAAATCATAACAACAACAAAAGCAGCCAACTGCCATTAAGTGCCATGTGCTAGGCGCTGTGCTCTGCCTGGACGTGTACCGATGCTCCATTTCCAAGAGAAGTAAACTGAGGTGCAGACGGGAAAGAACCACTTGACTAGTACTAGAAGGACTTAAACCTGAGCCGCCAGGCTACAAACCCGGACGCTCAATCAGCCCGTGTCCGTCGATCTCCCCGGGCAGGCCTGGCGCCTCCCCGGGCTCCCTGCCCCACTGCACCTGACTCCCTCGTAGGAGGCGCCAGGCAGCCTTTATGGAAAGGCCTGGCATTTGCTTTGTGAAGGTCATACGGAGGTTGAGGGCAGGCGCGTGGTGCCAGGTGACATGGCCGTTTGTAGGGCCGGGTGTGCACAGAGGGTCTGTGCATGTGTGGGTCAGGGTGTATGTGTGCTCAGGGCACCTGTGTGTGTATAGATCTCTGCGTGGATTTGTACGTCCGGGTGTGTCCGTGGGGTCCGAGTGTCCACGGTGCCTGCCCAGATCTGTGTGTGTGTCTAGGAGTTTGTGTGACCTTGTAAGAGTGTACCTGTGTGCCACACATGTGCCACGACTGTCCCTGCCTCCTGAGTGTGTGCTCCCGCGTGTGGCTGTGTGCAGGTGGGAACCAGGCCTGCGTGTGTGCTGCGGGGAGAGTGCGTTCCTGTAACGCGAGACTGACTGTGCGAAGCCAGGGTTTCTGTGGCCCCCATGGGTCAACTGTGAGATTCTCTTTGTGTCCCCACCGCCTCAGAGACCCACGCCTTGCACAGTAAACACAGACCCCCGATTACCCTGTGTGTGGGTGGGTGGGTGCGTCTGTGTTTGTGTCTTCTGAAGATTTGGTAGAGGGGAGCGAGAACGAGGCGGGCGTACCCTGAGAATTTTCTCTGCTCCAGCACTGTCCAGTTGATTCTAAATAACCCCCAGGAGTTCCAGCAGGAGCTGCCCCCCTCCCCCACCCCAGCTTGGTTTTCAGCCTGGCAGCCCCAGCAAGGAGGGGGTGGGTAAGACTGGAGGCACTGAGCAGAGCAGGGCCAGAGGGACCTGGCTCCAGGCCGGTGGCCTGGGAGTGGAGCCCAGGTGACGCTGGACACCCATAGTTGGTACCAGCATGAGTGCCAGAGACCCAGGTTTAGGGGCACAAAGAGGGTGAAGGGATCCCATCTCAAATAGGAAGGGGGCAGGACCTAGCACTCCTTTTGAGGGCTATCACCTGCAGGAAGCCGACAGCAGCACTAAGAATTTGGGGGCTGGAGAAGGGGGTGGGGCTGCAGGCAGACCCTGGAAGCCACTTTGGGGACTCCCCAAGGCCCACTGGGCACCCTCTACCCGGGCCCCCGCGCCCCCCCGCCCCCCCCAGCCAGAGCCCTCAGTGGCAAAGGAGGGAATTGGCCTCAGGCCACCCACCTGACAGGTCTGCCTGGAGGGTGCCAACAGGTGTCCTCGTCGCTGAAGGAGAAGTGGGCCAGGGACTCAGGGCCCGCGGGGGGCAGTGTCAGGTCAGGGGGCCGGGGCCTTGCCCGAGGCGCTGTACCCGAGCGCATGGGTGCCAAACGCTGTCGAGGCGAGCATGAGGACAGCGGCACGGTGGTGTGGCGTTCACTGTTCACAGGCCCGAGGTGTCTGTGGCCACCAGCGGCACCGCCTCCACACCCGCCCTCCCGGTGACCCCCCCAGGGACGGGCCCCGGGCGATCGGGTGTCTCCGGGTCCCCAGCGCCTGGGAGGGCTCCGCTCCTGCCTTCTCCTGTGGAACTCTGTGCACACTTCCCACTTGCCCCCCTCCCCCCGGGCCTGCGGTGGAGGGGGGGCAGGCTCCGGATTCCTGGGCTCGGGCCCCGGCCCCCCCCCCCCAACCCCCGCCACGCCTTGTCCCTGGCCCCGCCTCCCTCCCGAATGACGTCGAGCTGGGCCCGCTGGAGCCCTCTGAACGCAGCGCGCCCCAGGGGGAAAGAGACTCGCCCGCGCCGGCGGCGGAGTGCGGGGTCCGGTGACAAAAACCCAGGGGAGGGATGACGGATGCGGGGAGGGGGGAGGAACAGAAACAGGAAAGACAGAAGTGGAGACAGGGACACAGAGAGAAACCCGGGGAGAGGCACTGATTTCTTCCCCCCAACACACACACCCTCCGCGGCTCCACGCTGGGCTCCCGACCCCTCCTCCTCTCCTCTCCCCTCGCCAATCTCTTCCCTGGGTCCAGACGCTGAGCCTGTCCGGGCGGTGTCCTCTCCCACTAGGTCTCGGACCTCAGGTCCCAAACAAGTGCATGCGGAGAGTAGGGAGGCAAGGGGGTAACCAGGAGGACCCTCTCCTGGCTCTGGAACAGCCCCCAGAGCCAGCCCGTGCCCACCTCTGGGCTGTCAACCTCGGTTTCCAAGCTAAACGGACACTGGGAAGCCAGACCGGATGTGTCTCCGGGCTCCCCGCCCGCCAGCTTCTAGCCCCCCGCATCCCACCCCGAGTCTGGCCAGGAAGAGAAAGTGCATTTGCCCTCTGTGCCCGGTGCACCCGGTAACATCGCCGAGCCTCCTGGCAAGGCAACCCCCAGATGGCAGCGCTGGCCCCATTTCACAGGCCTTTACACTGAGGCTTAGCAGAATCGAACACGTGTCCCCAGATCGCGGTTGGATGGCAGGTTGGCCTCACTCGTCCAAAGCCTGACTGCAGACTGAGGTCCGCCAAGGTAGTGGGAGGAACTTCACGTTTATTGAGAACTGCATGCCCTATCAGATGTCTCCACGGCAACCCTGGAGGGCAGGGATGATTTTTATCGCTGTCCTGGGACGGACGAGGGGAAGTTAGACTGCGGAGAGCCCGCTAGGAACCCCAGACCTGGCCTGCCGGGTGGCCAAGGGAGATTCGAACCCACCGCCGCTGGCGCGCACTTACCCAGCCCACGCCTGGCGGCCAAAATCCTGATGGCTGCGGAGAAGCCGAAGACGCCGGCGGAAAGTTGGGGACGGGTTGGCAAAGAAGACGGGCGACGAGGGCGGCGAACGCGGGCGGCGGGGTGCGCGCGGGGCCGGGGGCTCAGGCAGGAACGCCTCGTCCTCGGCCGCCGCCACCGCCGGGAAGGCCGCCAGCTGCAGCTCGGGGATGCGGCCCAGGCCTTGCGGCCGCGCCATAACCACAGGGGGCGCGGGGCAGCCCCGCCTCAGCGGGCGCTGGGGAGCAGCGCCGCCCGCCTGCCCCGGGCAGCCCACGCAGGCCGGCGGCCCAGCCCTGGGGCCCACGGGCCCCACCCCGCCTGGCCGCCTCGGCCCTTCCGGCTTCGCTCTGGGGCCGCCCCTGGGGCGGGGCGGGCCTGGGGCGCCCACACGGCTGCCGAGGGACACCCCTCAGACCGCAGGGCCCTCCCCGCAGTCCCCTTAAGGTGCTTACAGTCGCCGGAAGCGCCTCTACAAACATCGGGGGTGCCCCCCCCCCCGCAAATCCCTGGAGTGTTCTCACAAACCGCTGTGGCCCTCACTAACCTCAGGGGCATCCCCAAGGTCTTTCAGATGTCCCCAAAATTCCAGAGAATGTCCCAACCATCCCTGAGTTGTCCTCACACAATCCAGAGGTACCCCCAAATCCCTGAGTTCCCCCCCAAAAGCCAGAGATGCGCTGAGAGGCCCCATACACCCTGGGACAATCCCATAGCTTCCCAAATGTCCCTTACTGATGTCCTCATTGTTACTGATATATCCCCACAAACTCCAGGGGCACCCTAAGAATCTCAGAACACACCCACAAATGAAACTCCTTCAGATCCCAGGACCATCACCAGGTTTCCTCAGAAGTCTCCAAAATCTCTTAGAGCACCCCCACCATCCCTGAGTCATGCAGAGGCCCCCAGAGTACCCCTAGAATTTCCCACAGCCACCGAGCATTCCCACAGTCTGCATGAGGGCCCCCCAAATTCTGGGGTCCCTCACAGACCCTAAGATGGCTTCCACAGTCTCTCGGATGTCCCCCTCAATCCCTGAGTGGCTCGGCAGCATCCCGGAGATGCCCCCACAAGTTCAGAGACACCAAAATAACCTCAGGGGTGTCTTCAGACTCAAAGAGTGCTCCCATATAACCATGTAGCTGCCATCAAAATCCATAGACCCCAGGGCCACAACCAGATCCCTCCATAGTTCCTAAGACAGTCCTATATCCCTAGGCTATCTCCCCAAACCAAGATAAACCCACAATCCTTGGGGACACCTCCAGAATGCCCCCCACAGCTTCTGAGACACAGAAGCTGAGTGAGTTTACAAGCCCCTAGAGGCTCCTAAGATCTGCCCCGCCCCCCCCCCCGTCCTCCCACCCCTTCGGATCTCTGAGGCCCCTTAGAACTGGGGCCCTCCACAGCTCACGAGGTGCCCCAAGAAGCCGAACCTCCCCTCGGCAGAGCAGCACAAACAGATAGGAACTTTCTGGAGTCCCTTCGGTGGCTCTGCCTGCCCAACCACTGTGACTCTGTTGGGCACATGTTCGCCCCTTTCACAAATGAGGAAATGGAGACTGAAGTGAAGATTCTTGAACAAAGTTAGCCAGCTGGTTATAATTCCAGAGACTCCCCCAACCTGTCTGCGGCCCTTTGGGGTTAGGGAAGTGGGAAAGAAAAACAGAACGAATCTCTATTTTAGGGCCATACCTCTATGAATACCTTTCTCTCTCTACCTTTTGGCTCTGTTGTCATGGGCCCCAGAACTGGCTGACCTAGGCTTGAGTCTGGCCTCTGGCACTTAGTCATTTGACTTTGGGCCAGCCACTTCATTTCACTGAGCCTCAGTTTTCCCAACTGTAAATTGGCATAATAATACTATGCATCTCATGGATGGACAATTAAAAAAAAAAAAAAGCCTCAGAAAAGTGTTTGGACATAGTAAACACACTCACTGAATGTCAGCTATGATTATCTGACAAAACATTTACAGAGAGCTTATAATGCACAAGCCACCGTACTAGCAAGATGATACAGGGGTGCCTGGGTGGCTCAGTTGGTTGAGCGCCCGACTTTGGCTCAGGTCATGATCTCTTGATTTGTGGGTTCGAGCCCCGTGTTGGGCTCTGTGCTGACAGCTCAGAGCCTGGAGCCTGCTTCGGATTCTGTGTCTCCCTCTCTCTCCGCCCCTCCCCCGTTCACGCTCTGCCTCTCACATTCGCAAAATAATAAGCGTTTAAAAAAAATAAATTCTTATTAAAAAAAAAGAGGATATGGGGGCGCCTGGGTGGCTCAGTCGGTTGAGCATCCGGCTTTGCCTCTGGTCACGATCTCGCAGTTCGTGAGTTCGAGCCCCGCCTTGGGTTGTGCTGACAGCTCGGAGCCTGGATCCAGCTTCGGAGTCTGTGTCTCCTCCTCTCTCTGCCCCTCCCCCGCTCACATTCTGTCTCTCTCCAAAATAAATAAACATTAAAAGATTAAAAAAAAAAAAAAAAGAGGATACAGATGATGATGATGATGATGATGACGACGATAGCAGCTAATCTTCAGAATGCCTCCTGGGCATTTAGTACCTCTAGCTATGATCTTATTTAATCCTCATTAAATACCTGCGAAGTGATATATTGTTGTCCCTATTTTACAGATGGGAAAACTGAGTCTTGGCGAGAAACAACCTGCTCGAGGTCACACAACCAATGAGCGTCTGAGCCAGGCTCGAGACCAGTGTTTGCCACCCTTTATTTCATTATTGCCCCCTGCCCCCAAGGAATAGCCTAGACAGTCCCAACTCCTAAACTGCCTTCTCTATGAAATATTAAAGCCACCGATACACAGGCATAACTCAAGAGATATTGTGGGTTCGGTTCCAGACCATTGCAATAAAGTGAACATCACAATAAAGCAAGCCAAATGAATTGTGTGGTTTCCCAGTGCGTGTAAAAGTTATGTTTATACTACACTGTAGTCTACTAGGTGTGCGTTACGTCTACAAAAAAATGTACGTACCCTAATTGAAAAATACTTTGTTGCTAAAAAACGCTAACCATCATCCCAGCTTTCAGCGAGTACATCCTTTTGCTGGTGCAGGGTCTTGCCTTGATGTTGATGGCTGCTGACAGATCAGGATGGTTGTGGTAATTTCTTAAAATAAGGAAACAATGAAGTTGCCACATTGATCGAGTCTTCTTTTTAGGAGTCAGTTCTCTGGATCACGTGATGCTGCGCTTTACCCACTGTAGAATGACTTTCTTTCTTTTTTTTTTTTTTTAACTTTATTTATTTATTTTGAGAGAGAGAGGGGCTAAAAGGGGCAGAGAGGGAGAGAGAGAATCCCAAACAGGCTCTGCAGTGTCAGCATGGAGCCCGATGCAGGGCTCGAACTCACGAAACGTTAAGATCATGACCTGAGCCAACATCAAGACCTGGTCACTTAACTGACTGAGCCACCCAGGAGCCCCTAGAACTTTTTTCAAAATGGAAGTCAATCCTCTCAAACCCTGCTGCTGTTTTATCAACAAACTTTACATAGTATTCTAAAACCTGGTCATTGCAACAACCTTCACAGCATCTTCCCTAGGAGTAGATGCCATCTCAAGAAACCACATTCTTTGCTCATCCAATAAGAAGCGACTCCTCTTCCGTTCAAGTTGGATCATGAGATTGCAGTGAGGCAATCCTATCCTCAGGCTCCATTTCTGATTCCCACCACACCTGCAGTGACTTCCTCCACTGAAGTCTTTTCTTCTTAAAAAAAATTTTTTTTTAATATTTATTTATTCTTGAGAGACAGAGACAAAGCACGAGCAGGGGCAGGGCAGAGAAAGACACAGAATCTGAAGCAGGCTCCAGGCTCCGAGCCATCAGCACAGAGCCTGACGCGGGGCTCAAACCCATGGACCGCGAGATCATGACCTGAGCCGAAGTCAGATGCTTAACCGACTGAGCCACCCAGGCGTCCCCCCACTGAAGTCTTGAACCCCTCACAGTCATCCACAAGGGTTGGAATCAGCTTCTTTCAGGCTCCTGCACCTGATATTCTGACCTCTTCCCATGAACCAGAATGTTCATAGTGGCATCTAGAATGGCCAAGCCTTTCCAGAAGGCTTTCAATTTATTTTGCCCAGATCTATCAGAGGAGTCATTTTCTGTGGCATCCATAGCTCTACAAAATGGATTTCTTAAATAGGAAGACTTGAAAGTCAAAATTACTCCTCAATCTGTGGGCTGCAGAATGGATGTTGCCTCAGCCGGCATGAAAACAACATTGATCTCATTGTACGTCTCCATCAGAGTTCATGGCTGGCCAGGTGCATGGTCAATGAGCAGTAATATTTTGAAAGGAAACTTTTTTTTTTTTTTTTTTTTTTTGAGCAGTAGGTCTCAACAGTGGGTTTAAATTATTCAGTAAAACCACGTTGTAAATAGATGTGCTGCCATCTGGGCTTTGTTGTTCCATTTACAGAGCACAGACAGAGAATCATTGGAATCATTCTTAAGGGCCCTAGGATTTTCAGAATGGTAAATGAGCACTGGTTTTCACTTAAAGTCACCAGCTCCATTTGCCTTTAACAAGAGAGCCCTTTGAAACTTTGAAGCCAGGCATTGACTTCTCCTCTCTAGCTATGAAAGTCCTACATGGCATCTTCCGATAGAAGGCTGCTTTGTCGACACTGAAAATGTGTTGTGGGGGCGCCCGGATGGCTCAGTCGGTTAAGCATTTGACTTCAGCTCAGGTCATGATCTGCCCGATCAGAGTTCGAGCCCCGTGTCAGGCTCTGTGCTGACAGCTCAGAGCCTGGAGCCTGTCTCTCTCTCTCTCTCTCTCTCTCTCTCTCTCTCTCTCTCTCTCTGTCTGCCCCTCCCTGGCGTGTGCTGTCTGTCTCTCTCTCAAAAACCAATAAATATTTTAAAAAATATATTGAAAAAAAAAAAAGAGAAAATGTGTTCTTTAGTGTAGCCACCATTGATCAGCTTAGCTAGATCTTTCTGGATGGCTTTCTGCAGCTTCTACATCGGCCCTTGCGGCCTCACCTCCGTCTTTGATGTTCTAGAGACAGCTTATGTCGTTAAACTTCATGAACCAACCTCTGCTAGCTTCAAACTCGCCTTCTGCCGCTTTGTCACCTCTTTCAGCCTCCACAGAACGGAAGAGAGTGAGGGCCTTGCTCTGGATGAGGCTTTGGCTTAAGGGGAATGTTGTGGCTAGTTTGATCTTCTGTCTTGACCCCGAAAACTTGCTCCCAAGTCAGCAATAATGTTGTTTTTCTTTCTTATCAATCCTGTGCTCGCTGGAGTGGCACCTTTAACTTCCTCCAAGAACTTGTCGTTTGCATTCACAATGAGGCTCGCTGTCTGGTACAAGGGGCCTAGCTTTCAGCCTACGTCAGCTTGCAACACTCCTTCCTCACGAAGCTTCATCAGTTCTGGCTTTTGATTTGAAGTGAGAGATAGGTGTGACTGTTTCACTTGAAAACTGAAAGGCCATCAGGGTGACTAATTTTGACCTAATTTCAAAATTGCTATGTCTTAGGGAATAGGGAGGCCCAAGGAAAGGGAGACACTGGGCAACAGTTGGTCGGGGGAGCAGTCAGATCCCACACTGACTTTCATCGAGGAAGTCTGCGGTCTCTTATGGGTGCGGTTCGTGGCGCCCCCAAGTGGTTACTCTAGTAACAGCAGATGGATCACAGAGGACCAGAATAAATCTAATAATAATGATGAAAAAGTTTGGAAACATTGCAAGAACTACCGAAATGGGACACACAGAAACGAGATACTGCATGCAAAAAATGCAGCATCTCTGGGGAGCTTGGGTGGCTCAGTCGGTTGAGTGTTTGACTCTTGATTTCAGCTCAGGTCATGATCTCGCAGTTCCTGAGTTCGAGTCCCACATCAGGCTCTGCACTATCAGTGCACTGATAGTGCAGAGCCTGCTTGGGATTCTCTCCCTCTCTCTCTGCCCCCTCCTCCAACCTCTCTCTCTCTTTCTCTCAAAATGAATAACCTGGGGTACCTGGGTGGATCAGTCAGGTAAGCATCTGACTTTGGCTCAGGTCAGTTCATGAGTTCGAGTTCGAGTTCATGAGTTCACGTCAGTTCATGAGTTCGAGCCCTGCATGGGATTCTCACTCTCACTCCCTCTCTCTCTCCACCCCTCTCCCACTTGCATGCATGTTCTCTCTCTCTCTCTCTCAAAATAAATAAACTTCAATAAATAAACTTTAAAAAGTGCAGTTATAGGGGAGCCTGGGTGGCTCAGTCGGTTAAGCGTCCGACTTCGGCTCGGGTCATGATCTCACAGTCCGTGGGTTCGAGCCCCGCATCGGGCTCTGTGCTGACAGCTCAGACCCTGGAGCCTGCTTCGGATTCTGTGTCTCCCCTCTCTCTGCCCCTTCCCTGCTCATGCTCTGTCTCTCTCTCTGTCTCAAAATAAATAAAAAAACATTAAAAAAATAACAAAAAGTGCGGTAACAAAGCAAGGTATGCCTGTACTGTGTATCTGTTTATGTCCTATGCGTATATTTGGGCTTTGTACATAAATGTAAGATTTATGTATACCCACCCAAGAACCGACTTTCACCCCCTTGGAGGTAATATCACCTCGTTGGGAATGCAGGGTGTCCCAGTCTTGGCACTATTGACATTGGGCACCAGATAGTGCCCTGTAGCACCTCTCTCCAGTCATTAAACTAAAATGTCTCCAGCCATTTTCCACATGTCCCCTGGAGGCCAGAATTGCCCTCAGGTGAAAACTCCTGCTCTAAACCCACTAAGACCCTTGCTCTGGCCACTGAGACCTCTTGGTCCAGGCACAAACAGAAAGGAAGAGCATTCTTAGGCACCTGCCCTCAGGTTTTCCTGCACTGTTTTGCTGATTCCTCAGGCCACACTTTGGAAATAGCGTTCTGAACAGGCCCATTTCAGAGATGGGGAGCCTGAAGCACGGGAAGGGGAAGTGACTCGGCCAGGGTCACCCGGACCCTGTTGTCTGACTCCAGAGACTGGGATTTTAGTCACTAGGCTACACAGGCCCTTCACGGTTCAGTCTGTTTCCAGCTCAGTGAGCTTTGTCCCTTCCTAGCAAGTCAGAGATAAACTGAACCCTAAAGCCAACCTTGACCATAGCCTGTGAAGCCCTACATGAGCTGCCCTGGCACCTCCTTGCCTCATTTCCTTCCACTCACCCTTTGCTCACCCCAGCCACACCTGCCTCTCTACTTTTCCTAGAACATAACAGACATGCTCCTACCCCAGGACCTTTGAACTGCCTGTTCCCTCTGCTTGTCACCTTCTTCCCTCAGGCTCACCGAGCCTCCTCTGCCACTCCATTTAGGTCTCTGCTCAAATGTGACCTCTTCAGCCAGGCCTTCCCTGACCCCAGGATCCCTCTTCTCTTCATGTCCCACGTGGCACCATCTGGAACTATCATAGGCCTTTATTTGTTATTTCTTCCTCACCCACTAGCCTGAGAACTCCAGGACAACAGGGACAGGGTCTATTTCATTCTTTGCTACTGCCTGAAGATGTGCAGTCAGTGTCTGTGGAATGGATGGCCACATGAGGACAATGAGGCTCGGACAGGTGAAATCCTGTCCTCGGGTCACACAGCAAGTCAAGGGCGAGCTCTTACTCAGGAGTGAAGACAGTGGGCTCAGTGCCCCCCAAAACTCTGTCCTCACCTGGTCAGTTTGCAGTTCCCCCAGGCCCAAAGCCCTACCTGCTACTCAGAGCCCGCAGTCATTCTGTGGCTGGTGAAAGAGGGGGTGCCCTTGCAGCCAGGGCCCAGGACTGTACTTAGAGGATGCCCCCCTTTTTCCCTGCAGATGTTGGGAGCCAGTTCTCAAAAGCCCAGCTCCTGGCTGCCCAGCCCCAACGGCGGCCATCTCGGCCTTACCACAGCCCTGGGGACCGGCAGATCTTATCCACAAAGGCTTAGTAAGGAAGAAACTGAGGCGCAGGGAGGCATGATCATGGGCCCCCGTCCCACAGCGAGTCAGTGGGCAGGGCTACAATCCGATTCTTAGCCACCAAGCTGGAGTCCAGGAGTCCTGGGTCTTTTAACCCCAAGTCTGCCCTTCCTCACTGTGTGACCTTGGCCAAGTCACTTCTCTCAGTTTCCTCGGCAGGAATAGAGCGCCAAAGACACCGGGAGTTAACACGCAGGTTGGAGGCCCCGGCCTGGGCCAGCCCGTAGGTGAGCCCGGAGAAGACTTCGCATCTTCAACTTCTCCGCCAAATTCCTCTGCATCCGCCAGGCGGCCGTCTCCACCGCGCTCGGCTGGATGGGGATTGCCGCCTGGTCCCGCCCGGGGAGGGCGAGGACCTCACCCGAAGCCTGCGGTCGGTCGGCCGGCCTGGCGCCCACTCTCTGGGGCGCTCGATAAGCATGATATAATAACCTGGGGCACCCGGTAGTGGCGGCGGCGGCGACTTTGTTCTGCGCGGGGACTGGAGTCCCACAGGCAGGTCCGGACTCGGAAAGCACACTCAGCCTGTGCCTTTCTCATCATCCAGCAGAGGGCGCACGGAGGGAGGGGCGCGAGGAGGGACCCGCTCCCAGGCCACCGCCAGGGATAAGGGAGAGCCAGAGATGAGGGCAGGGGAGGACCCAAGTGGAGACAGAGGCCACGGGCTAGAGGGTGACCCCAGTCCAGCTGCTTCAACCTCTCCCAGGGGCGCTGCAGCGCCCTCCCTCGGCGGGGAGAGTTTGGGGGTACAGAAGGGCACGGGGGTGGGGCTGGGGGGGGTCGGTTTGTTGGCCCCGCCCCCAATTCAGGCAAGTTTCCCCCCCTCCGCCCCCACCATCAACAGAGTCTTTCTCTTCCTCCAGCTCCATCTGCCTCTTGACAGATCGTGGTGGTGCCGTGACTCAGCCCCGCAGGGCGCCAGGAGCACGGGCTCATGCATCCCCAGGTCTGGAGGGGGGTTGTGGATGCCATCTCCGATGGGGGGCAGTGCCCTCTCCCTGAGGGTTCCTGTGACTCAAGTCCGGAGGGCTGTCTGGATCCCGTTTTTGGTGGCTGCATGAACTGCAACGTGGGTAGCACTGGAACGCCCTGTGCGCACTCAGGGAACCCCCTTTCTGGAGACACAGGCTGGCAGAAAGCCAATGCTAAGGAGCCAGGTTCCCACTGGCGGCCTCTTAGTTTCCCCTTTCTCCTTCCGCCCAGGGGTGGGGGGAGGACACTGGCACCAAGGCCACAACCACTGCAGGCTACACAGGCCCACAGAGAAACAGAAACCTGTACTTGAGGTTCCTGTTTTTCCTTCCCACCCTGAAGGGGCAAGGTCTACCCAGGCCCCACCTCCTCCCCTGCGTGCAGGTCCCTGAGCGACTATCTACGGAGCACTCACTGTGTGCGGTCCTTTACACACATCCCCATTCGCACAGAACTCTCAAACACCCCCCTCCCACAGAGCAGTGCCAAAGCCCTACTTAACAGACAGGGAAACTGAGGCTCAGAGAGGGCAAGACACTTGTTGTGCCAGGACCCCAGGCATCAGACAGATGGGTGTTGGGATCTGGGCTTTGCCATTTCCTGGTTGTGTGAGCCTGGGCAAGAAGGAGAAGGGACTTTGCCCCTCCGGGCCTCCGTGTGTCCAGCAGGAATACCTGATGAGGCACTGGAGAGGAAGAGATGTGTAGGAAAGTCCCCAGCATGGAGCCCAAGAGTGAGCCATTACAAGCTAGATGCCACTAAGGTAATGATGATTGTTACCACTCAGCTACTGTCCCCAGAGAGTCAGCAGCCCAGAGACTAGGGTAGGGGGAGTCTCTGGGGCCTTAAAAGGGAATAGGGCCCCCCCTGCACTGTGCTCCTTCATTCGTCTCTCAGGACAGTGACCTGAGCCAGTCTGGCACACAGCCCTTGGTCTTGGCATTTCCTGTTGATTCCAGTTTTGTTTTCTTTCAGCTTCTCTCTGGTTCCCTTTGGGAAATAGCAGGCTGTGTGTGCTGGGCCCATGACACTCGCTTCCTGCTGGGGGCAGGGGTGCTGGGTCTGGGTATGTCTCCAATGGGGATGGGGGGTGGTTTGGGAGGGGGGGGGGGCTGTAGGGCCTGCTGGAAGTCCCCAGAGAGAGCGAGAATTGCAGGGTCACAGCCCAGAGGGGCCTCCCTCGGGAACTCCGGCCATAAGAGGCCGGGATTTGACCGTCTTAATGACGTCCCAAGCAGAGGGGCACCCATGGGGGTCAGACAAAGCACACAGTCGAAGCCATCGGTCATACATGTCACCAAAGCACACAGTCAGACCCCGAGCACCACTAGAGCAGGCACAGTAACTGAGAACACCAGGTGGTAGAGGGAGCACACTCCGGAAGTCAGAGGACTCCTGGACACAGGGGACAGAGGCAGCTGAGAGCATGTCACTGTCTCAGTCAATGTCTCTGGGAGCACAGACAGTCCTGTTGACACAGTCACATTGTCCCGGAATGTACACATCACAGTGCCACCATCGCTGCATCCCCGGAGCGCATACACAATCACTGCCTCAAGAGCACACACGGTCATTGTCACAATCGCTGTCCCAGAAGCACACAGTCACACGATCCTGGTCCTGGGAGCTCACGCAGTCATACTGTCACAGTTACCGTGACTCTTAAGTACACAAGTCACACTGTCACAATCACTGTCCTGGAAGCACACCGTCACTGTGTCACCATCACTGTCTCAGAAGCACACACAGTTCCACTGCCATAATCACTGTCCCCAGAGCCCACATAATCCTATGTCACAGTCACAGGGCCCCAGAAGCCCAGGCAGAGCATGGAGCGAAGGCAGACCCAGCTAGTCATACCCCACCAGCTGGAGCCACCCCAGGTCAGTGAGGATACCATTGGAGTCAGCCCAACACCTCCCTCACTAACACTGTCCCCTCTGGGAGGCAGAGACTCCCTTACCCTGGGCCGGGATCGTGCACCCCCTGGGCACTCTTTCCTCCCTCCGGGCAGCTACTGAACCTAACACTCCTGTCCTGAGAGGAAGCTCCAACCCGGCACACAGACCCCCAACACAGTGCTCCCCCCAAAACCCCCTCTGGATTTCTGACCCCAGCTGCTTCAGGGCGAGTCCCCCGAATGTCCCCCGCACAGTCCTCCACTCCCCAGGATGGCCAGCGTCCCTCAGCCTGGAGGAAACACTGGGATCCTAGGAAGCGGCCCCTTACAGTGCCCTCGAGATCATCCACAAGCGTAGTGAATCTAGCTGCCAGTTCAGTGCCCCCAGGAAAGTCCCTTCAAGTACCCAGCTTAGCCATGTTCTGCACCGTCACCAACTAAGGGTGCAGACTCCAAAGCTGCAGCCCTGAACCGAGGCGTCGTTACTACCACATGCAGCATGGCGCCCCCCAAGTCGACCCCAGGATCAGCTTCAGTAGGAAGGGTATTCGGGTACAGGGCACCACCAGGGTCGGGTCCCGGACGCCCCCACAGTGGAACTCCCCCCCACCCCACACACACCCCCGCTAGTCACTCAGACTCCACCCGCAGCACAGCGCCCCCTGCGGTCGGCGGGGCGAGTGGCGTCTTCTCTGCGCGCCTATCCGCTCCACGCGCGTCCGCCGCCCGGAGTCTTACCGCTTGCAGCTGCCTCCGCTCGCGCCGCCGCTGCCGGTGCCGGTACCGTGGAAGGACGAGGGCCAGGACATGCGAGAAGTGCGCAGGCCGGGCCGGTCGCCGGTGTCCACGGCGTCGGCGCGCTCTATGGGCCGGTGTGGCGGCCGCTCGGGCTCTGCGCGCTCCGCGCTGTCAGAGTAGCCGCGCTGCTGGATACGGATAGGGGTCCGCGGCTGCCGCCACAGGTGCTGTGGGGGCGGCTTCAGGGTGGCCTGGCCCTCCCGGGGCCCGGGCAGAGACAGAGACAGGCTCCTCTCCGAAGGGGCGGCCGGGGGCTCCATGGCGCCGGCCCCTTCCTGTGCCCCGGGGGGCCCCGGCCTCTCCGAGCTTTACCCTGCTCAGCGGCGCGCTAGCCGACGCGCCCGGGGCCCCGCGGGTGCGCCCGGCCTCGCTGGGGCCATGGCGCCCCGGGGACAGACCCGGGGGCGCTACGGGCCGAT
>NW_024412431.1:2775892-2805965 GCF_014898765.1 Herpailurus yagouaroundi | reverse complement strand
CGCCGCTCTGTCAGCGCCGCCCCCCTCCTCCTCCACCGTCCGGGCCTGTGGGGGGCAGCCACCCGAGGAGGGGGGGCCCTCCCTCCCCGCCCACGCAGAGCCCCGCTCCCGGAGGGGAGGGGGCGCCGGAACTCGGCTCTCTCCTAAGCGCCCTGCCTAGCCGCGGCGTGCACGGGAAAGAAGGAGTTAAACGGTTAATCCGATCAGGAAGGAGACACCCGACTGGTTGCCGGTGTGTCAGTCAGTCGGTCCATCATGGCGGGGGCGGAGCCCTATGCTGGCGTGTCCTCGCCGCTACCCCTGGTCCGGGGGGAGCGTGTGGGGAGTGGTCCCGGCGCCACCGACGCGGTCCCTGCGGCTGGCAACGGCGATGTTCCGGGATTCTCCTGTTGGTGGGTCGGAAGATGGCAATGGTGTGTGCCCGGTGCGGGATGTGCGTGCACGTGGCCCCTTCCGAGGGTTGTCTGTGTTTTCCGTGTCGGCTGGAAGTGTGTGCGCGCACGTGGTTGGCTGCTGCGGTCTGCCTGTTTCTCTGGATTTCGCTGTGTGTGTATCTGTGTGTCTGTGGGTGAAGGAGGTGTGCGCACGTGTGCCGCTTGTTTGGCGGGTGTGCGCCTCTATGGGGTCTGTTCTGGTGGCCTGGGGCTGTGCATGTGTACCCACGCGTTTGGGTGTGTATTGTTGGTCTGTGCTTGCGGAGTTGTGCAGGCAATTCAGCCTCCGTGGTTTGACTGTGGTATGAGGTAGTCTATACGTGTTGGTGGGTGTGTGTGTGTGTGTGTGTGTGTGTGTGTGTGTGTGTGTCTGTGGTCGGCCTGAGGGCAGCTCTGGGGTGTTTCTGGGGTGTGTCCCTTTGGTTCCCGTGTGGCTCCAGGAGGACACCGCAGCTGCCCGCCCACCGCTCTGTGTATCGCCGCCTCTTGTAAAGCGCTTCTGCAGGAGGTAAACTGAGGCAGGTCCCCGGCAGCCGCGGGATGCATCCCCATGCCCTTTTCAGGCGAGTAAACAGCCGCGCCTCCTCTCCGCGGCCCCCGCCGGCAGAGCCCCCCTTCCGGCACCTAAATCGGGAGTCGCCGTGACTCACGCTCCCGCCTCCCCCAGCGCCGCGCCGAGCGAGCAAGCAGAGAGCGAGCGGGATCTGAGCGCCACCCTCCCCCCATCTCTGCCGCCCTGGCCGCGACGGAGCCCTGGTGGTGGCCGGGCTTTGGGAGCGCATTCGCCCGCGTGCCCCCACCTCCTGTGGCCGACGCGCTCTCGGATGCTAAACGGTTCTGGTGCGCGTCCCCGGAACCAGGTCCCCACCCCCGCGATCCCCCCCTCGTGGACTCCCCCGGGCAGGCCGTGCCGTCTGCCACCGCCCTCCTCCCCCCCCCCCCCCCCCGCCCCCCTTTTTTTAAAAGGAAAAAAAAAAAAAAAAAGAAAAGAGCCCGTCTCCAACCCCCACAGCCGCTTTTCTCCCCTCCCGAGGGGGCTCCAGGCGTGGGCGAACGCAGAACAAGAACCCGCCCCGCATTAGCAGCCGCGGGGTATCCCAGAAGCTAGAACTGTGTCTCCCACTTCTCTCAGGGCCCCCCCCCCCCCCCCCCGCAGTATACACTCAGAATGGCTTCTAGGTGATTGGCAAGGGCTGTCAGTCCTCCCCAGATCATTTAAGGGTCCTGGGCTGGGCCAAATGCTTTGAGCAGGGGAGTGAGTGGAGACTGTAGCGTTGGCCCGGGCTCTGGGTGGGTATCAGGGATGGGGGTTGGGGGGAGGGCTTGGGCCCCAGTCCGGGGTTGGGAGGGCGGTTTGCAGAAAAGGAGCACAAGGCAGTGGGCCAAGGCTGGTGTTTGGAGCTCTGGTCTGAGTCTGGGATGGATCAGATTGGACCTGAACCTGGTAGAGAGTAGAAGGATTATTTGGGGGGAGGGGGAGGAGGATATATTAGACGGAAGGAGGGGGGGAATGACAGTCATTTCCCTCCCCCAACTGGAAATGAAGCATTTTTACCATGACCCAACCAGAGACCCTGGAGACCTCCAACTGAGAGATAAGAGGACAGGAAGAGGCTGGAGAGAATGGTGGCCTGAGGAGGGCAGTAGGGGCAGGGGCCTGGCCACTTTCAAACCCATCCTCAGCCAAGATGTGGGCTACCGTGCCCTCGGAGGACCCCAGATGAAAAAGAGCAAGAAACTACGTGAAGCCGGGGCTCACAGATACCTCTCGCATCTACCCAAGAGAAAGAAAAATGCCAGGCCAGCCCTCCTCCAGGGTCTCACCAGCCACTTTAAGACCTGGAAGAAAGTGCATCCTCCCAGGATAGGAAATAGGGGTGCACAGCTGACTGGTGGGAGACCCACCCCCTAGCCTCTCCCCGCTCTCTCATTGCGGGGGCATCTTTGGGGACTCGAGGGCTGAAACCCTTTCCACAGTCCTGCCTCTATGCTGACTCAGCCAGCTGCAAAATGGAAGGGATTCCTAGAGGCCGCAAGGGGAGCCTTTAGGGAAGGGATGTCACAGCCTGACGTACTGGGATCCAGGAGAAGATCCAGCTGGTTTTGTGAAAAGCCAGGGGCCTGAAGCATGGAAAGGGCTGGCGGCTGGACCTAGCCCAGCTTGCCCTAAATCTCCACCCCTCCTCCCAGCCTGGTCCCCTCCTGCCTACCTGTCGGCTTTGGTGATGGAAATCCTTGGAGGGACCAGCAATGGCAGCGTGGTGGGCCTTGGTGGCAGAGGGATCCCAACATCCAAGGGCTCAGTCTCAGCCCAGCCCAGGCCAGGACCTGTGGAAAGGCGACGGCGAGGGCGTCGAAGGTCGGCCCCCAGCATGTTGGCACAGGTGGGCTCGGGAGTCTCCCACAGCCTCTGAGGAAGGACAAGGGCAGAATAAGGGCGCAGCCAGGCTGCTCTGAGCCCCTCCCTCCAGTAACACCCTTCTCTAGACACCTGAGAGAGTGGCTGATGGGGATATAGGCTCCTCGTGTCCCCCTCACGGCTTAGCCACTCGCTGATCCCTCCCTTATGTCTAAGGGGTGCCCCTTCTCAGCCATAATTCTTGTAGGGCTCCCTTTCGATGTTCCGGTCCTGGGGCTCTGGGTCCTTATGCCTGTACACGCTGTGCTTCACTGTGAAAACTCTCTAGCACGTCCCCGCACTCCACGTCTACGAAAGCCCCTCCCGGCCTCACAATCTGTGGCCCCTCCCCCCTTCACATCACAGACCTTTAAGACCTTAACCCCCAGCACCCCTCCTCCACCGTACAGTCCTCTCCCCACTTGAGAAGCCCCTTGGAAGCTCCTGCTTTCTGTCCCTGGGCTGAGAGCCTCTTGATCCAGGCAGCAGGAAAATAATGGGATCAAGGGTGTAAACTGAGGCACAAGGCGATGGATGACACTCCTCAGACTTGAGGATATGGAAACACTTAGTGAACAACCCATTGGTCACAAGAGGGCGCCCGTCCCCCGCCGCGGCCCAAGTCCCGCCCCTCAGCCCGGGCCCCGCCCCTCGCACCTCGTCCCGGGTCCCAGCCACGGACAGGACACTGCGACTCCTCTTCATCCCGCCAACCTAGCGCGCCGTTGGGGCTGCGGGGGTCATGTTGGCGCGGGCCCGCGCCTCCTGAAGGACCAAGCCGAAGACATCCGCCATTAGTGCCCTGGGGCTCCCCCTGCCGACCGAGCCTGAATCCTACCCCCCTTGCTAGTTTTCTCTCCCGAGGCGTGACGTCATCGAGTAGCTGACGCACTGGCCGTCGGTGACGTCGCTCGCCCGTTGCCAGAGCGACAGCTGACGCACGGCTGGGGTCTGGACGGCGTCAATGCCCGGGTTGGCCACTGGGGGGCCGGGAGCCTCGAGACCGGGTCGCCCCAGCCCCCACCCGTCCTCCCGCGGGGGCTTTCCCCGGCCTGGGGATCCCGCAGAGAAGACCGGGAGCTCCCAGAGGCGGCCGCGTGTGGCGCGTGGTCCGAGCCGGGGGCCGGAGGAAGCGTCTCCTCCGAGCTGTTGGGATTTTATGCCTAAACCCGAAATAGCTCCGATGTGCGGGGGCCGGGCACAGCGAGACGGCGGCTTGGGCACAGATGGGGGACGCGCAAGCAGAGGCGCGCAGAGACAGACAGGGACGCGTGGAAATAGAAACAGACAGACAGGGACACAGACGCCGCTCCCGATGATGAATGCGCTCTCCTGCCGGCGATCCTGGTCTAAAAGCCTGGATGGAGGGGGAGGCTGGTTCACTCCACCTTCGCACCCAGGTGCCGTGAATTACTGCTCTGTGGCCATGGGTCAATGACTTCAACTCCCTGAGCCTCAGTTTCTCCTCTGTGAAATGGAATGATAAGCCCTGCAAGGTCCGTGTGAGAATGAAATGAAATCAGACCGTGTTGAATTCCCACAGGACGGTGTCTGGCGCTCAGCAAGTGCTTAGTACTGCCAACACCTGAGCCTGTGAGAGCCTGCTAGAACCCATGTCAGATCATGTCCCTCCTCTGGTCGGAGCCCTCCGTGGCTTTCACCTCACTCAGAGGAGAAGTCCTCAAGAGGAAGCCCACACAGTTCTGCAGGATGTGCCCAAGCACCTCCCTGTCCTCACCTCTTACCATTCCCTCTCAGCTCCTGCTCTAGCCACACTGGTTTCTTGGCTGTTTCTGGACCCACCAGGCACGCTCCAGTCTCAGGGCCTTTGCACCTGCTCCTCCTTCTGCTTCCTCTCTTCCCTTAAATATCCACTGGACCCTCACATTCTTCAAGTCTTTGTTCATATCTCACCTTTTCAGGTGTTTCTCCCAGAGTTTCTCTCCATCCCACCACGTTTAAAGTTGCTAGCCCCTCAGGACTCCTAATCTCCCTTATCCTGCTCTATTTTTCCCCCCGGGACCTATCCCCTCATAACACACCATGTAATTTATCTATTACACTCATGGTCTCTTCCCACACTAGAATATCAGCTGCAGGAGGGCAAGAATATTTTATGTTTTATTCATTACCATATCCCCAGTGCCTAGAACCGAATCTGGAACATAGTAAGTCCTTATAACTATTTGTTCAATGTCCGGTTATTATTTGGAGGGCATAACAGCAGAATTATAAAGTTCCTAGCTGGGCCCACTATGGACCCGCTACTCTGCCCCCTACTTTGGCTGTTATTTCTTTTTCTTGCCTTATTGCACTAAGCAGCACTTCAGTTCAGCGTCAACCAGTAGCAATGAACGTACATATTATCTCCTCAGCCTAGGCGAGCCTGTGACAGACAGTCGTTGAACAAATGGATGAATGTGTAAAGATAGCTTGAAGGTCACCTCCAGTCGGTGTTCTGAGCCCCTACCGCTGCTTATCCTGCCCCCAAGAAAGCACTCATCATTCTGAGTTGTCATTATCTGTACGAATGGTGCCCATTCAACATGGCCCCCCACACGTAGTCTCAATGAATGCGGAATGAACACGACGGACACAGGGAGAAAGAACCACTCCCTCTCTGTGAATGCGGTCAGATACACAGAAAGAGAAAGGGCCATGTAGTAAGGGCCAGGCTCAGGCTCCGAAATTACACTCACAGACCTGCATTCAGATCCTTGCTCTGCCCCTTCTTAACTGTGTACCCTTGGCCAAGTCACTCAGAACCCTACCTGTGCTGCATAGTCGGTGCTCACAAAATTAGCCATTATCCTAGTAATAATAGCAATTAGCATCATGGTGGTTGACTGTGTGGAGCTATAGACAGACATGGAAGACAGCAACACATTCACAGAAACCTCCCATCCTCCCCCTAGACCCACTGGCTGACTCACTGTTCCTCAAACCCTTCACACATATTCGGACCTCAGGGCCTTTGTACTTGTAGTTTTCCTGACCCAGAAAACCAGACTCAGATATCCTGTGTTCCTCCGACCGCCCATTCTCCTTGACCGCTTTCCTCTTGTCTCTTTTAGATTTATAACATTCTAACAAGATACAGACTCTATTATTTTTATCAGTTATTGCCTGTCCTTTGATTAGGACATGAGGTGGAGACCTTGGTCTATTTTGTCTCCAGCTGGATCTCCAGTCCTGGGACCATGCTGGCATACAGTAGGTGCTCAACAAATATCTGCTGAATGAATGAAGAAATCCACTTGACTCCCTTACCTCCTCAGGCCTCTGCTCAAAAGCACCTCACTCCAGAGGGTTTGTTTCCCTGACACAGATGCCTCCTTCCATTCCATTGCCCTCACTCGGCTTTACTTTTCTTCTCAGTTCTCCTCACCCCTGACATATCATATATTTACATTTCTGCTTTCAGCAGCCTGAGTTCCACGAGGGCAGGGGATTTTTAAGTCCTGTTTTAGCTATATCGAGACCCAACTTCGCAGACATGTGACCTGTGCCATGGCTCGCAGTCCCACGCTTAGAAGGTTTAATGCACTGCCCTTGTCTTGAAATGCTTCATTCCTTTGCCCGGGACCCCTGCCTTTTCCTCTTGCCCTGGGCTCTTCAAATTCTGTGGCCAGATCCCCAATGCCTGAAACAGCCCATGGGTTTGCAGAATAAAGGAAGGAATGGAGAAGCGGACGGCCAGCAAAAGCCCTGCAGTCCAGGGGAGAGGGACAGAGGCACACAGCGCCGCTGTCCAGACCCCTCTGTACATCTGCGGAAATCGGCCTTGGCAGAAACCCAGGCATGGAAGGCAGGGCCTCACGAACTGGCCTGAGTGCCCGCGGTAGAGGGGTGCCTCTAAGCCTGCTTTCCCTCCCCTGGGCAGCAGGCGGCTGGGAGGGGGGTCCAGATGGCAGAGCAGACTGCTCTGGGCAGCTGGCACCAGGCTCGGCCTGAGTGAGGCTGCTTCCCTCACCCAGCTTGTCAGCGTGATCAGCCAGCGGCCCAGTCCGGGGGGCCCTTGGCCCAGCCTGACAATAAAGCGCTGGCTTCAGCCAAGCCCACCGCCCTCAGAAGGATGGATGGCTGACAAGAGGGAAGGAAGTGAGGATAAATGCCCTTATCCACACCTCGGCCCTCAGCATTCAGGCCTGAGAAGTAACAGTTACTAACTAGCTCTATGCCTGGGGCTAAAGCAGGGCTGGGAAGGACTTTCAGGGACCCCAGGCATGTGTGTGTGTGTGTGTGTGTGTGTGTGTGTGTGTGTGTGTGTGCGCACGTGTGTGCAGGAGACCATACACGACTGTCGATGTGCAACTGAGCAAATGGAACTTTCGGTGAGTCTGTGACGTTGCACAGCTGAAAGCAGACCATGCCTGCTGGAGTGTGTGTACCTGACAGGCTGAAGCCATACCAGCCTATGTAGGTGTGAGACTGGATGTACCTCTGTGTGATTATGGTATGAGTGTGTATGTGGGGAGAGGGGACAGTACGTGCCTGTGGATGCAGTGGGAAGGAGCATTTCACAGCAGTTAGAAATGCAGGTCTGGGTTCAAATTTTTGCTCAGTCACTCCCTGGCTATGTGTCCTCGGGCACATTCTCTGGCTGTGTACATGGCTCTGGCCTGTATATGGTGTTTGTTAGTGAGATTATGTCTGTCTGGATTTAAGTGTGCGTGAATTGGACCCTTCTATTTTTCTCTCTTGCCAGTCTCCTAATCATCACTGGTTTTTTATAGATTTGTGTTGTTTATTTTTCTGTCGTCTCCATTAAAGGTCACCTCTGTGGGGGGCAGGGAGTTGCATTCTGTTCACCCCAGCACCTGGCATATAGTAGGGGCTGAATAAATACTTGTTGAGCAGATATGCATCACAGTAGGGCTGTGTCTGTGTCGGTAGAGAGAGAGCGGTGGGAGCTGGCTGGGCATCATGGGTTCCTGGAGGGTCCTGTGCTCAAAGCTGGTGTCTGTTTTCTTCCTTTCCTGTTCCTTCAGCCACGCTCACTTTATGAAAATGATGCTAATGCCTCAATTCCCCGTATTGCCTTTGACAACACCTTCCCCCTTTTCTGGGTCTTAGGGACTCACTCCCCTCCTCTGTAAAACAGACGGATGCATCGGTTCATGATAAGCCTCCTTCCTGATCTAAAGTACTATGAAAATAGTCTTCATCTAATACCCACTTTAATTCATTCAACATTTATTGAGCACCTGTTGGGTGCCAGGCACTGTCCTGGACCCGGCCCTGCCCTCATGGAGCTCCAGGGAATAAGGGAGGCAGATACCCACCAGAAATCTCATTCCCCCCCCCCCCCAAAACCAGATGTGTCATTTAATCCCAAGCACCCTTACCCCGGTCATTCTCTCTGCCCTATAAGATTTTATGGGTCTGGATTCGCCAGTGGGTATTCCTCTCTTCACACACTGACCTTGCTCCCTCGCCAGGCTCAGGTATAGGCACGGCAAGCATCAGGCTGTTCTTGTTGGTTGCTGTAGCCCCACCACCTGGCTACAGTGCTGTGGAGCATAGTAGGCACTTGGGAAATATTCTGTGAAATGAGCTAAGAAATCAATGACGGAGCAAAGGCAGGCTCCCATGCATGACCTCATGAAATCCGTGGTGTCCTTACCCACTTTGCAGATGAGGAAGGCGAGGCTCAGGGAGGCAGAGCCGATGCTAAGTGGTGTGGGGCTGTGGGATGCAGCAGAGAAAGCCTAGGTAGCTCAGAGGACCACCAGCCGCCCACCCCTACCTCACAGGTACGAGAGACACAGCAGAGGATGCGCTGATGGGGCGGGGGCGGGGGGGGGTGTGGGAAACCCAGGGACGGTGCACATGAACTCGGAGGGCTCCGTGTCAGTGCCCAGCTGGAGATGCTTTGCTGGCAGATTAGGAAAGTCTTGGCGCTGATGGGGAAGCTTCCGGCGCCCTGTCCCCAATTCTGGGAGCTGGGGCTCCCAGGACCCCGTTTCACTGGGGCCGGTCGGCTCCAGTCTCCAGAGCCAGGGAGAGACCTCCACGGCTACCCGGGAATCGCTGACATCTGGGGTCCTCCCCACACACCCACAGCCCGGAGGCCAGCCTGAAGCCCTCAAAGGGCGTACGGGTGGGCCCCGGCTTACTTGGGGAGCGGGGAAAGCCCACAGCGTCCTGGTCCCCTCCCTCCGGGGTACCGGGTCCCCTTCCCCACCGCAGCTCGCAGCCCGAAGCTTACCTTGCAGTGGGGCTGGGGAGGGGATGCCCGGCCCTCTCCGGCCTGAGGGGCGGGAGGGGACAGGGGTGTCCAGACCCTTTGTTTGCTGTTGTGTGTGTATGTGTGTGTGCGCGACTGTGAGACCCGCTGGGGTGTGGGTCCGTGCGCGCGCGTGCCCGGGCCTTGACGGCCGCGGAGGTGCTGGACTGCCCGGGCTGGCGGGGAGGCGGGGGGAAGGGGAGGGGGAGGAGAGGGGGACTCCCCCGCCCCCGCCCGCCCACTCGCGGGTTTGAAAGATGCTCGAGGGGGAGGGGTTGGCAGCGGGCGGGCGCTTTTGTCTGGATGGCCCCTCCCCTTCCCTGGGTAGGGGAATCCCCCCCCCTCGGGAGACCTTCAATCCATTTCCTCTAGTCCCTTCTCTCCAAACACCCTTGGGGTAGTCTGGGAAAAAGCGCCCCTTACCCGAGGGGCTGGAGCTCCTCCCATGTCACCCGCCCCCACGGAACGCCCTTTAATCTGAGATAATCTTGGCCTTAGGCTGCAACACGGCCTTTTATCCCGGTATCAAAACGAGGGTTGGGATGTACGCAAGGGTGCAGCTGGGGTCGCCCAAGCTCACAGTAATGGAGTCTTTAGAGCCCCGGCCGAGGAAGGGGGCCCCAGACCAAAGGGGAGGGGCTACGAACGATTCTAGAGTACCACCACGAGGAAAGCCTCCTTCCGCACCTCCACGATCCCCTTCCCGTCCCCAGTCTGCGCGGGGCCTGGAGCACACAGACCGTTGGCTTGACATTAGCGACACCCAGCGGTCGCACGGGGAGACGCCGCGGACAAGGCTCCGGAGACCGTTAGGGTGATCCGGGTGATTTTTAGAGGGGGCGTGTGTGTGCGAATCCCAGCTCAGGAATGGCAGAGGGCTGGGACGCCAGCGGGAGGCTGTGGTCCGAGTCAGGGAAACACAGACCCCTAAGGCAGCGCCACGTCGCCCCCACATCCCCAAAGGCAGGACCGTATTCCTCCTCCGCTTAGACTTTTCCAGGGCAGAGCCCTGTACCCCTCGGTCTGGGAAAGTGCTCTGATCAGACACCTCTCCCCAGCCTTGTGTGTGGTCCTCGTCTCAAGGGGCAGGGGGAGAGGTCTTCCCGCCGAAGCCCGCCCCTGCAGAGGGCTCGGGCTGACGTCACTGCGGCGTGGCTAAGGGGACTCGCTCTCCGCCCCGCCCCTCGCGGCCACCGCAAACGCCCAGCGGGGGGCAGCAGGAGAGCGGAAGGGGGGGATCGAGGTCGGAACGCCAATCCGTATGCCCCCAGGAGGTGCCCAGTGGAGGCCCGCGCCCAATGAGGCGGGGTCTTTGCGGGGACTCCCGGGGGCCGGAACACGTGCGCAGGACCCTTTAAGGTAAGCCGGGTCGCCAGTGCCGCCACCGCGGTTACTAGGGATATAACGTCATGCGCGGGCGGGGACGTGCGCGCCCGGGCGGAAGCGGAAGGGGCGGGGCTCCGCAGGCCGAGTCCCCAGCGCTGCCGCCGCCAGAGTCAGAGCCGGAGCCCGTGCGGGCTGAGCCGCTGAGGCAAGATGGTGGACTATAGCGTGTGGGACCACATCGAGGTGTCTGACGATGAGGACGAGACGCACCCCAACATCGACACGGCCAGTCTCTTCCGCTGGCGGCACCAGGTAAGGCGCGCGCGCCCATCCCCTTCCTTTCCCCCTCCCCCCCTCCCCCGGCCCGGGTCTCCGCTCCAGAGTTCTGACCCCTAGTACTGCCAGGGACCCCGCCATTGCCACCTGGGGTTCCCAACGCGTAGTCTGGACTTTTAATATCGCTTAGGGGTTCCTCGATTCAACTCTAGACCCCAGAACTGTCAGGGCGCTGAGTCCCTACCTGAGACCCCAGGCCTCCCCTCCGATTTCTGTATGGAACTCCCTGTTGACCCCTCGGGCACCTTTCTCCGAGTACAAACTGATAAGACAAGCTTTGGGGGTGTCCCCCAATCCCGTCTGGGACCTCCCACTGACTCGCAAACCTCTGCCTCAGAGTCCGGACCCTGGTAATATTTGGGGACGCACTTCTGATCTCGGATAGACCATCGGTCCCTCTCCAATCACTAGAGTCCTCAATAGTTTGAATTTATTCTGCGATCTTCCTCCCTAGTTCTTGGCAGAGATTCCCATTCAGATCCAGAGATCCCACTCCTTCTCCAAACAGAATAAGGCTCTCTGTCCTCCCCTGAGATTTCTGTTCCTGGCTTGAGATTCCAACCCAGGACCCCTTCCCTAGAATGCAGACTGGTGCTCCACCAGGGCCTTCGGTCCCATCCAGGCTGGAGTTTTGGAACCCGTTTTCCCTCCGGACTGAACCACCAGCTCCACTCTGATGGAGCCTCCAATTCCAGCCACTATAGCCTCACCTACTGTGGACCCCATTTCCTACTAGTCCAGGAAGCCCTACCCCGCAGGGCTTCCGGCACAGCCAGAGCCCCTGCCCCTCCTTGCTTTTGCAAGCCCAGGCACCAGCCACCCCCAACAGCTTCCTGTAGGTAGCCTAGGAATGCCTTATACCAACTCAGGTCCAACATCCAAACCCACCTGGCCTCCCTCCTGTCCCCAGCTTGGTCTGCTGCTGTCAGGCACCCCAATTGCCCCTGCTCTCATGAGGGACCCTCCCAACCTGATTCCAAATTTACTGCCCTTTCTTTTATCTATTTGCCCCCCAATCCAGATCCTGGAGTCCTACCTGGGTGTCCTCCCGCCTCTCCCTGCCCAGCAGTGCTCACAGACCAACAGAACAGGTCTCATGAGACCTAATATTCTAACCTCTTGCTCCCCCAAATCGGAGCTCCTACACCCACATGCTTGTGCATGTTACACTCACACTGAGGGTGTATATTTCTCAGAACCTTCCACGTAGGAATTCCCCACCCCACCCTCGCATGTAGCAACTCCCAGTCATTTATCCAGAACCTCCTAGAAGGGCCCTTCCCCATCCTGCAGTGTCTCTAGTCCCTACATCTGGTCCCCAAGCCCATGTCCAGCCCTTACCTTCAAGCAGCAATCTCTTGGGCCTTACCTGCCAGGCAAGCCACTGAGTGTAAGAAGAAAGTTCTAGCACTTTCCTTTACTTGCCGTGTGTAACATTTTATTATGAAATGCCTAAGACCTCCGCAGAGCTCTGAAGACTATTCTTGGGAACACCTATTTCTGTCACATAAAGAGGTTAATCTATACAGCTGTGTGAAGAACACTTTGGTCCTGCCGGGTGGGAAGGCTCCCACCTGGTGCCCCCTCTCCTGCAGAATCCCGCCTGCCATGCCTTCCTCCCTCTGGGCACAGGACCTTTTCCGCGTCCTGCCGAGGGCCCTGTAGCCATAGCGGAGAGTGTTGGGGCGGGGGAGGGGAGGGAACGATCTTTAGCGCCCCATTCAGGGCAGGCAAGCTTGGGTTCTAATCCCAGCCCTCCCACTTACTCCTTTACTTTCCCTGCCCCTAGAGACCATCCTAAGACTGAAACGAGATTAGGCCCAGCTGGTACTTGGCTCCGGGCTGGGAGAGAGAGTCCCCACATGGGAGGGGGAGGGGGGATTAGTGTAAAGGTAGCCTGGTGTGCTTCCAATCCTCGCTTCTCAATCACTGACTTACTGTACGACCTCTAGTGAGTCGTCTTCTCTCTTTGTGCCTATATTTCCCCGGCTGGGAATACTAAGCGTGTCCCACCCAATAGGGTCATTATGAGGAGTTACCTTATTTTTTTAATGTTTGTATTTTTTATTTATTTATTTTATTTATTTTTTTTGAGAGAGAGAGAGAGAGAGCGAGCGAGCGAGCACGCACAGGGGGAGGGGGAGGAGCAGAGAGAAAGGGACAGAGAATCCCAGGCAGGCTGACATGGGGCTCCATCCCATGAACCACGAGATGACAACCTGAGCTGAAATCAGGAGTCGGACGCTTAACTGTGCCACCCAGTCGTCCCTGGGGTTCCCTTCCTTACTTAATGTGTGTAATGTCCTTGAGACAACATCTGACGTGTGATGAGCTGTCTGTAAACTTGAACCGCTCTCTGTCATCATTGTTATTTAGGTAATTCGCGTTCATGGTAAAGAAAAATTCCAGAGCTTCCAGAAGGGGACAAGGGAGTCTCCCGGCCCCAGTTCCCTGGCTTCCTCGTCCAAATACAGCTACTGTTACTGGTTCCTCGTGGCTCCTTCCATTGAACTGTATGGCACTGGGATTCTGTGAGCCTCGGTCTTTCTGTCTGTATGGCAGGAGGGTGGTGAGCCCTGCCGGCCCCTTCTCTCTGCGGTGGCTTCTGCCCTGCCCAGCCCGCTGTCCCTGCCAGCTCCGGGATGGCTTTATTTAGCTTCAGCCTCCCTGGCGGCCACTCAGAGGACACCGAGAAGAGCTTGGTGGCCGCCCAGCATAGGCCAGCAGGGTGATAGTTTCCCGCCACCACCTGAGGCCAGCTGTAATGCCAACTCCAGAGAGCTCCTCACAAGCCAGCAGGAAGCCTCCAGGGCCCCGCAGGCCCATCATGGAGGTGGGGGAAGTGATGGAGCCCACGGCTTCTTTCTCTTTCCCCTCCACGAAGCAAGGGCCTCCTCAACCTTTGACCACATGGGGAGAAAGTGAGGCTCGGGATTGATTGTATGGATCCTGTGGGGCATTAGAGGAGGGCCCCGTTTCCTGACCCTCACCCACCAGGTGCCTGGCCCTGTGCTAGAACCTGGAGATACAGCCTCGAATAAGGCACAGAAGTGACTTAGCAGACCTTTCTGGTGGCGGCGGCCGCGACAGTGGTGATAACCGTGGGGTGTGTTCATTACTGAGTATGAACAGTATGCAAGCTGTTTCCTTGGAATAGCTCTTGAGGGCCCATTTCACAACGAGGAATACGAAGGCTGTGAGAGTGGAAGTGACTCAGCCAAGGTCATGTTGCCCGTAAGTGGTGGAGCTGGGTGATGTGACTCTGGCAACAACCACTCCCAGTTATCGGGCATTTGCTCTGGCAAATCCGTCTAAATGCTTGAAGTGCATTTTTCCTTGTTTGAGCCCCAGAACAGTCCCCAAAGAGAAAGGCAGAGAGAGGGAGTGTCCCCTCGGATAGTAAGGACTGTAGCCACCGTGGCTGAGTATCCAGCATGGCTCTGGACCATCTGTCCTAACTTGTAATCTTGGCTTCTCCCGGTGCAACCCCGTGAGGGTGCTGTTGTCTGCATTTGACAGATGAGGAAACTGAGGTCCCTAGAAGTTAGGGGATTGGCCCAAGGACATCCAGCCTTTACTTGGTGGCCATGGGGTATGACCCCCACATTTGGGGTCCTGCGGCTGTCCTCCAGCATCTTATCCTATGTTCTGATGATCGCGAGGGGGCCTTTGGGGCTCACTGATGCAGAGTGGGGGCACTTGCAGAAGGCTCTGTGTAGGTGGAGTGAGGGGAAAAGAGTTCCAGATGGAAGGAACAGCATGTGCAAGGCTAAGAGTCAAGAGAGGGCTGTTGCATTTGGGGAACCTTAAGGGCCAGCATCTGCCTGGGACCCAGAGTTGGGAGAGGAGAGTGGGATCCAGGCCCCTGTGGGGCCTTGGTGCCATCTGGGCAACTTGGGGCAAGGGTCAGGGGTTCCCATCTGAACCCAGACAGTTCAGGTTGGGGTATCCGGGAGGACTGAAGACAGATGCGCGTATTTCAAAGACTCCTCTGGCAGCCTCTGAGTCTAGATTGGGGGACCAGTGATGGAAGTCACTGGCACTTTTTGGGGCCCCGTCAGTGGCTCTGGATTGAGCAGGCACTGAGATGATGGAGCTGAGCAGGGATGGAGAGCAGACAGGGCCATGCGACGCTACAGGGGGTCCAACGAGGAACTGAGCGAGAGCAGGAATGAGGAGGGGTGCTGAGCTTGGGGTGCAGCAGAAGAGAAGGTCTGGGGAGCAATAGCTGGGGGGGGGGTACCAAGCTAACACTCAGGGTGGGGTACTGGCCCGGAGAGAGCTGAAGGGGTTTGGGCAGCGGTCCAGGAGCCGTACTTGGGGTGGAGCAAATTGGAGGGACATCTGGAAGTGAGAGCCATCAGGACTGGGTAGCATAGAAGGAGGGAAAGACAGGGCCAGTGAGCAGGCCTCAGTCAGGGGCAGAGATGGCTGGAGGAGGTTGCCGGGCAGGGGAGGGCACCCGAGTGTCACTGAGGGCGGCTCCAAGGAAGAGGGGGAGCCTGAGACCCCCATTCAGTATTTCATTACTTTATTCACCCAACGAGTGTTTCCTGAGCCTTTACTGTGCACTTGTGTGTGCAGACACGAGAGTGAGCAGAGCCCCACCTCCACGGAGCTATTACCCTTAGAGGGGTATGGTGTCTGAAACACAGTAAGTACTGGCGCCTGGGTGGCTCAGTCGGTTGAGCGTCCGACTTCGGCTCAGGTCATGATCTCACGGTTCATGGGCTCAAGCCCCACGTCGGGCTCTGTGCTGACAGCTCAGAGCCTGGAGCCTGTTTCGGATTCCGTGTCTCCCTCTCTCTCTGCCCCTCCCCTGCTCGCTGTCTCTTTCAAAACTAAATAAACATTAAAAAAAAAAAAAAAGACTGGTAAGCATGGGAGGGAGTAAGCGGTGGTGGGAGGGAAATCTGGAGAGAGAGCTTACCAGGTTGAGCCGGCAGCCGGTACAAATGCCCTGAGGTTTGAAGTGGGTTCAAGGAAAGGGGAGGCAGCCGTTGTGACTGGAGGAAGGGGGCAGGGCAGATGGTGCACGGCCTTGTGGGTCAGGGTCAGGGATAGGACTCGGGCTTTTGCTCTGAGTGACGCCGATGCCGAGGAGGGAGGGTTCTCAGCGGTGGGTGGACTCGCACAGGTGTGTGCAGGTGGGGCGGGAGGGAAGCCGCCGGGTGTCTGTGGTGCAGAGGGTGGTGCGGACACCCGCCTGGGGCCATCCCCGATGCTGCTGGACGGGATGGGGCGGGGCTGGGGTCAGAGTGAAGGGCTGCCTCTGCCCACAGGCCCGGGTGGAGCGCATGGAGCAGTTCCAGAAGGAGAAGGAGGAGCTGGAGAGGGGCTGCCGCGAGTGCAGGCGCAAGGTGGCCGAGTGCCAGCGGAGGCTGAGGGAGCTGGAGGCGGCGGAGGGCGAGGGCAGCAGGGCGGAGCTAGAGCGGCTGCAGGCTGAGGCTCAGCAGCTGCGCAAGGAGGAGCGGAGCTGGGAGCAGAAGCTGGAGGAGATGCGCAAGAAGGAGAAGAGCATGCCCTGGAACGTGGACACGCTCAGCAAGGACGGCTTCAGCAAGGTGCGGGGGCGGGGCCGGGCAGGGTGCACTGGGTGGGGGGCAAGGATTGTGCAGGTGGAGGGAGGGATGGACTGGCGTGGGGCTGGGCGGATGGAGCACCCCACTGGCACCCCCCTCTGATCTGCCCGAAGGCCCTAGTGCGAGGCCACACCTGCCACACCCACGCTCCCACCGCCTCGACGCTCACGGCGCCGTCACCACCTCCGCCGTGGATATGGGATGGGCGCTGCGGCCTCGGCCCAGCCGGCCGAGCTGGAGGCGCCGTGCGGCCTCGCCCCAGCCCACTCCCCCTCTCGCCCCATCACAGAGCATGGTCAATACCAAGCCAGAGCAGGCGGAGGAGGAGTCAGAGGAAGTGAGGGAGCAGAAACACAAAACGTTCGTGGAGAAGTACGAGAAACAGATCAAGCACTTTGGTGAGTTGGGCGCGGGGTGGCGGGGGCCCCCTCGCGAGGGGTGCAGACGACAGGGGCTGGCCCCCCGCCTCCTGGGCCCTTCAGCGCCTCACCGACGGTGTCTCGTAGGCATGCTCCGTCGCTGGGACGACAGCCAGAAGTACCTGTCGGACAACGTCCATCTGGTGTGCGAGGAGACCGCCAACTACCTGGTCATCTGGTGCATTGACCTAGAGGTGGAGGAGGTGAGTGGAGCCTGCCCTGCGACTGGGAAAGGCCCTGCCCTGAGGCCACCACTTGGTGACACGCTGCTCTCCCTTGGCAGAAATGTGCACTCATGGAGCAGGTGGCCCACCAGACCATCGTCATGCAGTTCATCCTGGAGCTGGCTAAGAGCCTGAAGGTGGATCCCCGCGCCTGCTTCCGGCAGTTCTTCACCAAGATCAAGGTCGTGGCCCAGGAGCTGGGTCGGGTGGGGCGCGGGCCTCCTCGGGGCGCGGGCCACAGTCCACGTGTCCACCTCAGACTCAGGCCCGTGGGATCAGAACCCGCAATATCAGGAGAGGGCAGAGACGTGCAGGGGCCACAGACCGGTTGGCCCCCAGACAGAATCTAAAAGGGGAGCTGACAGGACGTGCCGGAAGTCCCTACGGGGGGGGGGGGGGGGCAGAGCCAAGGGCACCTGGGGTTTCTCACCCAAGCGCCTGGAGGAACAGAGCTACCCGGGCAGCCGGTGGTGGTGATGCAGAGATCGGGTTGGCTGTGCCGATCTTGAGGTGCCTGCAGAGCCCCTCGGGGACATGCAGGAGGTGAGTGCCACATCACAGGTCTGTAGCTCAGGAGGCGTGCAGGCCGGTGGCCGTTAGCATGTGGACGGTGGGACTGGCTTGGAGGTTGTCCCGTGGAGGAGACTGACCGAGGGTCTCAGGGCCTGCTGCGGGGGGCGGGGGGGACCTGGGTCCGGCCCAGTGAGTGCCTCCTGGCCCCGACCCTGCAGACGGCCGACCGCCAGTACATGGAGGGCTTCAACGACGAACTGGAGGCCTTCAAGGAGCGCGTGCGGGGCCGCGCCAAGCTGCGCATCGAGAAGGCCATGAAGGAATACGAGGAGGAGGAGCGCCGGAAGCGGCTCGGCCCCGGCGGCTTGGACCCCGTGGAGGTCTACGAGTCTCTCCCTGAGGTGCGGCTCCGGCTCCCCTGCCCCGGGTGGGCAGCAGGCGGGACTCCCCGGGGACCCGGCTCCTGACCCCGGCCCATCTGCACCCGCAGGAACTGCAGAAATGCTTCGACGTGAAAGATGTGCAGATGCTTCAAGACGCCATCAGCAAGATGGACCCCACCGTGAGTAACCGCGCCCCAGGCCCGTCCACCAGCCAAGCTGAGCATCCAGGGAGAGCGAGGTGTCCCCCGCCCGTCCCTCCCCAGCCCTGCCTCCCCACGTTGCCGTTGCCAGTAGCAGTGTCCCCTCTGGGCTTCCCAGAGGAACAAGGGAGGTCGCGTCCCCTCGTGGCCGGCACGGGAGGCAGCCAGCCTTTCGTGCCACGCGCTCATTTACATACGCGGAGCACCTCCGGTGTGACTCCAGCAGCGAACACGGAACTTTCAGCATATCCCCTGCCATTGAGTGTCACTGTCACCATGGGCCGTTTATGAGCATAGTGGGCACACCAGGCTGACTCCACCTTTGCCCAAGAAGGGGGCTCTGCTCCCCAGCCTTGGTTACCCCATCATACCACGGTTTCTATGCTAGTACGGAAAATGGTTGAACACTCGGTAAACGTCAACTGTTTTATTAAGTAAGGTCTATGCCCAGTGTGGGCTTGAACTCGTGACCCAGAGATCACGAGTCGCGTGCCCTACTACTGACTGAGACAGTCAGGCCCCCCTGGCTGGTGGTGTTACTAGGAACAGTAATAGTGCTGGTAGACAGGACTTTGTGTCTTCCTAGACCTTGGTTTGATCCCATTTCCTGCCACTTGGCTCGCTCGTTGGCCACACTAGTTCCTCCTCTGTGAAATGGGTCTAGTCGCAGGACCTGGCCCAGGATTACTAGAAGCTTCCATGAGAATGGCTGTCTAGACCTGAGGTCTTCAAACTGGTTCACAGGCTCAGTGCCTGCCTTTATAAGTAGATGCATTTTACCGGAACGTAGCTTTTATTCTGGAGGCACGTTGTTTAATTTGAATTAAAGTTAAGTAAAATGTAAAGTTCTGTTCCTCCCCCGCACTGGCCACTGAAGTTTTGGCAGCCACGTGTGGCTGGTGGCTGCCGTGTTGGATGATGCCGATTACAGGCCACTTCCATCATTGCAGGGTCCCTTGGGCCAGCTCTGGGCTAGAACAAGCAGTAAGAACGTCTAGGGATATGCAGGGCACGGGCAGGGCCGCTAGAAGGCCGCAGCCCGGCCTCACTCACCACCTCTCTCCCCACAGGATGCGAAGTACCACATGCAGCGCTGCATCGACTCTGGCCTCTGGGTCCCCAACTCCAAGTCCAGCGAGGCCAAGGAGGGGGAGGAGGCAGGCCCCGGGGACCCCTTGCTGGAAGCCGGCCCCAAGCCAGGCGACAAGAAGGATGTCAGCGCGTGACTCGCCCCGGCTGCTGCCTGCCTGCCCGCAGGCCCCCGTGTGCCCCTTTTCAGAAAACAAAAATAGATGCCTCTCCCCAGCTCCTGGCTTCCTCCACTTTCGCTGCTCCCGCCCGGCCCGGGTCAGGGAGAGAGCTGCCCCCATCCCACTGCCCCCACCTCAGTGCTCATCCAAGTCTCTGCTTTGAGTCAAGGGGCTTCACTGCCTGCAGGCCACCCCCCCACCCCCCACCCATCAGCATTATGCCAAAGGCCTGAGGGTCCAGGGAGGGGTGGAGGTCGCTAGGCTGGTCCGTGGGGTGTGGGGAGGGTCCCCAGCCCAGAGGCCTGCTCCAGTCACTATGGGCTCTGTTTTCACTGTTCATCCGCTCTCGAGTCTTCTATATGGTAAACAGCAATGATCTACCAATAAAGGATTTCAGATGCTCAGGGGGGCGTCTTGAGGGCTGTTGACACAGCTCTTCTCTTGGGGTGGGAGGGGAACCCAGTGAGTGTCAGAGGCCTGGCCTGTGTCGCCCCAGGCCTTATCCTCCAGCTATCTCTATTCTGGTTCCAGGCTCTTCTTACACAAGCTATTCCACTGCCTAGAACATTCTTCCCCAGGATGCCTTTACATTAGAGTTCTCAGCCTCACCCCCCACTGTCTGTGGCTTGTCCTCCAGGCCCCCTGCTGCCACCCATTCAGGAACATCGTCTTCAATCTCTGACCACTGCCCTTGGTCTCCGTGACCTCCTCCCTGGTCTGGATCCCCGTCACCTCTGGCCTGCAGCCTGCCCCAGCCTCTTCCCCATCTCCCCCTTCCACACCAGACCCCAACAGTCCGTGGCCGGAGGGTGGCCGTGAACAAGGTACATCCTTCCCTCCCAGCAGAAGCCAAAAGCCCTCTCTGCAGCAGACAGGCGTGCACCTTCTGCCCGGTTCTCTCTCTGCCCTGGTCTCGTGTCCTCCCCTCTGTTCTCCCTCTCTCCTTGCAGGTTCTTGAGCACTTTAAATTTCTCTTTATCAGTGTGACCTTGGCAACTTCCTTAGCCTCAGTGTACCCCTCCTGTGCACAATGAGTAATGTTAGTGCCTTTCTCCTGGGGCAGTACTAAAATGACATCATACCACAGGGCAAGCATGGCGCCTGGCACTTAGATGCTCAAAATGCCGGCCTTGGTGTGTCTGTCCCTTTACCCAAACACCCTTCCCTGCAGCCCTCACGGGGTTCCTTTATAAAGTAACGGAACGTTTGGGCCACAGAAAAGGGCCTCAAGAATAGTATGATGAACAAAGACATCAGTTTAAGATGAAACCAACCAGTGAATCCCTCTGCCTGCCCCTTTCCAGGAGACCCCACTCCCGGCAGCTGCTTGTCACTCAGACCAGAGCTCAGTACCACTTTTTCCCAGGAGCCCTCCCTGACCCACCTGAGTTGCCCCTCACTTCCAGCCAGGCGGCTCGGCTCGCCTCACCTGCCATGTGCCAAGCTTTGTCAACCTCACGTCGTCCTCTCCCTTGCGCTGTGAGCACCACCAGGGCACAAACAGTGTCACGTGGTCCTCAGGTGCTCACAGTGCCCTGGAGGGGTCCTGGCGCGCGGTGGGCGGTCAGTAAACCTCTACCAAAGCAAAGAGCCTCTAGGTGGTATTGGTGCACGTTGGTTGCCACCAGGGGGCAATAGTGAGCTGCAAACCCCAGTGGCATCACCTAAAGCTTTTCATACGGTGGGAACGGCAGCCAGGGATCCAGAGGGCTTGGGCAGGAGGAAGGCATCCTAGGGTCCTTGGTAAATCTCGCCTGTCCAGGATTCATCCAGGATTGGCAAGTTCATTGTTTACTGTGAAAACTTTCCAAGGTAGAATCCATATTACTGGCTTTTCCTTCTGCCTCAGGCTCCAATACAACTCAGCACTGTTACTGATTCTTTGCTTAAGATTTCAATATTTTGTTCGTGGGTGGTTTTTTTTTTTTTTTTCACATTCATTGTGCTTTTTAAAAATATTGCATTAAAGTATTTATCTTGGTTACTGAGCTTTTTGGTGCCCTCTTTTGCTTTCAAGCCTCACCTGCCTCACCCTAGTGTTGGCTCTCGTAGGACACGGGATTTAAAACACATCAAGCAATATTAAGAAATAGGGAGACAGCTCCATATCTGCTCATTATCTACCCAGGCGGTTCCCTTCCCCCAATCACAGGACCCCACTGTCCATGGTTTCTTGTGACAACTTCCAGAGTTTCTTTTCAGAAACTTGTTCTTACCCCCTCTCCTCTCTTTTACCCAAAACAGCATATCCTATAGTCGGAAATGCATCTTTTTTTTTTTTTTTTTCACTGAACAACAGACCTGCAGACCGACCCCCCCTTAGCGTCAACACTTCCTCATTCCTTCTATCCTGTGTAGAAAGCTCCAGTATACGCCTATCTCAGCGTTGGTTTCACCCTTTTTGATTAACATCTGGGGTTTTCCCAGTCTCTATCTTTGCAAGCAAGAAATACCCTTGTGCACTGCTTCCCATGAGTACGGGCATCCTACCTGTAGGAAAAATTCCTGGAAGCAGGATCGCTGGGTCTTAGCGGGGGGGGGGGGGGGTTGGACAGAATTCAACTCAAAAGGGTTTAACAACAATTGCAATCAAGGGGTTGATGTCAGGGATGTGAGCGGGGCAGGGGGATTGGAGAAGCAACAAATGTATATCCGATGTTTTGTTTTGTTTTTCTAATTAAAAAAAAAAAAAACAAAACGTTTACTTAGGAGAGACAGAGTGCCAGCGGGACGGGCAGACAGCGAGAGGGAGGCACGGAATCTGAAACTGGTTCCAGGCTCTGAGCTGCCAGTACAGAGCCCGACATGAGACTTGAACTCACAAACTGTGAGAGCACGACCTGAGCCGAAGTCAGATGCTCAACCAACTGAGCCACACAGGCATTCTTCAAATGTATTTTCTACAGCTGCTGTAACAACCACAAACTTAGCACCTTCAACACAAATTTATTATCTTAGAGTTCTGCAGCCCAGAAGTCTGACACGAGCGTCACTGGGTTAAAACTAAGACATTGGCAGAGCTACGATCCTTCTGAAAACTCGGGGTAGGATCCATTTCCTTGCCCTGTCCAGTTTCTAGAGGCTGCCCACAGTCCTTGGCTTGGGGCCTGACGCCATCTTCAAAGATGGTGAAAATAAGTCAGACTCTCACATCACATCACTCCGACTTCTTTTTCTTTTTTTAAACTTATTTATTTTGAAAGTGGGGGGGGGGGGCGGGGGCAGAGAGAGAGAGAGAATTCCCAAGCAGGCTCCACACTGTCAGCGTGGAGCCCAATGCGGGGCTTGAACTCATGAACTGTGAGATCATGACCGGAGCCGAAACCAAGAGTCAGCCGCTTAACTGGTTGAGCCACCCAGGTGCCCTTCTGATTTCTTTTTCTGCCTCCCCCTTCCACTTTTAAGGATCCTTGTGATGACCTTGAACCCAACAGGATAATCTCCTTACCTTAAGGTCAACTGATTAGCATCCTCAATTTCCGCCTGCAGACTAGTAACGCTCCCTTGTGATGCTTCTCCCTAACGAAGCCTGACATGTTCACAGATTCCAAGGATTAGTTCAGATGCTACACGGACACCTTTGGAAGTCTTTTATTCTGCCCACCACAGGGAGGCACCACATCCTAGGCTCAAGGGTATGTGCAGGAAACAGAATTAGCAGAACTCACCGAGATCTGGAGCCATGAAGAAAGTGCTCTTTGCAGAATATGTGGTCACAGAGACACAGCACAGCCACTGCCCAAACTGTGACCAGGCAGGGAGGGAGCAAGGGAACAGATATCCCTTCCTGGACTCCTACTTCTGGTCTCCGGTCAGGCTCCCCCATTGGTAGAACCCACCAGAAGCCAGGGACATGGAAGCTGGATGAAGCATTTTGTTCTCTTGTGGCCACAGAAGGAAGCCCTCTAGAAAAGCTGCTCTAAGGCAACAAATATCCTGGGGCCTGGGGACAGAGCCTAGAACAAGTTACTCCAGCCCCCATGCCCCTTACCTGCCTACCCACCAAGTGAAAAGCCGAGAGATTCTCCACTATATTTATGCTGTTTCTTTTTTCCTGAGTGGGCGTTTTGTTTCTTTATTAATTATGATAAAATAAACATATGTAAAATTTCCCATTTTAACCACTTTTAAGCTCATGGTTCAGGGGCATTAAGTACATTCACGCTGCGGTGCAACCATCACCACCGCCCGTATCCAGAATTCCTTTTTCTTCCCAGACTGAAACCCTGTCCCCATCAAACACGTGTTCCCCTTCCCCCTCCACCTGCCCTTGGCTCCTACCGTCTTCTTTCTTTCTCTATGACTCTGACTCCTCTAGGGATCTGGTATAAATTGGGATCATTTGTCTTTTGCGTCTGGCTTCCTGCACTTCACACAATGTTTTCAAGACTCGTTGACGTTGTAGGACGAAGCACGTGTCAAAGCTTCATTCCCTGTTCTGACAGTAATATTCCATCGTACGGCTACGTTACATTTTGCGTATCCCTTCATCTGCTGATGGACACCTGGGTCGTTTCCGTCTTTTGCCTAGCTGATGTTTTTAAGTTCTACCCCCTTTCGAGTGCCTGAAATATTTCAGGGGGATTCCCCTGAGTCTGTGGGGAGGGGCCTCCCGGAGCTCCCAGCAGACCAGGGAAGAGCCAAGAGTTGATGAGCTAAATTAGAATCTCTTTGTGTTCTTTTCAATTGGAGGATCTGTGGACCCGTCTGCCCGGGATCACACAGTGTCTGAGTGTCTGCCCGGGATCACACAGTGACTGAGCTGGGATTTGAACCCAGACCTTCTGGTTCGGGCCTTCGTGTGCGTTAACTCCTCCGTTTCCTCCCAAGACAAGCAGAGAATGTCTAGTTTCAGGCCGCTGGTGGGACTTGACTAGACTCCTGTATTCACATGTGTGGCTGACAGGGTGTGACAGTTCCTTGGAAGGGTTCCCAGAAAACTGACCAACCTAATGGCTGTTTGGGGGAAGGGGCTGACGGGTCCACAGATCCCCCAATTGAAAAGAACACAAAGATTCTAATTTAGTTCATCAACTCTTGGCTCTTCCCTGGTCTGCTGGGAGCTCCGGGAGGCCCCTCCCCACAGACTCAGGGGAATCCCCCGGTGCTAACTTCCTCCTGAAAATCCGCTGGACACCAGTGACCAATTGTCTCAGGTCGTTCAGGACTGTCGCAGTTTTAACCGCGGAAGTCCCCAGCCTGGGAATCTCCCTTGGTCCTGGGTAAGCCCCGGTGGTTGGTGTATCTGTCTGCGATAGAGGAGTTTGAGAAGGAGGCCTTGGGCCCCGGGAGCAGTATCTGAGCCTTCCCTGCCGCTTCCGTGCCTCTTTTATTTTTTAATGTTTATTTGTTTATTTTGCGAGAGAGTGGGGGAGAGAGACTCTCCAGCAGGCTTCACGCTCTCAGTGCAGAGCCCAATGCGGGGCTTGATCCCAAGAACCGTGAGATCATGACCTGAGCCAAAGTCAATGGTCTGACACTTAACCCACCGAGCCACCCAGGCGCCCCTAAAAATAAAATCTTAAAAATAAATAAATAAATAAATAAATAAATAAATAAATAAATATAGGGGCACCTGGGTGGTTCAGTGGGTTGGGCGTCCGACTTTGGCTCAGGTCGTGATCTCGTGGTTCCTGGGTTCGAGCCCCACGTTGGGCCCTGGGCTGACAGCTCAGGGCCTGGAGCCTGCTTCGGATTGTGTCTCTCTCTCTCTCTCTCTCTCTCTCTCTCTCTCTCTGTCCCTCCCCCACTTGCACTCTCTCTCAAAAATAAGTAAACATTAAAAACATTAGAAATAAATAAATAAATAAATATAAATAAAAGAAACTGAGAGGGCTCCCTAAACTCTAAGCACTCAGCCCTGGGCCTGGCATCCAGTCTGAGCCAATGTGAGCTATTATTATGATTTATTCTTATTGCCGGGGTTATTACCATCATTATGATCATTAGTCATAATAGTCACTTGCCATTTCCCATCCCTCCGGGGATGCTGGACACCCAGTCCCGGACTCACTCTGTGCTCTGTGGGCCAGCTCTGGGCCCAGTAGAGGCTGTCCCCCCCCCTCACTCAGCTGGCTGTTAAAGCATTTGGCACCTTTGGCTTCCTGTCGCTGCACTCCCCGTGGCAGAAAGGAAGCTGAGGCCAGAAGGCCACGGTCAGCCCTTCCACAGCAAGCAGGACAGCAGGTCAGACCCAATGGCTCCCTAGGCCATTCACCCCACCAGTTTCTTAGGCACCTACCGGGTGTCAGGCATAATTCCAGGTGCTGAGGGTGCAGTGGAGAACCACACGGACCCCTCCGCTGTGGAGCTGACCTTCTAGAGTGGAAGACAGGCGTGAAGATCAGTGCTCAAAGAAACTTCCAGTGAAATGTCAGATTGTCATAAAGATTGCAAAGTGGGGCGCCTGGGTGAGTCAGTCAGTTAAGCGTCCAAATCATCAGCGCAGGTCATGATCTTGCGGTTTGTGAGTTCAAGCTCCACATCAGGCTTCGAACACTGACAGTGTGGAGCCTGCTTGGGATCTTCTTTCCCTCTCTCTCTCTCTCTCTCTCTCTCTCTCTCTCTGTCCCTTCCCAGCTCTCACACACTCTCTCTCAAAATAAATAAACATTTAAAAATAAATAAATTAGTGCCCCATTAAAAAAAAAAAAAAAAAAAAAAAGACTGCAAAAAGGGGCGCCCAGGTAGCTCAGTTGGTTAAGAATCAGACTCTTGATCTCAGCTCAAGTCAGGATCTCAAGGATCATGGGTTCAAGCCCCAAGTAGGGCTCTGGGCAAACAGTGTGGAGCCAGCTTGGGATTTTCTCTCTTCCTCTCTCTCTGCTCCTCCCTGCTTGCACATGCGCGTGCATGCACTCTCTCTCTCTCTCTCTCAAAAATAAACAAAAACTCGGGGGAAAAAAGACTGCAAAGAAAAGTACAGCAGACAAAGGGACAGAAAGATGGGTTTGCTGATTTAGAACAAGGAGCTTCTGAGGAGGAGTGAGTGTTTATTTCTTGGGCTGGGTAGTTGCCTTATTACTTGTTGTTCTTTAAAACTGGACCCACAGGCGAAGCCCATGAAAGTTTTCTTTAATGCATGCTAAAGGAAAGCTTTCTCTACTTACAATACTTCTGATACCCAGTATGTGGGTTTTCCACACCAAATAATTCTCCAGTTTTCTGTGGACACCAACTGGGAGGAACTTGATCAGATATCAAAAGTGGCTGACGACTTAAAGGATTCTTTGCTCAGACTGGACGGAACAGGCTGAAGATAGGCTCAGGCCAAGGTCAAGGACTAGTCGAAAAGAGTGCTCTGATTAGCTTGGTCAAGGAGAGGGTCTTTGTCACTTGTCTGTGCCTCAGTTTCTTGCTCTGAGAAATGGGGATGAGCCCCCAGTGGACTGCTGCCAGGACCAAATGAGATAATGCACTGAAAACACTCGGTGCACAGCCTTTTGAGTAAAGGACAGCGACTTGCTGTGTGTCCATTAGAACTCAGATAAGGTGGAGGGGCACCTGGGTGGCTCAGTAGGTTGAGCCACTGTCTCTTGCTTTTGGCTCAGGTCATAATCCCAGGGTGGTGGGATGGAGCCCCGCGCTGAGTGTGGAGCCTGCTTAAGAGTCTCTCTCTCTCTCCCTTGGTGTGCCAGGGGTCTCGGTAGGTTAAGCGTAGGACTCTTGACTTTAGCTCAGGTCATGATCTCACAGATCATAGGTTCTAGCCCCAGTCCGGCTCCGCACGCGGCCAGTTAAGAGCCTGCTTGGGATTTTCTCCCGGCCTCCACCTCTGACCCGCCCCTGCTCTCTCTCTCTCAAAATAAATAAACTAAAAAAAAAAAAAATAAATATATATATATATATATATATATTTTCTCTCTCTCTCTCTTTCCCTCCCCCTCTCACGCACGTGCTCCCTCTCTCTCTCACTCAAAAAAACAAAAACCAAAAAACTTGGTGGGACATCCAAGCTGCTACTTTGACAGATTCAGAGGTGTAGGTGATCAGGAAAAGGATTTGAGCAGGTAGGTCAAAAATGCCTCCTTGCGGTGGGGGTGGGGTGGGATGGGGGTGAGGGTGGGGTGGGGTGGGGTGGAGGAGGTCTTCATCCAGCTAGGTGGAGCTGGCCAGGCAGGGACAAGGGAAGAGAGGCAGAATGGAATGGAGTCACATAACAGGACGAAGAAAGACTGAATGGCGGTTGGCTGGGCTGCAGCCTTGATCGCCAAGATAAGGACATGGGGTTTACACCAAGTCCCAGAGCCTAACTTTGGCCCACCGTCCGCGTGGGCAATTGCTTAGGCGTCACTGGCAGGCCACACTCTCCAGCCGCCCCAGCGAGCCACCCCTTCCGCATCTCCGCCCACTTTCCCCAACAGCCAGTCGCTGACGCTGAAGCGCATCCAGGAGCAGCCCCAGCCAATCGCGGTTGGGGGGGGGGAAGTGAAGCTGAGGACCAATAGGAACTCCTCCATTGCAACGAAAGGACCAATGGTTACCTGCGACGGGTCACAGCGGCGGCCAATGACTATGCCCATTTCAGGTGGCCAATAGGAGGCGATGTCTCGGCGGCAATTTGGCGGCGGCTGCCCTTGGCTGTGGGGCGGGGTCCCGGGTCCTAGCCAGAGTCCGGGAAAGGGTGAGCCAGGTGCCGCCGGGAGGTCTTCTAGAGGGAAGCGGCCGGCTGGAGTCGCGGCTGGAGGCGGGGAGCGGGCGGAAGGGAAGAGGGGGTTGCGGGGAGGGGAGGGGGGAGTGGCTGCGCTTGGCCGGTGGGCGGGGGCGGGGGGGGGGGTGAGGATAGCAACACCCGCTGCCTTGTGACTGGTCAATGCCTGGTGGGTGCACCTCGTGGTTCCTGCCCCTGCCAGCGAAGTTTCGAGGTTTGGGTGTTTGTTTGGGGGGGGGGGGGCGGGCAATGCGGACCTCCTGGGTGGAGACCTCCAACCCCATTTGCAAAGCTGGCTCTGGACCCGGTGGGGATGAGGAAGGAGGAAATGGACGTCCCCACCATATTTTCTCAAATGTTAACACATAATAATAGCGAATATTTATTAAGTACTTACAGCCTGCCAGGCCCTGTGCTGAGCGCCCTCCCTGCCTCATCTCATTGAATCCTCCCAACAACGCTTTGAGGGAGGAGAGGCTGTTATATGCCCATTTTCCAGACGAGGACACAGGCTCAGAGAGGGGCTGATTGCTGAGGAATCTGACATTGTGCTATGACGACATTCTCTTCTCCGGATCACTGTTTGTCTTAAAACTGGAGGACTTGGAGGCCTGAGGCCCGGGCCTGGCTCTAGAAAAAAACCCCACAGCTGGATTGAAGGGAGAAAATGAAACACAACCTGTCCTAGGCTCAGGGGAGTCGGCAGTACCTGGGGTTACTCACCGGGGTAGATGTGGGAGGCAGGAATCTTGGCCTGTAAGAGAAGGACGATGGAAGCAATAATAATGATTTTATTCTTGTTTTTGTCATATTTGTTATTTTTTCATGCCTGCGTTAAGGGCTGAGCTGTGATGTTACAACCATCTTTTCATGGCAATGCTCCCAGCATCTCCATTTTCCAATGGGGAAACTGAGGCCCAGTGTGGCTAAGTGACTTGTCTGATTTGACACGGAGAGATCCAAGATTTGCCCCCCTGGTCTGTCTCACCACACCTGCCTGCCTGTTGATTTTGGGAAGGTGGGTTCAAAACAGGTTTTTATATTGGTGCAAACCTGTCCAATAAAGGGGTTCGTTATTGTTCATGACAGATCTAATAGGTGCGGGCATGTTCTCTAACTCCATCAAACAGATGTAGAAACAGGCTCAGGGAGAGGAATTGGGTGTCTGAGGTCATACAGAGAGGGGGTTCCAGAATCTTCCCCTCAGGCCTTAGCCTGGCTGAGTGGAAGGTTGAGGGGACGTCAGGTCAAGGTCTGGGGGCTGATGGCCTGTCTCTTCCCAGCCAAGCCAGCTGTCAAGAGCATGCCTCTGTGCCGTTGGGGTGCCACCACCAGGGACAGCAGGCCTGATGGGGATGAGGCTCAGCCCATGGTCTCCAGGGGAGTCCTAAAGGTCCTCCTGCACTGGGCTGGCCCTGATGGCGGGGACCCCTGGGTCACCTTCAGCGAGGCCACACTGACCGCAGAGGAGGTCTGCATCCACATCGCACACAAAGTCGGTGAGTCTGGGGCATCGGCCATGTGGTGGGGTTGGGGGGTGGGGGTGCTGAGAGCAGCAGCTGGGCCCATCCAGCCATCCATCCTTCTGCCCATTCGAATATTCAGCAGACATCGAGTGAGGAACTGTAGTGTGCCAGCCCTTTGTAGAGCTCTGCCTTTGTAGAGCTGATATTCCAATAGGAAAACCAGCAAGGAACACAATGAATAGGAAAACAGCGGAGATGGCTGATGGAGACAAATAAAAAATTCAGGAAAGGCCACTTGGCTGGCTCAGTTGGTAGAGCATGTGACTCTTGACCTCAGGGTTGTGAGTTCAAGCCCCAGGTTGGGTGTAGAGATTACTTAAAAAAAAAAAATAAATCAGGGGCGCCTGGGTGGCTCAGTTGGTTAAGTGTTCCACTTCAGCTCAGGCCGTGATCTCACAGGCCGTGATCTCACAGTCCGTGGGTTTGAACCTCGCATCAGGCTCTGTGCTGACAGCTTGGAGCCTGGAGCCTGCTTTGGATTCTGTGTCTTCCTCTCTCGCTCTGTGCCTCCCCCACTCGCGCTGTCTCTCCCTCAAAAATAAAATAAAAACATTTTTTTTTCAATGTTTTGTTTTTTTTTTTTTTTTTTTTTTGGGACAGAGA
>NW_024412431.1:2744978-2770892 GCF_014898765.1 Herpailurus yagouaroundi | reverse complement strand
CTCTCTCTCTGCCCCTCCCCCGTTCATGCTCTGTCTCTCTCTGTCCCAAAAAATAAATAAACGTTGAAAAAAAAATTTTTTTTTTTAAATAAAAAAAATTAAAAAAAAAAAAAATTAAAAAAAGAGAGAGACGCTTAACCGAGTCACCCAGGTGCCCCCAAAAGTGTAATTTCTTCTTCCAGAGAAGGAGAAGGTCTGTCCAGTGGGACTTTGCTTATTGGCCCCGTCTTCCAGGAAATTCTCTTAAACCTCCTCACCCACAGTCTGATGGGGGCCTAATGGTGGATATCTATCACACGTTGCGCTTTCCCATTGGTGGCCGATTCTTCAAGAGCTCAGACAGGAGTGCCGGGTGATGTGACGCATGCCTGGCAGAAGGAACAGGATTTGTAAAGGGCCCAGGCAGCCTGATCTTTGGAGGAAGCAAAAGACCTTAAGAGGGACTACATTGTGAGTTCTAAGAATTTGGTAAGGGAAGTAGGAATTGAAAGCGGAACCTTATTTGTCAGGGTCCAGGTCCAGGTCATGGTTATTCTGTGCCGAGGGGGTTGGGCTTTCTCATGGGGCAATGGGGAGCCGTGGAAAGTTCAAGCCAGAGAGCAAAACAGATTGGTTCTTTAGGAAGCTGCCTCTCAGGGAGGCATTCTCCTTCTGCGGGAGGCAGTACACTTGGACACAGCGACCTTGAAGAGCGATTTGCATCATCCCACACAGTTCCACTCCTAGATGGGTACTTTACGGTCGCTCCGCTCATATGTTTTAGGAGACGCGTTCCAGAATGTTTGGAGCTGCTTCATTTATTTTAGTGAAGGATGGGAAGCTGTCTCAGAGTCCCTCTGTAGGAGAATGCATAAATTGCAGTCAGGTTGAATGCTGAAATGTTCTATAGTCAGGAAAAAGGAATTTCACCAAAGTTACGCATGTCATGTGGGAAGTTTTTTTTTTTTTTATTTATTTAAGAGATTTTTGATGTTTATTTATGTTTGAGAGAGGGGGAGAGGGAGAAAAAATGTGAATGGGGGAGGGACAGAAAGAGAAGGAGACACAGAATCTGAAGCAGGCTCTAGGCTCTGAGCTGTCGGCCCAGAGCCCGATGCGGGGCTCGAACTCATGGACTGCGAGATCATGACCTGAGCTGAAGTCGGATGCTCAACCGACTGAGCCACCCAGATGCCCCATTTTTTATTTTAATTTTTATTTATTTTTTAATCTCTACACCTAACACCGGGCTACAAACTCATGACCCCGAGATCAAGAGTCACACGCTCTACCAACTGAGCCAGCCAGGCACCCTTCATGTGTGAGGTTTTAAAACCTATTGTAACTTGAAAAAGCAGGGGCACCTGGGGGTTTAGTCGATTAAGCATCTGACTTTGGCTCAGGTCATGATGTCACCCTTCTGAGTTCAAGCCCCGCGTTGGGTTTGCGGCTGTCAGCGCAGATCCCACTTTGGATCCTCTCTCTCCCCTCTCTCTCAGAAATAAATACACATTAAACAAAAAAATAAGAGGGGAGCCTGGGTGGCTCAGTTGGTTACGTGTCCAAATTTGGCTCAGGTCATGATCTCGCGGTTCGTGTGTTGGAGCCCCGTGTCGAGCTCTGGGCTGACGGCTCAGAGCCTGGAGCCTGCTTTGGATTCTGTGTCTCCCTCTCTCTCTGCCCCTCCCCGCTCATGCTCAGTCTCTCCCTCCTTCAAAAATAAATAAATGTTAAAAGGGCAGGATGCCTGGGTAGCTCAGTTGGCTAAGCGTCCGACTTTGGCTCAGGTCATGATCTCACGGTTTGTGGGTTTAACCCCCACGTAAGCTGTCAGCTCACAGCCTAGAGCCTGCTTCGAATTCTGTGTCTCTGATTCTGTGTCTCTGTCTCTCTCTACCCATCCTCTGCTCGTGCTCTGTCTCTCTCTCTCTCTGTCTCTCTCAAAAAATGAATAAAGGTTAAAACAATTTTTTAAATAAATAAAAATTTTAAAAAGGAAAAGAAAATTGTAGGGGCGCCTGGTTGGTTTAGATGGTTAAGCCTCCAACTCTTGGTTTCGTCTCAGGTCAGGATCTCACAGTTTGTGGGTTCAAGCCCTTCACTGACAGCGCGGAGCCTTCTTAGGATTCTCTCTCCCTTTCTCAGCCCTTCCCTGGCTGCTCACTCGCTCGCTCGCTCTCTCTCAAAAAATAAATAACATTAAAAATTAAAAAAAAAAAATTACAGAAGGATACCTATAGTGTAGTATTAGATTTAGAGCTTATAACACTTGAGACTAGATCATGGAGGATATGGAAATGATAAACTCTATTTCAGGAGTATGGTTACCTCTTTACAGGAGGAGAAAGGACGAGAATGTAGGCAGAGGCTTCCATTGTAGCAGTCAAGTTTTAGGTCTTTATCTTGTCTTTGTACTTTGGTGATTATAAATGATTCTGGATGGACTATCTTAGATGAAAATATTAAGTGACGTGTGTAAAAGGATGCCTTGGGTGGCCGGTGTGGGAAACAACAGCAAGTCTGGAGGCTGGACTAGGGCTGGGCTTTGGATCGGAAGGAACCCAGGGAGACTGGAGGACGCGGACAGAACAGGCCTTGTGAGCCATCTGATGTGGGGTGCTGGGGGGGAGTTGAGGACAAGGACCAAGTCCTAGTTTAAAGAACTGGGCAGACAGGGGCGCCTGGGTGGCGCAGTCGGTTAAGCGGCCGACTTCAGCCAGGTCACGATCTCGCTGTCCGTGAGTTCGAGCCCCGCGTCGGGCTCTGGGCCGATGGCTCAGAGCCTGGAGCCTGTTTCCGAGTCTGTGTCTCCCTCTCTCTGCCCCTCCCCCGTTCATGCTGTGTCTCTCTCTGTCCCAAAAATAAATAAACGTTGGGAAAAAAAAAATTTAAAAAAAAAAAAAAAGGGCGGGGCAGACAGAGAAAAAAAAAAAAAAAAAAAGAACTGGGCAGACAAGAGGCGGGTCTGGGGACCGGAGACAAGATCTCTTTGAAACAAGGCACATCTAAGAGGGCTCTGGCATCCAGGGGGAGACAGCCAGGAGGCAGGTGGCTCTTCCCCCGGGGCTGGAGTTCAGAGCGAGACCAGGCAGAGTGCCAGCAGTTTGTAGAGTTGGGTGGGTCGGTCTAGGATAGGTTCTCGCTCTAGGAATGGCAGCCTCCCAAATTTTCCTGGGTCAAGGGCAGCAAAGGTTTACCTAAAATCTAATGCAGGTTGAATGATTCACTTCTATCTTGTAGCTTCGGCACAAGGGGTCTCCACCACCCCTGAGACAGGGAAGATGCGAGACAGTTTATTTCCTGGCCTGGGAATCTGCGTCTCCCTTCCGCCAACATCCCGTTGTCCAGAAACCAGGATAGGAAATCTAGTCTCTGAAGCCGCAGCATGGTCAACATGTTGCATTGCGCTCGACGTGCAGGAGGAGCAGAGGGGAGGGAGGAGGGGAGGGCCAGGCCTATGAGGGGGTCCACAAGGCAGATGGCAGCAGCTGCGGACTCCTGATCTTGTTTCTTCCCTGTTCCAGGCATCACTCCATCCTGCCTCAATCTCTTCGCCCTCTTTGATGCCCAGGCCCAGGTGTGGCTGCCCCCAAACCACATCTTGGAGGTCTCCAGAGACATGAACCTGACATTGTACTTCCGCATGAGGTGGGTGAAGGCCCCTTGGAAGTCTCGCCCCTTTTTGTTCTGCCCCCCTCGTTCCCCAGCACCCCACCTTCCTGGACCTGGTCTGAGTCCACACTAAGGCCCCACCTGTTCCCCCTCCCCCCACTCTTGCAGGTTTTATTTCCGGAACTGGCACAGCATGAATCCTCAGGAGCCGGCCGTGTACCGCTGTGGGCCCACCAGGGCCAAGTCTTCCTCGGAACAGGCAGAGCAGGGGGTGCAACTCCTGGACCCAGCCTCCTTTGAGTACCTCTTTGAGCAGGTGTGTGCAGGGCTGCTGGGGACGTGGGGCTGTTTGTGAGGGACTCAGGGGTAGCTGAGGAGCCCCGCTTCCCTCCCCAGTTCACTAAAGCGAATAGGTTTCAGCCCTTGCCGTCTGGGATCCTTTGGCTGTCTGAACCAAAGGGTTCTGAGACAGGATTGCGTGGGAGAGAGTGCTGTGATCAGTTAGTGATGTGTGCCACAGGCCGAGGGTGGGGCAGAGGAGGCATGTATGCTGCGTATTTGGCCTTTCCAGAAAATGGGGGTTCCCTCCCGTCCCGAAAGTGGACAGAAGCCAGAGAGGGAACAGGTTTTCATGCCTCCCTTTCTGCCCGCTCCCCCCACCCACCCAGGGCAAGCACGAGTTTGTGAATGATGTGGCACCACTGTGGGAGCTGTCGAGCGAGGAGGAGATCCACCATTTTAAGAACGAGAGCCTGGGCATGGCCTTTCTGCACCTCTGCCACCTCGCCCTTTGCCATGGTATCCCCCTGGAGAAGGTGGCCAAGAAGATCAGGTGTCCGGGAATGGGGCGGGGACAGGTATCCGGGAGTCACAGTAGACCTTGCATCCTGCAATGTCTTCATTCGGCAAACACTTGTTCAGTGCCTGCCGCATGCTGGCGCTGGTGCCGGGTGCCGAGGCCACAACAGTGAACGAGTCAGACAAAAATCACCGTCCTCTCGGAGCTCACGTCTGGTCAAGGAGCCAGGCAGCACACAGAACAGCAAAAGCGAAAGGTCCAGGGTTTCAGGTGATGCTACACGCAGAGGGGAAAAAATTAAGCAGGAAGGGAGGAAGAAGGAGAAGGTAGTATTCAGATTCCAAGGTTTGAAGGAAGTGAAGGAGGGAGCGTGGTGCGTATCCGAGAGGAGGGCGTCCTGAACAGAGAGAACAGCCAGTGCGAACACCCCGAGGCCCGGCAGATATGTTGGAGGATGTGTAGGTGGAGCAGAGTAAACTCGGAGAATTCCTTAGAGTTCAAGGGAAGGAAGGACATAGGAGCATGGGGAGCTGGGAGTGAGCTGTCTGCACCTCCATTGTTGTGAGGGCCTGGGTAATCCGGGTACACTGCCTGGAGGAGGCAGTGAGAGAAATGGATTCTACAAGACCAACAGTTCTTAAAGCACGTGTCCTTTCCATTTCTGTCATGTTATCACTCTGGAAGACCCAGGCCGGGACAACAAAGTCCAAGGTGCTTGGAAGCCCGGAGGGAGTACCCCCTCTAGCCTCGACATCAGAGAATGCTTCCTGGGAGAAGTGACATTTCTGCTAAGACCTGAAGTTTGAGTCAGCTTTATCCAGATGTGGACTGTGTTGGCCAAGCATTCTAAGCAGAGGGAAAAGCATACTCAAAGGCCCAGAGGCAGTAGGCAGCAGCGGCCTTCTTCTTGGAGATCTGAACTTGGAATATGGGGGCCTGAGTCCACCAGGCTGTAGTCAGGGGACCTTTCTCCCAAGGGCTCCAAGGAGCCCTGGGAAGCTTGGAAGTGGGGGCAAGAAGCAGCTAAAACCTCAAGCTTTTGGATCGCTCTGATCTAGGGGTGGGAGAGAGGGCTTGGGACATGGAGGCTGAGGCTCAGATATCTGTTAGCTAAGTGAGCTGTACTGGAGGTCAGATGCCAGACAGGCGGTGGGAGAAGAGGGGAGAGGACAAGGGTTTGTGAGGAGCAGAGGGGCCTCCCAGGGCTGTGCCTTTTGTCGATAATCATCATATCGGTGATAAAAACTAATCGTGACTTCTCCAGTAGTAACACCTGATGTTCACATAGGTCTTACTGTGTGCCAGTCAGCAGCCCTCAGGCCTCAGGCCTGGAAGTGGGCCCTGTTTGATCCCACCCTATATATGAGAAGACCGAGCGCTTTAGGAGGTTGTCCAAGAGCTGGGATTTTAGCCCCATCGTCTGCTCCAGAATTCTGACACCGGCTGGCCTCCCTGTGCTGGCCCTTTATTGCGTTGCTCTCTTTCCACCTGCACGACGGCCGGCCTGTTTTCTAGACGAGGCAGCTGAGGTTCAGAGAGCTTAGGCCGCTCACCCAGCGTGACGCGGCTAGGCCTGCAACCGGGCTCCTGACCAGCCCTTCCTGGTTGCCCCCCCAGCTTCAAGGACTGCATCCCGCGCTCCTTCCGGCTGCAGCTCCGGCGGCACAACGCGTTAACACGGCTGCGCCTACGGAGGCTCTTCCGCAGGTTTGTGCGGGCCTTCCAGCCGGGCCACGTCTCCCAGCCGGTCATCATGGTCAAGTACCTGGCCACGCTGGAGCAGCTGGCACCCCGCTTCGGCACGGAGCGCGTGCTCGTGTGCCGGCTGGAGGAGCAGGCCCGGGCCGTGGGGGACCCCTGCTACGTCCGGGACGGGAGCCAGTCCCCCCCGGAGCCTGGGCCTGAATTGGCCCCCGGACCCCCTACTCATGAGGTGCTGGTGACAGGCACTGGTGGCATCCGGTGGCGGCCAGTCCAGGCAGAGGTGAGCAGAGTGCCTCTTCCATCCGGGGGCCCCGATGGCTGGGGCTGGGCTTCCTGCTCAGCCTTGGCCTCCAAGGGTGGCTGCCGTGAGCCCTTTCCCCACGTGGCGCTGGGGTGTGTCTGTCTGTCCCCTGGGGTGGATTTTTGGGGAGCAGCCTCTGTCTCCCCCCTAGGGACCTACTTTCTGAGGTCTGCATCTCTGAGGGACCCTCGTCTGGTACCTGGGGAGGTTCTGTCTTCTGGCGTGTGTGTCTCTTGGGGGAAGGTCTCCGTCCAATCTGTGACACGGGGACTTAGGGGGGATGCCTGAGGAGCCTGTCCCCGGGAAAACTGTGCAGGGGACTAAGCTGGCACGGCCCTGCTGGGTTTCCAGGGTCCCAGTGGCGATGGTTGCAGCAGGAACCCCCGTGCTGGCCCATCAGGGAAGAAAAGCAAGGCCCAGGAGGTGGGCAACCAGCCAGTGGACAGGCCTCAGGAAGCGCCATGGGCCTACTTCTGTGACTTCCAGGACATCACCCACGTGGTGCTGAAAGAGCGCCACGTCAGCATCCACCGTCAGGACAAGTGCCTGGTGGGGCCCTGGGGCTGCGGGCCTGACGGGGGGGCACGGGGGGGCGCCTCTGGTCTGCGATGGCTGCCTGACGTCCCCCCACCCCCACCCCGGCCCGCAGGAGCTCACCCTGCCTTCCCGGGCTGTGGCCCTGTCCTTGGTGTCGCTGGTGGACGGCTATTTCCGCCTGACGGCCGACTCGAGCCACTACCTGTGCCGGGAGGTGGCCCCTCCACGGCTGGTGATGAGCATCCGGGATGGCATCCACGGGCCCTTGCTGTGAGTGCTGGGAGGGCGGCTGGGTGATATGGGGCGACGTGGGGCTGCCAGCTGGGCCGCAAGCTCCAGGGACGGTGAGGCTTGAACGAGGTGTTTGTATCGAGGTCTTCGCGTGTGTTCACATTAGTGTGTTTGTGTGTGTGTGTGTGTGTGTGTGTGTGTGTGTGGTGTGTGCTCACCTCCGTGTAAGAGTATACACGTGCGAGCAAGCCTTCCTGTCTTAGTACATGCCTACGTGTGTGAGCGCAGCTGTGAGTGTGGCCGTGTGTAAGCACACACACGTGCACATGCATCTGCGCCTATGGCGTCCATGTGTGTACACGTGTGTGCATGCCCGTGGGTGCACACGTGTTCGCCTGTGTGGGTGCACGTGTGGGAGTGGATGCACGTGTGCACGCCTCGGGTTACAGGGGGAAAGAGGGTGCCTGCCACAGCGTGGGCACGTGTCATGACAGCACCTGGGTCTGGGACTGTCACCACACACGTTTAACGGCTCTTTGGGTGTGCGGCTGTGTTTTATGATTGCATATAAAATCGTCATTGCCTGTTCTTACGTGACGGGACGGGTGATGTTTGTGGAGCTGTAGGTTGGACAGACGCTAGTGGCCCTTCACATACATGCGTGTTTACATCCCCACAGGTGTGTGTGTGTGTCCTGGTAATTGTAGGTCACTGTCTGTGCAATTCTGTTCGGACATACGGGGCCAAGGACGTCAAGTGTCAGTACTTAAGTGGTCCTCAGACACGCGTGTGGCCATCCTGCATGCTCCTGGGTCAGGGTTTGTGACTCGCGGTTCGTCTGTGCCTCATACCCGTGCCTGGGCGGTCCTGCGCCATCTGCGGCCCCGGGACGGGCCATCGAGGTGTCTAAGAGGTCCGACGGCTCGGAGCCTGGTCTCTACCCCAGAGGAGGGTGAAGCGGCCATCCCACCTCCTGAGGGCCGTGGCTGTGCCATGTCCCAGCCGATGTGCACGGCCATCCGTCCTGGGGTCCGGGGGCCGCATCGGCGTGTGTCCTGGTCTGTTTGGACGGCTAGGACAGTAGCATTGGAGGAGTGATGTAGAGGCAACGGACGTTTGGTTCTCATAGTTCCGGAAGCCGGAAGTCTAAGTTCGAGGTGCAGGCAGGTCCGGTGTTCGGTTGAGAGCCCCGCCTCCTGGGTCATAGACAGCCCTCTGGCTGGGTCCTCACGTGGAAGGGGCAGGCGAGTGCTCTGAGGTCCTTCTGTAAGGGCACTGATCTTATTCGTGGGCTTTCCACCCTTGTGACCTGATCACCTCCCAGAGGCCCCACTTCCTCACAGCGTCACCTTGGGGGTTAGGTTTCAGCACAGGAATTCCAGGGACACATGGACATTCAGTCTAGTAGCATGTGAGCCCCCACACGCGTAGGTGTCTGGGCCTCTGTGGCTGCAGCCCACGTACTGCCTATCTGTGCTCACGACATTGTCACCTCTGGGTCTGGGATATCGATGCCCCTGTGCCACCACATCATAACGGGTAAGCGGCTGCACTTGTGACTGTTGTCCTATGAACGTGCGACAGACTACGTGCTGCGTGTCAAGGTGGCTGGCAGGGTGTGTGCCCATCCAGTGTCTGAATGCAGTTGACCGTCTGTGTGTGTGTCACCATGTTGGTGACACTGTCCAGCCATTGTCACACACGAGCGTATGCCTCTTGTGGCACCTCTATCGCCCCGGGAGTGTTCGTGTGCAAGACCGTGTTTAATTGGTACGTGTCTGTGTTCAGACTCAGCATCTGCACGTAAGTGCCCGAGTCTGATGTTTGTCAGGCTCGTTCGTCAGGGATGTTTCGTGTGTCCTTGTGGCCAGGCGCGGGTCCAGCCGCACCCCTGGGTTCCCCGACACGCCCCCTTGTCTTCTGCAGGGAGCCATTCGTGCTGGCCAAGCTGCGGCCTGAAGATGGCCTCTACCTCATCCACTGGAGCACCAGCCACCTCAACCGTCTCATCCTCACGGTGGCCCAGCGTGACCAGGTGGGCCTGGGGCGGGGGTCCCGGGCCGGGGCTGGGCGCGCTCCCTGCCTGGACCCCTGCTCACCGCCCCCACCCCTGCCACCCACCCCAGGCACCTGGCGGGCAGCAGCTGCACCTCCGTAAATTCCCCATTGAGCTGCGGGCCGGGAGCTTCGAGCTGGAGGGCTGGGACCGCTCCTTCCCGAGCGTGCGGGAGCTGCGCACTGCCCTGCAGGGCTGCTCGCTGCGGGCCGGGGACGACTGTTTCTCCCTGCGCCGCTGCTGCCTGCCACGGCCCGGAGGTATGGTACGGGGAGCCATGGGGGGGGGGGGCGTCTCCTCCCCGTGCCAGCCCACGGTGATGTCACTTCAACCCCCAGAGCTCTCCAACCTCATCATCATGCGTGGGTCTCGGGCCAGCCCTGGGCCACTCAACCTCAGCCAGCTCAGCTTCCACCGCGTCTGCCAGGATGACATTACCCAGGTCCGTGCAGTCGGGGCTCTGGGGCACTGGGGAGGGCGGCCTCGAGCTGTTGTCACGGAGACGTTCTGTGCTTTGTCCCTCCAGCTGTCTCACTTGGGCCAAGGCACGAGGACCAATGTGTATGAGGGCATCTTACGGGTGGGGGAAAGAGGTCCCAAGGAGGGCACGGCAGATGGTGGGGACCCCCCCACGCCCAGTGGGGACCGTGGGCAGGAGCTACGAGTGGTACTCAAGGTGCTGGATCCCAGTCACCACGACATCGCCCTGGTGAGTGAGCACCGCCAGGGTCCAGGTGGCAGGATGGGGGGGACGGTCAGGGTCTGTGACCACCTGACCTGCCCCACGTCCATAGGCCTTCTACGAGACAGCCAGCCTCATGAGCCAGGTCTCCCACGTGCACCTGGCCTTTGTGCACGGCGTCTGCGTGCACGGCTCTGAGAGTGAGTGGGTCCCCCACCGCCCCCCGCTTTGCAGTCCCCTTATACCCACTCCCTGGGTTGTACCCTGACCCATGACCTGTGTCTTCACCCCTGACTCCATGCTCCACCTTGACTTATACCATGATCTCTGACTACACACCTCAAACTGTGGCTACTCGACCTTCAACTTGTACCCCACCCCCTGACTGTATCCCAACACTCACTTTGCATCCTTATCCCTGACTATACCTTGACTTTTCCTTCTACTCCAGTACCTGGCTGTACCCTAACCCTTGACCTACACCCTGACTCCTGGCTGGATCCCTAGCCCATCTACCACCTGACACCCCTAGTCCCCGGCATCTCTCGACTCTCTGACCCCACTGGCATTGTGACCCCACGCAGACACCGGCACCGTTGGGCTCCCCAGTCCTCCCAGATCTCTTGCCTCCGCCCCTACCTCTACCCCTACCCTGTGTGTACCTCAAAACTCCACATCCAGGGTGACCCCAGCCAGTAGCCCCCACATTCTCAACCCCACCTGTCCATTTCTCTGGCTTTCCCTCTAACGCGGGTCTACACCCCGTGAGTGCCCCAATCTGGTGGGATCCTGTGAGCCCTTATGATGCCCCTGTCTTAACCTCCACACTCCACTCGCCTGTACCCACCCCCGGTTCCCCAGTGACATCCTCACATTGTCACTTTATATGTCAGCTTTCCCCGGCCCCACCCTGGACTCAGATGCCAGCGTTCACCTCTGCCTCACCCTGCACCCACATTGCCTACCCTCCATCCCGCATTTCCCCTCACCCCAGCGTCACTCCCAAGTTGCCCCCCGGGCCTCTGTCCCGACACCTTCCCCACCCACAGTCCCAGCCCCCGTGTCCTACCACCTGTGCTCTGGAGGGTGGAGGCAGGTGGGCAGCCCCTGCTGGGCCTTTGCAGACATCATGGTGACGGAGTACGTGGAGCACGGACCCCTGGATGTGTGGCTGCGGCGGGAGAGGGGCCACGTGCCTGTGGCCTGGAAGGTGGCAGTGGCCCAGCAGCTGGCCAGCGCTCTCAGCTACCTGGTGCGTGCTTGTGGGTGGGGCCTGGGTCGATGGGAGCGCCAGGGTGGCCTCAGCATTGGGTGTGGAGGCCTCAACACGTTATTTAATCCACACACTGGCCCTGGGGGATCTTCCCATGAACCTGTCCTGCTCACACACCCCTGTGGCTCCCATCTCCCCCAAGAGAACACCTCACCTCTCTGTAGTGTCTGAGGTCCCATGGGGCTTGGCCTCAGCGGCCTCTGTCACTCTTGCCATTCATCCCAGCCCCTCCTGGCCTAGTCACCCCAGTTTCCAGAGCACCTCTGTGTGCCAGGCTCTGTCCTCGTCCCTGAGGACACAATGGAGAACAAAACAAAAGTCTCTGTCGTTAGAGAGCTGGGCACTTAGTTGGGAGGAACAAACAAATAATAATTAACTACGTTGCGTAGTGTTTTAGGAAGTCGTAAGAACTATGGGGGGAAAAGCAGGGTCTGGGGAAGAAGCAAAGGTTTAAATAGATGGGTGGGGGAAGGCCTCACTAAGGTGACCTGGTGGTGAGGAAGGGAGTCCCGAGGGTATCTGGGTAAGTGCATTCTGGGAAGAAGGAATAGCCAGCCTAGAGGGCCTGGGGAAAGAGCTCCCCGGGCTTGGTTGGACCTGACCGGAAGTTTGGCCCCAGCTCTGGGAAAACTGGAAGGACCTACTAGGTGCCTAGTGCAACCCGGTCCCAATGACCACATATTTGGATCCCCATGATGACCGTGATCGTTTTATGGGTTTTGTGGTGTATTTGACCTCGGTTATTTCTTTCATGTGGGCCGTCCCTGTGGAGACCACATGGATGGGACTGGGGGCAGCATCTACAGCGCCCCCCCCCCCCCCCTTGGCCATGCCCCCTTTCCACCCCACCACAGGAAGACAAGAGCCTGGTTCATGGTAACGTGTGTGGCCGGAACATCCTGCTGGCACGGCTGGGACTGGCGGAGGGCACCAGCCCCTTCATCAAGCTGAGCGATCCCGGTGTGGGCCTGGGCGCCCTTTCCAGGGAGGGTGAGGACCCAGGCAGGGCTGGGTTCAGGGACGGGCTTCCCCCTGCTCTTTTCACCCTTGGTGACTTCTGACCCTGGCTCCAGAGCGGGTAGAGAGGATCCCCTGGACAGCCCCCGAGTGCCTGTCAGGTGGGGCCAGCACCCTAACCACTGCAGCTGACAAATGGGGCTTTGGTGTCACCCTCCTGGAGATCTGCTTCGACGGGGAGGCCCCTCTGCAGGGCCGCGGCCCTTCTGAGGTACGTCCAGGGCTTGTCTGGGTCCATCCTATAAAGGGGATTGGCACTTCCAAGATGTCCAGAGGGCATGTTCGGGGTCCAGAGCTGCCTCCTCTCTGGCTGTGTGGCCTCGTATCTCCGGGGCTCCATCAGGTTATCCGTCACTTGGGGTTAACCAGTCCCTACGTCATAAAGTCGTGACATACAGCAAATAAGTGACGTGTTTCGGTTTTAAGCAGAGCACCCGGGGCCGTGATGAGAGCAGCACAGGCTGTGGGGGTGAGGGAGTAACAGCGGACTCCCCGGAACCAGTTGAGGGGTCAGGCAAGACTTCCCAGAGGAGGTTTAATCTAAGTGCAGAAATACTGCAGTGACCAGGCTAGGAAGCGCAGCCTAGGCAGAGGTCCCAGCATGTACAAAGGCCCCGAGGGTCTGGTGCGTTCAGATTGCTGCAGGAGCTTCCTGGAGGCAGACGGAGGAGAGGCTAGGCACAGAGGTGGGTGGAAGCCAGGGCAGGAAGGGCCAAGTGTGAGGTGTTCGAGCCCAGCACGCTCAGCTGGACTCGGGATCAAGTCCTGGCCCTGCAGTGGTGATCAAGTCTGCTTCCATTTGCCAAGCCTCAGCTGCCGCATCTGTAAAATGGGAGTGACAAGAACAAGGACCTAGCTTGCTCTGAGAGCTTGACTGTTCTTTTGGAGAAGGGGACCAGGAGTGGGGGTGAGGGGTGGGCACTGACTCCTGTGGGTCCCCTTCCTGGCAGAAAGAGTGCTTCTACCAGAAGCAGCACCAGCTTCCTCAGCCCTCATGCCCGGAGCTGGCCACACTCACCAGCCAGTGCCTGACCTATGAACCAGCTCAGCGGCCCTCCTTCCGCACCATCCTGCGTGACCTCACTCAGCTGCAGCCCCAGAGTGAGCCCCACCCCCTTGCTGGGACCCCTGCTTATGCCTGCATGGTGCACCTGAGGTTTCTGCACAGGGACTCGGCATGCGTGCCCGTTTCGAATTCACTTAAGGCTGTCCGGATGCCTGTGCTCCCCTTAAAAGTCTTATGTAGGGAGAGCCACAACCTCTTTGGACAAGTTAGGCCCTTGCAGCAACTCTCTTGCTTTTGCTTTCTCTCTTGATGTAATACCCTTTACCCAATCTAAGAACTTCCAGGCGTCAGTGTTGATGCAGCCAGTTCTGTATTTTGGACAAGAAGTGGAATTTTGCAGCTGTTGCAAAAAAGTTTCCTTATATTTGAGATCAGATGCTGGGGGAGCAGACACCTGCTTTCTGTGCCTCCAAGTAGCTGGAAGAGTTAGGGGTCCAGTGACACCCACTGTGACTTCCAGATCTTGCTGACGTCTTGGCTGTGAACCCCGACTCGCCTGCATCAGACCCCACCGTTTTCCACAAGCGCTATTTGAAAAAGATCCGGGATCTGGGCGAGGTGAGGGGGCTGGGGCAGGGCCCGGACTGTCAAAAGCCCGCCTGGTGGAGTAAAAAGAGTTTGGGTCAGAAGTTAATACGGGAAGGGCCTGGCCTATGAGACCCTCAGCCTCAAAGGAGGCCCTGAGGATTTGAAAAAGAGGCCTAGGCCCCAAGGAGACCCCCTAACACGGAGTAGGTGGGGCCCAGGATTTTACAAACAGACCCGACTGGAGTGGGTCCTGGGAAGCCGGGGTAGGGCCGACCCTCCTGCGTGCTCTGGGGCCAGGGTCATTTCGGCAAGGTCAGTCTGTATTGCTACGACCCGACTAACGACGGCACCGGCGAGATGGTGGCTGTGAAGGCCCTCAAGGCAGGTGGGGGCCCCCAGCTCCGCACTGGCTGGCGGCGGGAGATCGACATCCTGCGCACGCTCTACCACAAGCACATCGTCAAATACAAGGGATGCTGTGAGGACCAAGGTGGGCGGGGTCGGTGGGCGGGGCCAGCAGGGCCTGGCCAATTACAGCTTCTGACTGGAGGACGCCCTCGGGTGGGGTGGTTGCGCCGGGGCTGCCTGCTTCCCACCTTGGCCCGCAGCTGGGGCCAGGACGGATGGGGGGGGACCTTCGGTTCCGTCACCCGGGGACGTGGGGGTGAGGTTTAGGGTGAGCTGTCCCACCTGAGGACCGGGCCTAGAGTGGCCGAGTCAGGGCCTCGCCTGGGGTGGGGCGGGGGCGCTGCGGGGCTCGGGATGGGCGGCCCCCAGCCCCGGGCTCCATCCCCGCTCGGCCCCGCCTTCTTCTGCATCAGGAGAGAAGTCGGTGCAGCTCGTTATGGAGTACGTGCCTCTGGGCAGCCTCCGGGACTACCTTCCCCGGCACAACGTCGGACTGGCCCAACTGCTACTCTTCGCCCAGCAGATCTGTGAGGTGGGCCAGTGGCCCCTCCTCTTTGGCCTGGCCTGAGGGTCCCATACAGTCGGCTCACCAGTCCCCAGGCCTGGGCCGGCTCCCCGCATCCCCAGTTTCCATTCGCCTGGAATCTCTGTGCCCACTTGGGCACGCCCGGCAGCCCAGTCCCTCCCGATTGGCCCGCTCCTGCCATCACCTCTCCTCCCTTTTGCTGGGCTCCGCTTGCCATCCTGCCTGCTCCTGCACCTGCTCCCCGCCATCCTGACCTGATCGCCCCCTCCCCTCCTGATCCTGGTCAAGACTCCTCAGGCTCTACCCCGCCCCACTGATCCTGGCTCCCCCTCCCCCCAGGGCATGGCCTACCTTCATGCACAGCACTACGTCCACCGAGACCTGGCTGCCCGCAACGTGCTGCTGGACAACGACAGGCTGGTCAAAATCGGGGACTTTGGCCTAGCCAAGGCTGTGCCTGAAGGCCATGAGTACTACCGCGTGCGCGAAGATGGGGACAGCCCCGTATTCTGGTGACCAGACAGGACCAGCTGAAGTGGGGTGTCAGGGTCACCTGGGGCCGACGGGGAAGGAGATAGATGCTGGGGTCTCAGATGACAGGGTCTGATCCCAGTGAAATTGCCCCCCACCCCGGTGGGGCCCTAACTGGGACCAGAGAGCTCCCAAGCCCCAGATAAGACTCTAACCTGGTCTGGCCCAAGGCCTGAGTGCCCCATCCCCCCAGGTATGCTCCAGAGTGCCTGAAGGAGTGTAAGTTCTACTATGCATCCGACGTCTGGTCCTTCGGGGTCACCATGTATGAGCTGCTGACCTACTGTGACTCCAGCCAGAGCCCCCCTTCGGTGAGAGACCGGCCCTCAGCCCCACCCCATTCCAGAGGAGTTAGAAAGGCATGCATTGGATTCCCAGCCCCTCCACTTTAGCAAGGGTTTAATCCCTAATCCCATGGGGTTCAAGCCACACGTTGGATTTAGAGATTACTTAAAAGTCTTAAAAAAAAAAAAAAAGATTCTGGATAGATAAAAACAGTTTGTAGAGAGACTTAATAGCAAACACCTGTTTCAGACTTACTCTATGAATGTTAGTTAACCTAACTTCTACAGTAACCCCAGCGGTAGATGTTACTGCCCCTTTTTACAGGTGGGTAAACCAAGGCCCAGGGAGATGAAGTCATAAGTGTAAAGTTCTGCCCCAAGAAGCAGCAGAGGTGGGGCTAGAAGCCTCTGTCTAGGTAGACACACCTCCTGAATAGACCTTGTCTTGTTTGGGGGTAGAAATTCATCGAGCTCATAGGCCTCACCCAAGGGCAGATGACGGTGCTGAGGCTCACTGAGCTTCTGGAACGAGGGGAGAGGCTGCCGCGGCCAGAGAAATGCCCTTGCGAGGTGAGCCCTCTCTCCCCCCATTCACCTCCCCATCAGCCGGCTGCCGAAAGAGCAGCCGCCACATTTCCAGTACTTTCCTCCCCAGATCTACCTCCTCCTGAAGAACTGCTGGGAGGCAGAGGCCTCATTCCGCCCCACTTTCCAGAACCTCATCCCCATTCTCAAGACGGTCCAGGAGAAATACCAAGGCCAGGCCGCCTCAGTGTTCAATGTGTGCTGAGGCCTCTACCACCAGCTCTCAGGGTATTGGAGCAGACACCCAGGAGAGGGGCTCCCCGCCCCAAGAGGATCCCAAGGGGGAGAGGTTGGCCTCACCATTCCCTGTGCCTTATTCTGTCTGGAGACCCCACCTCTGTGAACGGACTTTCCTTCTGTCTTAGTCCACTCGGGTTGCTTTACCAACACCTCTGGTGGGGGCGCTCACCAACAAATGTATTTCTGACAGCTCTGGAGGCTGAGACATCCAAGATCAAGACACCAGCATGGTCACATTCTGGTGAAGGCCCTCTTGGTTCGTAGCCCACACCTGCTGGCTGTGTCCTCACAGGGTGGGAGAGGGCTAGGGAGCTCTCTGGAGTCTCTTTTGTAAAGACGCTTCTGAAGGTTCCACCCTCATGATCTAGCAGCTGCCAAAGGCCCACCTCCTAATACCATCACACTGAGCATTAGGATTTCAATGTAAGGATTCTGATGGGCGCTTGGGTGGCTCAGCTGCTTAAGCATCCGACTCTTGATCTCAGCTCAGGTCTTGATCTCGGGGTTGTGAATTCAAGCGCTGCGTGGGGCTCTGCACCAGGCGTGAAGCCTACTTTAAAAAAAATTTTTTTGAGGGGATGCATACCTTCAGACTATAGCACCTTCTGTGGTTATGAGCCTGGGGCAGACCCCTGAGGGACCCAGGACCAGCAAGGACCTACTCAGGCCTTCGAATCCGATTTTTTTACCTCCCCGCCTCCCTCGCCAGCTCCCACCCTTAGGACCCACCATTTCCGCTAGCTGGTAATAAACTCCTATTTTCTCTGCTGGAGGCTGTGGTCCTTGGGCCCTCCCTGGGGATTGCAGCCGGAGCAAAGTTTCTGCAGAAAAAAATCTGGCTGAACTCTTTAAGCTTTGTTCACCTCGGAATCACCAGCGAGCAGCAGGCCAGTACCTGGAACACAGAGGGCTCTCAATAACTACTTGCTAAATAGGTGAATTGCGGGGGGGGGGGGGCGCCCCGGGGGGACATGCCATGTAGACGAGTGCCAGACCTACCCTTTCCTCCCCTGTGTGACTTCAGATGAATGGCTTTCCCTCTCTGGGCCTTATTCCTCAACTATGACCTGGGGGTGGTCATGCTCACCACTGCAGCGGACTAATGTAAATAGCTAACGAGGTCCTTCATGTCAGACTCTTAGCAAAGATACCTGCAAACAAGTACTTAATAAACATTTGATATTGTTGTTAATCTGGTGTTGGCCAAAGCGTTTCTACTCGACACGTCCTTGAGACGGGAGACGTGCAACCACATTGTGAAAGGCCGTGTAATATTTTTCTTTCTCATTTGACTTCTCAAGACCTTGTGCGTTGCATCTCCCCTTTTCCAGATAATTCCATACTCCATACTCGCGTATTGAGATCTGCTTTTGATAACAGCTTGCATACTAAATTTGCATTATAGTTATAAGGCCGGGGGCGGGGGGGGGGGGGGGAAGCAGGTAATATTGAAATCAACAGTGAAATGTCTGTTAGCCACTGCTGTCGTGTCTCTGAAGGCGACTAATGTCATCTGGTTTCCTGTTTCTGCTTCCAGAGACACTTCGTCCAGATACAAGGAAATCTGTACACATACTATGCTTTGTCATCTTTTGGAAAAATAGTAACATCGAGTGCCTGGCTGTCTCGATAGAATATGTGACTCTCAATCTCGGGGTTGTGAGTTCAAGCCCCACGATAGGTGTGGAGCCTACTTAAAAAACATTTTTTTTTTAATGTTTCTTTCTTTTAAAAAAAATTTTTTTAATGTTTATTTATTTTTGAGAGAGAGGGAGACACAGAATCCAAAGCAGGCTCCAGGCTCTGAGCTGTCAGCACAGAGCCCGATGCGGGGCTCGAACCCACGAACCATGAGATCATGACCTGAGCCAAAGTTGGATGCTTTACCAACTGAGTCACCCAGGCAACCCCTCCAAAAAAAATGCTACTACTATGCAGAACTCTTTTTTCCCCTACCTGCTAGAGGTCTTCGGGATGGTTCCACATACCCAGGCTTACAGGATTTCCTTGTTCTAGTTTATGGCTGTGTTGTGGCTCATCATTGAAATGTTAGCATTTGTTCCCTTCTGGGGGTCATTGGTCACTTCTAATCCTTGCAGTAGTAGTAGCCACCTGCTACATTGCCTCCTTGCCCAGGCTCAAGGGTATCTGTAGCACAAATTCTCAATGGGAATAGCTGCTTGTAGGATCGAGCCTGGTAGTGGCCACCTGGTAAAAGACGTGGCCACTAGAATATATTTTGATATTTGATAGGGCAGTCGCTTTCCAAAATTATCTTGCTTATTCTTGTGTGGCTACTTATAAAAAAAAAAAAAAAAGTTGGGTGCCTGTGCGGCTCAGTCAGTTAAGTGTCCGACTTCGACTCAAGTCACCATCGCACGGTTTGTGGGCTCGAGCCCCGCGTCAGGCTCTGTGCTGACAGCTCGGAGCCTGGAACCTGCTTCGGATTCTGTGTCTCCCTCTCTCTCTGCCCCCACCCCCCACTCATGTTCTGTCTCTCTCTGTCTCAAATAAAAATATTAAAAATTGTTTTTTTTTAAGTTGTATTATGGACAGTTTAAAGCACATGCAAAATAGGGAAGAATAAGGTAACAAACAAACCTGAACTTAACCGCCAACATCAGCAGTTTCCAGTATCCACTGCCGAACATGTTTGAGCTCTACCCCCATCCCTTTCCCTGCCACTGGAGAATTCTGCAGCAAGTCCCAGACAGCATTTTCCCTGTAAAAACTTCCATACGTATCTTGAAAAGATCGAACCACAAACAATAACTGCAATCATTATCACACCTAAAAAGTTTAACAATAATTCTTCAATATCATTGTGTAGCCTGTGAGTATTTAGATTACAATTTTTTTTAACATGTATTCATTTTTGAGAGAGAGAGACAGAGTGCAAGCCAAGAAGGGGCAGAGAGAGAGGGAGACACAGAATCTGAAGCAGGCTCCAGGCTCTGAACTGTCAGCACAGAGCCCACCATGGGGCTTGAACTCATGAACTGTGAGATCATGACCCGAGCCGAAGTTGGACACAACCGACTGAGCCACCCAGGTGCCCCCCTAATTGTTTCTTAAATATTTACTGGTTCAAATAAACGTTCAAACAAGGCCCACATACTGCACTGGTTTGAGGGCAGCTTCCTTTAAGTTCTGGGCTCCTTTTTTTGCCCCTTGCAACATATTTGAGGGGCGCCTGTGTGGCTCAGTTGGTTAAGTGTCTGACTTCGGCTTAGGTCATGATCTCAGGGTTTGTGGATTCGAGCTCTGCTTTGGGCGCTGTGCTGACAGCTCAGGGCCTGGAACCTGCTTCAGATTCTGTGTGTGTCTCTCTCCACCCCCCTCCCCACTCTTGCTCTCTCTCTCTCAAAAGTAAATAATAATTTTAAAAAACATTAAAAACTTAAAAAAACTGGATTGTTCGCCCTGTAGGCTTTATAGAAGTCTGATGTCACCCTTGTGGTGTAGTTTAATATGTTCCTCTGTTCTCCCTTTGACCAACCAATGCCCAGGCTCAATTTCCATTTCTTTCTTTCTTTCTTTTTTTTTTTATTTTTCAAAAAAAGTTATGTTTAGTATTTATTTTTGAGAGAGACAGAGACAGAGACAGAGCACAAGCCAGGGAGGGGCAGAGAGAGAGGGAGACACAGAATCTGAAGCAGGCTCCAGGCTCCAAGCTGCCAGCACAGAGCCCCATGTGGGGCTTGAACTCACAAACCATGAGATCATACCCTGAGCCAAAGTCGGATGCTTACCCATCGGAGCCATCCAGGCGCCTCTCAATTTCCATTTCCTGGCAAGACTTCTACAGGGGGCATTGTGCCCTCTTGACAGGAGGAACTCAAAATCAGCTTGTCCCTCCTTTTGTGACTTAAGCAGCCACTCAGATCCATCAAGGATCTTTGTTTTCCAACTTTTTTTTTTTTTTTTCTGAAAAATCGCACACATCTAGAAGTCAGAAGAATAATACAGTGATTACCCCTAGGATCCACAATTACCTAAATTGCTAAATATTACTTGGCCACACTGTATCTATCCATTCCTCCCATCCATCAACCCATCTCATGATTTAGACACAAATCAAAATAAGTAGATGTGTCATCACCAGCACAATGTACAGCACTTTTTCATCTTCCCAAACTGTCCCCATTAAACACTGATGCCACATCCCGCTCCCCCTCGGCTCCTGGCGGCCACCGCATTCTACTTTCTCCACTAGTTGCCTAGTCTAGGGACCTCATATCTAAGTGCACTATGTGTCCTTTTGTGCCTGGCTTGGTTCACTTGGCCTAATGTTTTCAAGGCTCATTCGTGTTGTACCGTGTCAGATGGGTTTTTCTTTTCCTTTTAGGGCTGAATAATATTTCACCGTATTTATACATCATGTTTCATTCACCCCTTCGTCTGCTCGTGGACACTTAGGTGGCTTCTGTCTTTTGTGAATAATGCTGCTGTGAACCTTGGTGTCCACATATCTGTTTGAGTCCCTTTTGGATACATACTTAGGAGTGGAATTGCAGCATTGTATAATTCTATGTTTGTTTGTTTTATAATGCTACTTTTTTTTCACATGTTTATTTAGTTGAGAGAGAGGGAGAAACAGAGACAGAGAGAGAGAGAGCATGAGCAGGGGAGGGGCAGAGAGAGAGGGAGACACAGAATCCGAAGCAGGCTCCAGGCTCTGAGCTGTTAGCACAGAGCTCAACGCGCGGGGCTCGAACTCATGAATAGTGAGATCGTGACCTGAGCCGAAATGAGACACTTAACCGACCGACCAACCGAGACGCCCTGGCGCCTCACTTTCATTCTGGTTTTGATTTGCATTTCCCTAATGGCTAGGGAGCTTGGGCATCTTTTTATATGTTTAGGGACCATTTATATCGCCTCTTTGAAGAAATGCCTAGGGGCGCCTGGGCGGCTCAGGCAGTTGAGCATCTGACTCATGATTCCGACTTGGGTCATGATCCCAGGGTCGTGGGATCCAGCCCTGCATCAGGCTCCATGCTGGGCTTGCAGCTTACTTAAGGTCCTCTCTCTCCCTCTGCCTCTCTCCCCCACTTGTGCTCTCTCTCTCTCTCTCCAATTTGTTTTTTAAGGTTTATTTATTTATTTTGAGAGAGAGAGAGAGAGAGAGAGAGAGAGAGAGAATCTCAAGCAGGCTCAGGGGCACCGTCAGAGTGGAGCCTGATATGGGGCTCGAACCCATGAACTGTGAGATCATGACCTGAGCCGAAACCAAGAGGCAGATGCTCAACCGAGCCATCCAAGCACCGTATCTCTAAAATTTAAAAAAAAAAAAAATTTTTTTAAAGAAATGTCTATTCAAGTGCTCTGCCCATTTTTAATTGTTTTTTTGTTGTTGTTGAGTTTTTCTCTTTTCTTGCCCCCCCCCCCCCCAAGAATACTGACCTCTCAGGTGAAGGTCTTTAGACCCTGCCTAGTAGTGTCTGCATTGTCCTCTTTAAATGTTGCATTGAAATCCCACCTTGTCACCTCAAGGAGAGTGTCTGGAGATCCCCTGTTCATTTCCTCTATAACTTCCAGGAATTTCTGTAATCTGGGTATCATCCCTTTTCACATACACAGGTTTCTCACGCCATACAAAAGTAAAGCGTTCCCATGAAACCTTTTGTGAGCCAAAATGGCTTAAAGAGAGGAAGTACTTCTCATTAATTTATACAGAAAAAAATTGTTAGTGTTCCCAGGCCCAAAGAATAACCCCTCTTCGTTTTTTCTGAGACCTTAGGGCACATCCTACTAACGGATGCACAAAGTAAATCAAGATAAAGTACGGATGCCCATAGACACAGGTCAGAGCCCTGGGGGCTGGGGGCTGAGATGCTGCGTGTAATCCCCGGGACGGGCCTTGGCGGTGTCCCTCTCCCTGCCTCTGCGACGTCCACTGCAAAACCAATGCCGAGTACTATTTTTTCGCTTTTCATCTTTCTCATAAAAGGGCAAATCGTTTTCAGATTTCTTTCGGTTCCACAAAAACAGGTACTAACGCAGGTCTTTCGTAAACGTGAAGTGGCGTAACGGAACTTTAGAAAAGTGGGGGATACCAGTATTATTTACAAATACTTTTGATTTTGGTTTTAGGGGATCTCGCGGGACTTTGTGGGAAATGGACTGGCGGGGAGACCCGACTGGAGGGGGAAGGTGCTTCAGCGGGGAGAGGAGGGGGCGTGGCCTCAGGATGGGGAGAGGGCATGGGAGCTGGGTGCCATCAAGGACCCCGGCCAGGTCCCTCTCTGGAGCTCCGATCGGAGGCGCGAGGGGAAGGTCAGAAGCTGGGGAGACGGAGTAGATGGAAGTCTTAGGGTCCACCTGACCCCCAGTCCCTTCTCTGGGGGTGGAGAAACCGGCTGCCCGGAGGGGTGGGCAGGGGGGCGGAGGACAGGGGTAAGGACCAGTTACAAGTAGCATCCTCAACAGATGGAGGCTCCAGACTCGGCTGTACCCCAAACACCCGGCCTCAGCATGACCCACGGGGAAGGGGGGGTCCTCGAAGATCTTCAGAGGTAAAGGGCCCCCCAGTAGCCACTCAGTCAACACACAGCCAGTCACAAGGGCCCGATACATGTAGGCTCTGTTCATTTTCACATCTTCCCTCATCTCAGGGGTCCCTCAACTGTCACCCCCAAATCTCTTATTCACCCCCACAAGGAATGTTGAGATCTCCCACTGCGCTTTTAGACCCTGCCTAGAAGTCCCCCCCACTGTCAGCTTGAAATCCCACCTTATCACTTCAAGGACAATGTCTGTCAGGAGATCCCGTGTTAACTTCCTCTCTGGGAACAGGACACCCCCCTTCACCCAAGTTCATCAGGAAGGAGGTGTCTTCCTTGTGCTGAGAACAAAGGAAGCCGACTGCGTTAGCATTTCCTGTCAGTGCATTTAGAGGCCAGCGGTGTTAAGTCAGGTCTGCCCCTTCCACGACCCAGCAGCACCCTCCACGCCGTCGCTAGGTCCCCCACTCTGGACCCTCTGGGCCACAGAACATCCCCTCTGCCCTTCCCCAGGTCGGGGCAAAGAGCAGCCCCTGGACTTCTGTAATTGTAACCACTGTGGCTGTGCTTCCGTCCCCAGGGTGCCCCGCCTGCTCCCCACTGCCTTGCACCTCATTAAGGCAACTTCCTCCTGCAGGCTGGCCAAGATGTCACCCTCGGGGCTGCTGCGGGGGGCCTGCAGGACCACACTTATCTCCCTGCTCCTGGTCTGCTGTCTGCTGCCCCCAGGTGAGGCAAGTCAGCCTGGGGAGGGCTGGAGTTGGGGGATCAGGGGAGGGTGGGGGAATGGAGAGAGCAAAGCTTCCCACATCCTGGCTGCCGCAACACTTCCTTAAACTCCCACCTGACAGGGGGCTCATCACTGGCCTCAACAGAAAGTTATGGCTTCCTTAACTCAGCCTTCAGGGCTCCCCTGCCTGTGACTTGTCTCCTACCCCAACGCGCGTGCACACACACACACACACACACACACACACACAGTCCCTTCCTGGACCTCTGTCTCTCCTTGTCCCTCTGCCAGGATCACTTCCCTTTCACTCAGATAACCAATTCTTACTTTCCTTTCCTAACTGGCCCGATTTGTCCCCTCCTCCAGGAAGCTTTCCCTGACATGCTTCCTCCTACAGTCTGGATCAGGGTCTCCCCTAGCCTTCCTCGGAGGCTTCCCCAGTTCCTGACCAATCATCCGTCTTCCCCACCGGACTGAAGTACCATGAAGGCAGAGAGGTGATGTGAAAAGGTGGGGCCTGCAGAAGGGTAGATTGAGGCACTGGAACAAACAGCGGTGTCCCTCTGTTCCCACAGGTGCCCAGGGGCAGAAGTTCCCACTGAGGGTGGAGCCCCAGAACCCGGTGCTGCCTGCAGGAGGGTCCTTCTTGGTGAACTGCAGCACGGATTGCCCCAATCCCAAACTCATCACCCTGGAGACATCCCTACCCAAGAAGCCAGTGGGCAATGGCCTGGGCTGGGCAGCCTTCCAGCTCAGCAGTGTGACCAGTGACAGCCAGGTCCTCTGCTCCGGCTTCTGCGATGGCTTTCAGATGACAGCCTCCTCTGACATCACAGTATACCGTGAGTGATTGTGGCTTGGAGGTGGCACTGGCCTTGGGCAGTAGTGGGGGTACATGACCAGTGGTGCGGGGGAGCAGGGAACCCTGAGTCTCCAGAAAGGAACGAGGGCTCTGACCCAGAGCTTGGACCTGAATGTGTGTGTGTGTGTGTGTGTGTGTGTGTGTGTGTGTGTGTGAGAGAGAGAGAGAGAGAGAGACAGACAGACAGACAGACAGACAGACGGACAGAGACAGAGAGATACATCTCAACCATATGCCAGGGCAGCAGCTGTGAAATCAACTTGCGTCCCAACAAGGATTCTTAAATGATACCTCGTGTCTTTTATGTATTACTTTTATTTTCACAGCAGTTAATCATTCATGCATGTGGTTCCAAAATCCAAAAGTATAAAAAGGTGTGTGTTAAACCTCCATTGCCTTGTGCTGGCTGCAAGTGGTCACTGTTTTAAATGTGGACACTAGGGGTTCATTCAGTCTTTAAGAAGTCTCCCAGGCAGGGGAGGTACACTTAGGAGCCCCATTTCACAGATGAGGAATTTAAGCCTCAACGGGGTAAAGTTGCTTGTCAGGGTTCATAGCCTGGAGAAGTGGGTAGTCTGGCCCTCAAGCCCTTGTTCCTAACAGATGAGTCTTCCTTCCCAGACCCCACTGTTACCAGCTTCTTTCTCTCTCTTTTTTTTTTATGTTTATTTATTTATTTTGAGGTAGAGAGCGAGAACCAGTGGGGAGGGGGCAGAGAGAGGGAGGACACATGAAGCAGGCTCCAGGCTCTGAGCTGTCAGCACAGAGCCCAATACGGGGCTCAAACTCATGAATCACGTGAGATCATGACCTGAGCTGAAGTCGGACGCTTAACCGACTGAGCCACCCGGGTGTCCCCTGTTTCTTATGGTTCCTGCCAGAATCCCTCTGCACTTAAAAGAATACAGTAGACGAGGGGCGCCTGGGTGGCGCAGTCGGTTAAGCGTCCGACTTCAGCCAGGTCATGATCTCGCGGTCCGTGAGTTCGAGCCCCGCGTCGGGCTCTGGGCTGATGGCTCAGAGCCTGGAGCCTGTTTCCGATTCTGTGTCTCCCTCTCTCTGCCCCTCCCCCGTTCATGCTCTGTCTCTCTCTGTCCCAAAAATAAATAAACGTTGAAAAAAAAAATTAAAAAAAAAAGAATACAGTAGACGAGAAAATAGAGTACGGACACTCATGGAACCTACCGTTTTGTGAAGCCTTCCTAAATAAGTGTAGTGTGTGCGTGTGACCGTGTGTAGGCTCCTGCTGTGGGCCAGTATCCGTTTTGTGTACCTGTCTGCGTGTCTGTGAGCGTCTGCATGTGTGTCATCATCTCTGTGTGTCTGTGTGAGTGCACACGCGTGTCTGTGTGTATCTGAGTGTGAATGTGAATGTACCCGTCTGTGTACGTCAGTATCCACACCTGTGTGTATATCTGTGTAAGCGTGTTTTCTGTGTCAATGTGTGTGTCCGTGTG
>NW_024412431.1:2741202-2744968 GCF_014898765.1 Herpailurus yagouaroundi | reverse complement strand
AGGGCTCTGCGGGAGCCTGTAGGTCCTGGCTCACCGGAGCCGACTATCCTCACCTTTTCCCAACCCTGTGTCGCACCGGGTAGCTTAAAAGCGGCCATCGAGGCAGTGTTTTCACGGTAGAAATTGGCGTATGCTCCATATTGCGGCTAGCCCACCGCACCCCAACCCCGAGTTCCCAAGCATTCCTGGCATTTGCTGGCCTATCATCATCTCTGACCAGTGGTGCCCCGATGGGGGCCTCTTTGTTAAATATTCTAAAATCGTAAATAAAGGTTTCTCCTACTGTCCGAAAGTAAAGCATTCCTATGAAACTTTTTATAAGTCAAAATGATAGAAAGTGAAAAATCAATTAATTTATATTGAAAAAATGGTGAGCATTCCCAGACCCCAAAAATAACCTCTCCTAGGCTTTTTTTTTTTTTTTTAGCTTATTACTTTATTTTGAGAGAGAGCACATGCTCCCTGAGGAGGGGCAGAGAGAGTCAGAGAGGGAGAGAGAGGATCTCAAGCAGGCTCCATGCTGTAAGTGCGGGGCTTGAACTCAACAAATCATGAGATCGTGACCTGAGCCAAAATCAAGACTCTGACGCTTAACTGACTGAGCCGCCCAGGCGCCCCTCCTAGTCTTTCCTGACACCTTAGGACACATCCTGCTAACGGATGCGCAAAATAAATGGAGATAAAGCACTGATGCTCACAGACACAGGTCAGAGCCCTGGGAACTTGCGGCTGAGATGCTGAGTGTAATCCCGGGAAGGGAGCCTGGTGGCACCACCCTCCCCGTGCAGGGTGCCTGCTCTCTGTATACCTGCTCTCTGTATAGCTGCATGGTATTTTCGTTTTTTGCCATTTTTTTAATTTTATTATTTTTTTTAATTTACATCCAAGTTAGTTAGCAGAGTGCAACAATGACTTCAGGAGTAGATTCCTCAGCGCCCCTTACCCATTTAGCCCACCCACCCTCCCACAACCCCTCCAGTAACCCTCAGTTTGTTCTCCATATTTATGAGTCTCTTCTGTTTTGTCCCCCTCCCTGTTTTTGTATTATTTTTGTTTCCTTTCCCTTATGTTCATCTGTTTTGTCTTGTCTCTTAAAGTCCTTATAGGAGTGAAGTCATATGATATTTGTCTTTCCCCGACTAATTTCACTTAGCATGATACCCTCCAGTTCCATCCACGTAGTTGCAAATGGCAAGATTTTATTCTTTTTGATTGCCAAGTAATACTCCATTGTGTGTGTGTGTGTGTGTGTGTGTGTGTGTGTGTGTGTCACATCTTCTTTATCCATTTATCCATCGATGGCCATTCAGGCTTTTTCCATACTTTGGCTATTGTTGATAGTGCTGCTATAAACATTGGGGTGCATGTGTCCCTTCTAAACAGCGCACCTGTATCCCTTGGATAAATGCCTAGTAGTGCAATGGCTGGGTCGTAGGGTAGTTCTATTTTTAGTTTTTTGAGGAGCCTCCAGACTGTTTTCCAGAGTGGCTGCACCAGCTTGCATTCCCAGCCATTTTTCTTAAAAGCGGAAATACTCTTCAGATTTCTTTCCATTAATACTAACTAACACAGGTCTTTCATAAAAGTGAAATGGTGTCATGGAACTTTTGAAAAGCTACACTTCCCTGTAGTAAGATGTGAAATATTTTTCATGGCAGCCAGTGCACGGGCCTCTGTGATAGCTGAGATCCGGGCTCAAATCGTTGAGGGTATGAGATGTTTCCCGAAGGAGGCCCAGGGTTTGGTACGTGTGCCTCAGAGGGACACTGCTGTTGCGGCGGGGAGAGGACCCAGCCTGGGGGTGTTGAGTCCCTCGTGACTGTGTCAGAGCATCCTGAGAGGCTGCTCTGGTAAGAGCCTGGAGAGCCTCGGATGGATTGAGGGCGGGGGGGGGGGGGGGGGGGCGGCGGGGCCAGGCTCTGGGAGAGGCCAAGGCCAGAGTCCAGGCCAGAAGCTGGGAGTAGCCATGGGAGTCCCTAGATGTGACATCAAGGAGGCAGGTGACTGGGCACCTGGCTCAGTCGGTTAAGCGTCTGGACTTCAGCTCAGGTCATGATCTCATGGTTCAGTTCGTGAGTTCGAACCCTGCACTGGGCTGTCTGCTGTCAGCTTTGGACTCTCCATCTGCCCCCCACTTCAAAAATTAATAAACATTATATATATATTAAAAAAAGGAGGCAGGTGAATACACGGGTCTGGAGTTGGGAGTCTCACCTTCTAAACCCAGCCGGGCCCCTTTCTGGCTATGTGTCCTTGGATAGGTCATCTCACCTTTGCCTCTCTGGGCCTCAGTTTCTCCATCTGTAAAGGAGAAGAATAATAGAGAAGATTTCACTTGGTTGCCTGTGAATGAAGGTGGATGACATTTGGAATAGGAGGGGCAGCTGGGCGGCTCAGACAGTTAAGTGTTGGCTCTTCACTTCGGCTCAGGTCATGATCTCACAGTCTGTGAGTTCAAGCCCCACAGCACGCTCTGTGCTGACTGCACGCAAAGCCTGCTTGAGGGTTCTCTCTCTCTCTCCCTCTCTCTCTCTGCCCCTCCCCCGCTCATGTGGTCTGTTCTCTGTCAAAATAAATAAACTTAAATTTTTTTTTAAATTGGAAAGTCTAACGAACGAAAACTCTAAATAAACAGGAACTTTTATGAGTACTAATAATGTTGTATGTGGTCATAAGTTGGTCCCCTTCCTTCCTTCTTCTTCTTTTTTTTTTTTTTTTCTTCCCTTAACTGTGAATTTCTCCAGAACAGAAAATCTGACTTTATTTCAGTGCCTGGCAAGGTGTCCCACGAAACAGGAAATAATAATCATGATGCTAAATGACAATAGCAAACACTTCTGCAGGCACATACTAAGTAAGCTCTCCAGGTTTATTCAAAATTTCAATTCTGCACTGGGGCACCCTCAGCCCCCTCTCTGCTCTCTGGGGTGGGAGTTGCAGGGCTGGCTGCTAAGTGCAATTCTCCCCCACCCCCAACCTTACCCCAGGGTTCCCGGAGCGCGTGGAGCTGGCCCCCCTGCCCCGCTGGCAGCCCGTGGGCGAAAACCTCACCCTGCGCTGCCAGGTGGCCGGCGGGGCGCCCCGGACCAACCTCACGGTGGTGCTGCTCCGCGGGGAGGAGGAGCTGAGCCGGCAGCCGGCCGTCGGGGAGCCCGCCGAGGCCACGGTCACGGTGCTGGCGGGCAGAGACGACCACCTCGCCAATTTCTCGTGCCGCACGGAACTGGACTTGCGGTCCCGAGGGCTGGGTCTGTTCCAGAACAGCTCGGCCCCCAGGCAGCTCCGAACTTTCGGTGAGGGAAGGGGCTGCGGACGGTGGGTTATGAGCTAAGCCAGAGTAGAAGCGCCCTGGCCGGGAGGGTTTGGAAAACGGAGTGGACTGGACCTCAACGGCTTCTGGGAAGGCATGCCCTTGGCTACTGGACCGTGCACATCTTCCGTTGGGAGACTCGCGGCCGCGGTAGCGTACGAGAAGGCTCTGTGGGTGTATTCTGGGTAGGGGGTGATCCAGGCCGCAAGGTATTCTGGGAAAGGACCGTGGTTGGGGGCACTGAACGAGTCATGGGGTAAGGGGAGACCCTTTCACGGTTCTGGGAGACCTCCTCCTGCTCACGCCTGCCCTTCTCCGCAGCCCTGCCCGTGACCCCCCCACACCTCGTTGTCCCCCGGCTCTTGGAGGTGGGAACGACGTGGTCCGTGCACTGCACCCTGGACCGGCTGTTCCCGGCCTCCGAGGCCCAGGTCCAACTGGCGCTGGGGAACCAGA
>NW_024412431.1:2713759-2741192 GCF_014898765.1 Herpailurus yagouaroundi | reverse complement strand
ACTAGACTGGAGAGGTGGGGCCTGAGCCTCCAGAGTGGGAGGGGTTGCAGTGTGGGCGGGGTCTAAGTAACTAAGGGTATAGCCCAAGTGTCCCACGTCGGACGGGGGCCCCCCCGGGGGGGGCCGGCGGGGGGGACCCGCAGAGTAGCAGAAAGGCATGGCCTGATACCTCGAGACGAAACAGGTGTTATGGAGGGCGGGGATCCGATGTGAGGTGGGTGGTCAGTAAACTCCAGGGCAAGGCCCCGCTTTTAGGCTTCTGGGGGCCCATCCTAAACCTGAGTGAGTCCAGCGCCTCTGAGGGGACCAAAGTGACTGTGACTTGCGCGGCCGGAGCCCGAGTCCAGGTCACGCTGGACGGAGTTCCGGCTGCGGCCCCTGGCCAGCCTGCCCAGCTTCAGCTAATCGCCACCGAGAGGGATGACAGGCGCAACTTCTCCTGCAATGCCACGCTCGAGGTGGACAGGGAGATCTTACACAGGAACAGGAGCGTCCAGTTGCGTGTTCTGTGTGAGTAGGTCACTCTGACCTTTAAACCGTTGCTCCCCTTGTTTGGTGGGAAGACATTACTCTTCCTTGCCACGCTGTGACTCCAGTATGTCTAATCATTTGACCGTTTCATAGACGGTCCCAAGATTGACCAAGCCAAATGTCCCCAGCGCTTGACGTGGAAAGACAGAACCACCAATGTCCTGCGGTGCCAGGCCCGGGGCAATCCGGACCCCGAGTTGCACTGTTTTCAGGAAGGCTCCCAGAATGAGGTGCCCGTCGGGATTCCATTCACCGTCATGTTAAACTATAGTGGTACCTACTCCTGCCGGGCGGTCAGCTCTCGAGGCACATACACTGTGACCGTGGTGATGAACGTTCAGGGTGAGCCAAAACGGGGTTGCGGATCCAGATGGGCAACCCACGCGGGGAGAGTGCGTGTGTTTATACTCCTTGCTTCTCTGCATAGGTCGGAATGCCCATGCTGTCACCATTGTCATGGTGGTGTTAGTGACCCTGGGGTTGGTGACTACCACTGCGGCCTTAGTGTACGTCTTCGGGTTGCAGAAGAGGAGTGACATTTACCAAGTGAACCAGGGGAGCACTTGGTTGCCCCTGACGTCTAGGCAGCCCGAGGAGACTGTGGGGGAGGGGCCGTCCTGAGCTTCGAACCTGGGGGATGCTGGACCAACGACGATAGGGGTTTGGCTGTATCCCCGGTTCCACACCAATAAAGCCCTGAAAATCCGGAGTCTGTTGCTTGATTCCACTTGCGCTAAGGAGCTCACCCACTGTGCTTTGCGTCCTTTGAGTGACAACTTTTTTTTAATCTTTTTTTTTTTTTTTTTTTACATTTATATATTTTTGAGAGAGAGAGAGAGACAGCGTGAATAGGGGAGGAGCAGAGAGGGAGACACAGAATCTACAGAGCCTGACATGGGGCTTGAACTCGCAAATTGCAAATTGCAAGATCATGACCTAGGCCAAAGTCGGATGCTCAACTGACTAAGCCATGCAGGCACCCCAAATTTCTTTTAATTTTTTACATTTATTTTTGAGACAGAGACAGAGACAGAGCATGAACAGGGGAGGGGCAGAGAGAGAAGGAGACACAGAATCCGAAGCAGGCTCCAGGCTCTGAGCTGTCAGCACAGAGCCCAATGCGGGGCTCGAACTCACGGACTGTGAGATCATGGCCTGAGCGGAAGTCGGATGCCTAACCGACTAAGCCACCCAGGCGCCCCTCTTTGAGTGACAACTTATTGGCAGAAAGGGGTGGGGCCTGTGGCGCCCAGAAGCGGCTTGAACTCTTGAGAGGCGGGCTGGGCCTTAGCCAATGGGCCGAGGGGGTGGAAAAGGAGGTGGGGCTTCTCCTGGCCAATCGGCGGGCGCGCCCTCGTTGCCGCTCTATGCCGCTCCGCCCAGGCTCGCTGGTCCCAGAAGGCGCCGGGTTTCCCAAGATGGCGGCCGACGTGTCCGTTACTCACCGGCCCCCGCTGAGCCCGGAGACTGGGGCCGAGGTTGAAGCTGACGATGTCGCGGAGCGCCGGGCACCCGAAGAAGAACTGCCGCCGCTAGATCCAGAGGAGATCCGGAAACGCCTAGAACATACCGAGCGCCAGTTCCGTAACCGCCGCAAGATACTGATCCGGGGCCTCCCGGGGGACGTGACCAACCAGGTATGGGGGGGGGGAGCGTGGCGGGAAATACCACCGTGCGCGTGCGCGGGGGGAACCGGGCGACACCAACACTGGGCTCCGTTGAGGGGCGTCGGCGGGAGAGTCCAAGCGCGGGATCTGTGCGGGTTCGGGAGAAACCAAGAGCAGGATGGGGGGGCGGTGATGGAAGGAGAAACCAACTTTGGAGTGAGGGAGGACGTTGCTAGGGGCGACCACGGGCTTGGACGAAACCAAGTTATCTCAGGGGACAGGGAATGGAAGGGGGCGGGCAACTTTGGCCTTGCTGGGAGTTGTGAATGGGCTGCTATAGTGGGGCCGTGGAAGTAGGGATGGCAGTTGGTCCTTCCTCTGATTGTGTTTTTCCCCACCCCCTCTACCTTGGGGTGGCGGGACCGCGTATCCAGAAGTTTCAGGGTTGGCTAGAGTAAGCCTTTCCGTAGCACGCGTTTATCGACTCCTCTGAGAGATCCGGAAGTTGTAGTAGTTTCTGGGGTCTTTTCTTCCCCAAAACCCCTGGATTAATTTGGAAAAATAGAGACTCCTGTCCCCAGCTCAAAGACCTGCAGGAAAGGGGGGGGGGGCCCGGTTTTTTGCCCCCCACCTCACACTAATCTGGCCCGAGGTGCCCTTCTTTTGGGGCCTACATGGGGCAGGGCTTCCCAGTGCTCTTTGGACCCAAGGAGATTGCATCTAGTCGGCCCTGCCCTGCCGCGCCGCAGTGGGATGGGTTCCTTCTCCCTGCTGCTGAAAAATCTCTGCTCTCTGACCCACCCGCACATCTGCCACTGACTCTCCGTGCCCGTAGGTAGGCACATGGCTGGTGGAGTCCCAGAAGGGAAGGGGTGTGACTTGGCAACAGACCTAGGTCGGGTGCCACTAAGCATGGTCTAGTTTTTTTCTAGAGCTGGTCCTCCTAGTGCTTACCGTCTCTCCGGCGAGAACACTTTATCTCCCGCGGGGTGCACAGTGTGTCTGGCATTAGCTGGCTCAGAGCTTGCCCTCGACGTTGGTTTGCAAGAAGGCCAGCCCTGTCAGCCCGAGGGAATTGGGAGGCAGGTGAAGCCATGCAGTGTGGGCTTATTAAGCACACAGAGTCCCCAGTCAGGTACCCCTGGGTGGCATTCCCTCTGCTGCCCTGACCAACCGCATGACTTTGGACATGTTCCTTCGCCTCTCTGAGCCTCAGTTTTTTTTTCATCTACAAAACGGGCTAATGCGTAATTTGTCCGGTTGTCGGAAAGAGTCAGACTTGCAAACTGAAGTTCAAATGGGTTGAAATTATTTCCCTAAGGGGCATACCGCAGAGCTGGGACTTGAACTCAGACCCAGCTTACTCTTCAGTGTGTTGTGTTAGTTCAAAGCTTGGAGTCTGCAGCTAGGCTCTGCATCCCAACTCTGCCAGGAGTGGCCTCAGCGTCCTTGGACAAGTAACTGCTTTGAGCCTGTTTCCTCCTTTGTCAAACGGGTCTGGTAATTGATCTGCCTTCTTAGCTGGTCCATGTGGAGGTGGCACTGGGTGGCTCCCTTCAGCCCCTGGTGACTCCGTATCCTTTGGCTTCTTTCTCCGCAGGAAGTGCACGACCTGCTCAGCGACTATGAGCTCAAGTACTGTTTTGTGGACAAATACAAAGGGACAGGTTTGTGGGGCGTGTGGGTTGGGCTAGTGGCAGGAGGTGACAGTCCCTCAAGCTGGGAGGGTCCAGGCCCAGTGCTTCCTCTCTTGAACTTCAGGCCCAACATTGTCCCCTAGGTCAGGGCAGGACAGACTGTTGTCCCAGTCTGTATTTCATCCTGGGTACCCACTGTGGGGCAGCTTTGGTGTTCCTCCCCTGGGCTGCCCGACCTGGGCATTGGGCTCCCCACTTCCCGTGCCCATCCCCCCAGCCAGCCAGTCACCCAGGCCTGTCTGGTCTTCTCCTTCAAGCCCTCCAGAACAGTCGGTGCCCTTCCATCCCTCAGCTTCCTTCCAATCCGTACCTTCTCCATCTCTTCCAAACTGGCAGCTTCCCGCTGGCCTCTCTGCCTCCTTGACTTCAAGCCCCTGCTTGTCCTCCCCCAGTAGCCAGCTCTGATCTAGTTGCAAATCTGATCCAATCTGGTCCTAACCTTGATTATTCTTCTCTCTCCAAAACTCTCTGAGAGCCTTCTCCTGACCGCCTTGCAGGGATGTGCCCCAGCCTCACCAGCACCTCGGGCACCCATAAGGTTCCAGGCTGTTCCCTCTCCCAGTGTTCTTTTTTTTTTTTTTTTTTTTAATGTTTATTTATTTTTGAGAGAGAGAGACAGAGTGTGAGTGGGGGAGGGACAGAGAGAGAGGGAGACAGAATCTGAAGCAGGCTCCAGGCTCTGAGCTGTCAACACAGAGCCTGAGGGGCTTGAACCCACGAGCCGTGAGATCATGACCTGAGCCAACGTCAGATGCCCAACTGACCTGAGCCACCCAGGTTCTCCACCCTCTCCCAGTGTTCTTAGTTGTCCCTTCTGCCATCTTCACAGTGCCCTGAACACCACACCCATCATGGCACTGTCACCCTGGACCATTGTCACTTTCTCACTCACCTGCCTCCCACACCGAGTGGTTGGTTCCCTGAGAACAAAGATGGGTCTTGTCAGCCTTGGCACCCCCCCACCCCCACCCCCACCCCTTGCATGGGAAGCTCTCTGTGGATGTCTCTGCCTTAAACCTTCCAGGGCCTTTTCTTGCAGTCTATAAGATGGGTGAGAAGTAGCTGAGGACAAGTAACCCCTCGAGACTCACCTTGCAGCCTAGAGTAGTTAAGATCTTGGGCCCTGGAGACTAATAGACCTGGGTTCAAGTTCCGGTCTGTCCTCACTCTGTGGCCACAGGCCAGTGATGTACCTTCCTGAGCCGCAGTTTTCTCACCAGCAGATTGGGCATGACCTGCTTGAGTTATTCATGAGGCCAAACACACTAGAATACCTAAAAAGCCTGACACCTAGTAGGTGCTTAGTAAAATATTGGCAGGGGCAACAAGTCAGAAGTATTTACTGGGCATCTAATGTGAGGATGTGCGAGGCATTGAGGATCCAGAAGTTAAATGACACTTTCATTCATAAAGTCTTCCAACAATGAGTGTTGAATGTCCTGTGCTGGGCACTGGGTACATAGCTGTTAACCAAATGGAGACAGTCTAGTCTGTGAAAAAGGCTGTTATTCAAACCGCTGCAAACGTGGAGGTGAAATGACCATTGGACCAGAAACTGCAGAGCCCTGTGAGAGCACAGAGCTGGGATCTGAAACAGGAGCAGTCAGGGTAGGCTTTGTGGGGGAAGTGATGTTTGCAGGCCGACTGTACGGTGGGTTGGAGTTAACCAGGTGAAGACTCCTGGAGGTCAGTGTTCCACGCTCAGGGAAAAGCCGGTGCAAAGGCCCGAGGCAGAGTGTGCGTGGCACAGTCCAGGAAGTAGCAGCAAGAAAGAGGTGGGAGAGGGCCAGCAAGGCCAGTGGGCCAGGCCACGCAGGAGCCACTGGCCCCTGCAGTGAGACACCCCTGGGCACCGGCATGGCATTATCTGATGATCCTTTTGAAAAGTTCCCTGTGGCTGCTGGGTGGAGGGAGCAAACCAGGAGTGGCATTGGGGGCTGAGGCTGTGGCGGGTGACAGGGGCCTGGATTTGAGAGGTGTTGGTGGCCTGGAAAGGTGGTGAGGGAGGGGTGCAGAGCAGGGTTCTGGGGTCTGCCTGCCTGGGTTCAAGTCCGGACTCCTTCACTCGGGCAGGAGGCGCTGCTCTGGGCCTCTTTTCTTGCTGGCGAGACGGTGGCGGGCAGGAGTACGTTATTCTTATTTCACGTGAAGACACGGAGACCCCAGAGCCATTCGGGCTGGAGCGGAAACCCCGGCCCCAGCGACCACATGCTTAAGTAACACTCCCGTGTGTCACCTGAGTTAGCAAGTTTTTAGGACCCAGCCAGGCCCCAGTAGGCGAGCACTGCTGTGGGTTGGGAGCGCGGACGAGGGGCAGGAAGCAGGCCTCACGGAGGCAGGAGACGCCTGTAGCAGTCGTTAAGGCTGGCAACCGTCCCATCCGGCTGGTGCCTGAAATGTCCCGGTTGTTGGATACCCCAAAGTCACACGAGGAGGCTTAAAGGGAGGTGGCGGGCGGCCCCGGGGTGAAGGGTCGGCCTCCGCTGATCCTCGCCCTCCTCCCCCTCCCACTGCAGCCTTCGTGACCCTGCTGAACGGGGAGCAGGCCGAGGCTGCCATCAGCGCCTTCCACCAGAGCCGCCTGCGGGAGCGGGAGCTGTCGGTGCAGCTGCAGCCCACGGACGCCCTGCTGTGCGTGGCCAACCTGCCCCCCAGCTTCACCCAGCAGCAGTTCGAGGAGCTGGTGCGGCCCTTCGGCAGCCTGGAGCGCTGCTTTCTGGTCTACAGCGAGCGCACCGGCCACTCCAAGGGCTACGGCTTCGCCGAGTACATGAAGAAGGACTCGGCCGCCCGTGCCAAGTCGGACCTGCTGGGCAAGCCGCTGGGCCCGCGCACCCTCTACGTGCACTGGACAGACGCGGGGCAGCTGACACCCGTCCTGCTCCACTCCCGCTGCCTCTGTGTTGACCGCCTGCCCCCCGGCTTCAGCGACGTGGACGCCCTGCATCGGGCGCTGTCGGCGGTCCACACGCCCACCTTCTGCCAGGTGAGCGCACCTCAGAGGGGCCCTTTGAAGTCACCTGCCTTTCCTAATCTCCCGGGTCCCTTTTAGTAAGACAGCGGCAGTGCCACTTTGAATGGGGTTCTTGTTTGAAAAGCCACGTGGTATAGGGGGTGACAGCCCAGCTAGGAGCCAGATGGCTGGGGTTCAAATCCCTGCGAACCCTTTAGTGACTTGCTTAATCTCGGTGGCCTCGGTCCTCCGTATAACACGCAGGTGAGACCACCTTGGTGAAAGCTCAGTGCGAGGCTCGCTAGCCTCTCGCTCTCGTGTTGATCAGGTTTGTCGAGTGCCTGCTGGCTCCCAGGCCTGGCACGAAGGAGGCGGCTCAAGAGAAGCCCACGGTCCATGTAAGCGTTGAGGTCAGGAAGTTGGGTTTGGTTGGATTCCAGCCGTGCTCTGTGGCTCTGGGCAGTCACTCACTCACTCTGAGTCTTGGTTTCCCTCCTCCGTAAGAAAGGAGTCGATACTCACACATCACGTTGGCCAAATGGTCTCTGGTTCATTCGAGTCACATTTGTCATGCGCTTCTTTGTGTGCGGCACGAGCCCCGGGACAGGCACAGTGTGGGGAGAACGGGCCAGGCCCGGTTCTTAGCCGGCAGATAGTCTCGCCCGCAGACCCCCAGCAGAGACATTCCTTCAGCACCCACCGAGCACATTCCTTGGAATCGCCTCATCCTAATACAGCCCAGAGAAGCAGGTGATATCCCCATTTTCAGGGGGCGCAAAGAATTCAAGCGCCCTGCCGAGGGCTGGACAGCCAGGGCATGGCAGGGCCGGGATCGGAGTGCCGTGGCCTGGCTCCAGAGCCCCAGGCCGGCGTGGCGGAGGCTGGTATATGGCTCTGACCTCGGTTCTGTGGCCCGGGTGCGTCCTGTTTCCCTTGTGTAAAGGGAGTGTTGGGCCTGGGGACCCCGACATCTTAGGAACCCCTCTCCTTGCTCCCTTTGCATTTGGTCATGCTGCTGCTTTCCGTTGGGGATCTACTGTGTGCTTGTCCCTGGGTAGGCCTCCTGCCGTGTGCTAGGCTCTCTGGTGGGGCTCAGGACAGATGACTTAGCTTGACAGCGACATCCTCTCTTGGAGGTAGGACAGCAGGGCCACGACCACCACCAAGTTCTCACTCTGAGCCTCAGGTTCCCCATCCGGAAATGGGGCTGACAGTGTTTTGTGATTGGGTTGTTGTGACTGGCTGTTTGTTCCTTCTTCCACTTACAGTAGGTGTCCTGGTTGAATGGAGGACAGGCCCAGGTGTCAGGCACGTTGCAGTTGGAGCCTTAATCTCCCTAGGTGGGAGCCACGAAGCCTTGGTTGCCCTCTGACCCCTCTCTCTATTCATCTGTGAGACAGGGCATGTCGTGAGAAGGTGTGCATCTGGGCCTTGGTCAGAGGTGAAGGTGGAGTGCTCAGTCGAGGTGGGCTGATGGCTGGAGCCACCCTGTGCGGGCACTGAGCAGGTGCACACCTAGGGCACGACCTTTCTCTGTCACCGTGGAGCAGCTTCTTGAATCCCCACAACCACCCTTTGAGGTGGGTTCGTTTGCTGGCCCCACCTTGCAGATGAAGAAAACAAGGCCCAGGGATGGGCATGTGCAGTGATATGCCTGCCAGTAAGGTGGGCTGGGAGTCAAGGTCAGTCAGCTGACCCCGGGGGGTGCGGGGAGTCCACATTCTTAAGGTGGTCACCCTCACCTCCCAGGAAGGCTGGATGCTGAGCTGGGAGTTTGCTGTCCTGCTGGGGAGTGTCATTTTCAACATAACCGAGATGTTGAAAGGAAATCCCATAGCTCACAGGCCATTTACATCACATCTGATATGCTGATGCCATAGACATGAATAGAGCACGTATCGTAAGACCTTGGGTGTTGTAAGAAGCCTTTCTCGTTTTATTTTTTTTTTTGTGAATGGGCAGTCCAGTCTTGTTTTGAAACTCAGCACGTCCAGAAAGGTCACTGGCAAAGGCTCCCTCCGGCCCCACAGCGCCTTTGCCTGCAGCCCCTGCTCAAACCAGTTTGTTGTGTCTCCTTCCAGGGTGATTTTATCACGCATTTCAAGCAGATGTTCATATGCCCTTGCGTTCCCCTTTCCCTGACCCAGATACTGCCATGGCTGCTTTGGTTTGGTTCTTACACGCTTTCTTGGACACATTTTCGTGTTTAGGCATGAGAGCTTTCTCGTTCCTGTTGAGGCTGCGATATTTTTCATTTCGTGGGTTCTGCCGTCCTCTGTGGATGGACGTTGTCTTGGTTCCAAACCACACTGTGCATCACTGGGGACCAGGAGGAGCATTGTTGGCTCTTTTTTTTTTTTTTTTTTTTTTTTTTTTTTTTCAACGTTTATTTATTTATTTGGGACAGAGAGAGACAGAGCATGAACGGGGGAGGGGCAGAGAGAGAGGGAGACACAGAATCGGAAACAGGCTCCAGGCTCTGAGCCATCAGCCCAGAGCCTGACGTGGGGCTCGAACTCACGGACCGCGAGATCGTGACCTGACTGAAGTCAGACGCTTAACCGACTGCGCCACCCAGGCGCCCCAGTTGGCTCTTTTTTTTAATGTTTACTTATTTTTGAGAGAGAGAGAGCATGAGCAGCAGAGGGGCAGAGAGAGAGAGGGAGACACAGAATCCAGAGCAGGCCCCAGGCTCTGAGCTGTCAGCACACAGCCCGACACGGGGCTCGAACCCACAAACCGGGAGATCATGACCTGAGCCGAAATCGGACACTTAACCGACTGAGCCATCCAGGGACCCCAGCATCATTGGTTCTTAAATATCTTTTTTTTTTAATTATTATTTTTTTTGTGTTTATTCATTTTTGAGAGAGAGAGAGACAGAGCATGAGCGGGAGAGGGGTTGAAAGAGAGAGGGAGACACAGAATCTGAAGCAAGCTCCAGGCTCCCAGCTGTCAGCACAGAGCCCGACGTGGGGCTCAAACTCATGAACCGTGAGATCATAACCTAAGCTGAAACCAAGAGTAGGACGCTTAACTGACTGAGCCCCCCAGGCGCCCTGAGCATCATTGGTTCTTGAGACCGCCATAGCCACAGTGAGGCGTGTAGTCTCCTTAAGGCCATCAGCCTGGCCTCATCTGATGCCGGCTCCAGCTCTGTGGCCTGAGCAAAAGGACTGCCCTTCTCTGAGCCTCAGTTTCCTCACCTGCTAAGTGGGCATGCTGACGGTGCCTGCCTCTGCGATGTGGTGAAACAGCTCCTGCAGCACCCAGCCCATGGGCGTGCAAGGTCCCACTGGGTGTCCTTCCAGTATCTGCTTGCTCTGGGACACCACCAGCCCACAATTCTGGCACCCACAATGCCCTGAAAACCCAGAGGTTTGCTCCCTGAGTTGGTGACAGGCTCTGACCTGACCTGACAAGGGGCCATCTGTGGCCTTTATCTTTGTGCCTTGCTGCAGAGTTATCTGTGTGTCTGATTCATGGGAGCCTCAACCCCACTGGGTGAGCGGACACATGATACACAGCGCGGGCCACATCCTTCTTTCTCCCAAACAGCGTTGATCCTGGAACACATCTGGCCCCAGGGTCTGGATCGGGGGTGGTGGGCCTGAAGTACCAAAGGGCCGCCGTCAAGGGAGGTGGAGGGGCCTCCCTCCCTCCCGGCCCTGCCAGCTTGGAGCCACCTGCCTCACCCCCAGGCTGTGTGTCCTTCCCGGTCCCGGCTGCCGTGTCTTCAGCCTGAGGCTCGTGGTTGAGCAGCACTTTGCAGCCACCCACCTCGTCTCCTGCCAGCGTGTCCTCTTCCCAGCTCTATAACCCGAGCGTGCCATCCTGCCTCCCTGAGGCTGCCTGTGCTTGGCAGCCCCCATCAGGGCCCCCAAGTGGCGCTGACGAGAGGCCCAGGGAGCTTGACCCATGCGAGGCCAGGTCCCAGCTTTGCCCTCCCACCAGCTGTGTGACCTTGGGCACGTCGACCTATTTGAACCTCAGTTGTCTCCTCTGAAAAGTGGGTAGGGTGCGGCCTCCTAGGGCCATTGAGAAGATTCCATGAGCCAGTGCAGGAACAGGGTTCAGAAGAGGGTAGGACCAAGAACCCACCCCCTCTGGGGAGTTCGCTGTCATGATCCGGGTCTGGTCGCTGTGGTCACTCCGTGTGAGGGTGGCCACTGTCACTCGGGTGCTCACGTCTGCCTCCCCCTGCCCCACGCCCCCGCCAGCTGGCCTATGGGCAGGATGGGCAGCTGAAGGGCTTCGCTGTGCTGGAGTACGAGACGGCAGAGATGGCTGAAGAGGCGCAGCAGCGGGCGGACGGCTTGGCGCTGGGGGGCAGCCACCTGCGAGTCTCCTTCTGTGCCCCGGGGCCCCCTGGCCGCAGCATGCTGGCTGCGCTCATCGCCGCCCAGGCCACGGTGAGTGTGTGCCTGGGACGGGTGCTCCCGGGGGCGGGGGGGGGGGGGACCGGGGGGCGAGCCCTCCTCTCTGGGAAAGTCAGGGTGCCAGCTGGGCTCTGGGGGTGAGAGGGAGGGGTGAGCCGGCCTCCCCATGGCCGGGTGGCGCCCTGAGCCGCTCTTCTGTTTCTCTCTGCAGGCCCTCAACCGGGGCAAAGGGCTCCTGCCCGAGCCCAACATCCTGCAGCTGCTCAACAACCTGGGGCCCTCCGCCTCCCTCCAGCTGCTGCTGAACCCCCTGCTCCATGGCAACGCGGGGGGCAAGCAGGGTAAGGTGGGGCCGGGCAGAGTGGCGGCCGCGGTCCCCATCGCGCTCAGAACCCCAGCCTCCCCAGACCGTTTTCCCATCTGAGCTATAAGGGACTTGAACCCACAAGCAGGGGCTGGGGTGAGTGGCAGTTACCAGGGTGAGCTGGTGTCCTGAGCCCCTCACTGGGGCGAGTGAGGCAGGGTGTTGGGAAGGGGCCGGCCCTCCCCACAGCAGACTCCCTTTCCTGGGCTCTTTTTTGGGCACGTCAGTTGCTTTCTGGGAGCTTCGGGCCCCGGGTTGCACCTAACCGGGGCAAAGGCTTCCGTCTGTGGTCTGCTCTTCACTTCCCGGTCTCCCCCAGGCCTGTTGGGCGCACCTCCAGCCGTGCCGCTCCTCAGCGGGCCGGCCCTGTCCACGGCACTGCTGCAGCTCGCCCTGAAGACCCAGGGTCAGAAGGTAAGTGCGTGCCGGGCCCGGGGCCCCCGGGACCTCCTCGTCCGCACGGACTCCCCAGCCCTTGTTTCTCCACCTCACGCCCTTCTCGCATCTGCCGGGGGGCTTGCCGTCGCCGGGGTGATGGGACATCTGGTCGTGTCTGTGGGGCTCAGTACGTGGCCTGGTCTGTCGCAGGCGCTCGGGACTCAGGAAGGGACTCAGTCTAGGGAGGGAAGTCCAGGCCTCGCGGGGGAGGAGTGCGGTCTCTCGCTCCCACCTCCCCAGCGCGCATACAGGGAGACCCGTACAGACCAAGGCACACACAGATAGGTATACCGCGCATAGAAATACATACGCCACGTCACCACTCTCTCGGTGCACGTACGCGGAGACCCGTACGTGGGAGGCATGCGCACACGCCTGCAAGCAGACCCGCCGCACACGGACACACGTGCCACTGACCTGTCTGTCAGGGCCACGTCAGTGACACAGGTGTGTCTGACAGTAACTGACGGGATTAGGGAATTAGGGGCTCACCCTTGCGTGGCTGGTACACACACTGTGTTGGACACTGTGCTTCCGTAATAATCAGGGGGGCTGGGTGTGGGCAGTGTGCCTAGGAAGGACTGTCCTGTGTGGGGTGACAGGCCCTGACGTGTTGAGCATATGGTGCACGCCCCCTGGGGCTCCCCGGGGTCTCAGATGGGCCCTGGCAGACAGGAGGCCCTCCGTCCCCATGGGACAGCTGGATGGGTGATGGCTGAGATGTCGCAGACACTGGGGGACGCTGTGCGCGTCTGCCCGTGCCCGGCCGTGGCCTGCACTCTGGGTGTGCTGGGTGTTGTGACTGTTGAGACCCTGGGTGCCACCTGTCTGCTGCCCGGGCCACCCTGGCCCATCTCCAGCTGATTGTGCTCTGTCTCCAGAAGCCTGGGATCCTGGGAGACTCTCCCCTGGGCACCCTTCAGCCTGGGGCCCAGCCGGCCAACCCCCTCCTCGGAGAGCTGTCTGCAGGTAACACAGACCCCCGCCTCTCCTCATCTTTCTGGGCCTCTTCCCACTTTCTCTTCCTGAGGCCCCTGTCCTCACTGGGCCTGGGAAAATGACCTACTGTCTCTGGGTCTCAATAGTCCCATCCGTCCGTTGGGCCCCCACCTCCCAGGGTGGCTGTGAGCATCCTGGGAGTTGATGTACTCAGAGGGGTCTGTTCATTGCCCAGCACGTACCTGCTGATCCTTGTCCAAGCTCAGGGCCCCGGGAAGACAGGTATAGTGTGGTTGGACACCAACACCTCCTTCTCTCTGTAGGGGGGGCCCTGCCCCCGGAGCTGCCACCCCGGCGAGGGAAGCCACCACCTCTGCTGCCGCCACTGCTTGGCCCCTCTGGGGGTGACCGGGAAGCCATAGGCCTGGGTCCCCCAGCAGCCCAGCTCACTCCACCCCCTGCCCCGGTGGGCCTCCGAGGCACTGGCCTTAGAAGCCTCCAGAAAGACAGTGGGCCTCTGCCACCGCCCCCTGGGGTAAGGCTCCTCCCCACATCCAGTACCATTCCAGCCTCCCCCCCCCACCCCCCCGCAAGGTGCCACCTGCCAGGGGCCCTCATGAACCCAGCCCTCCTGCTACAGGTCTCGCTGCTGGGGGAACCCCCAAAGGACTTCCGGATCCCCCTGAATCCCTACCTGAACCTACACAGCCTACTCCCAGCCAGCAACCTGGCGGGTAAGGAGGCTCGGGGCTGGGGAGGCACAGGGAGAAGCCGCCGCCCAGCTGAGGGCCACCTGCCTCACCCCCCAGCCCCCGGAGGCGGTGGCGGAGGTGGTGGCAGCAGCAAAGCCTTCCAGCTCAAGTCCCGCCTGCTCAGCCCTCTCGCCAGCTCCCGCCTGCCCCCCGAACCAGGGCTGCCCGACAGCTATGGTTTCGACTTCCCCTCGGTGAGTACCCAGCTCCCATGTGGTCTGCCCTCCCGAGGGCCACTGCCGTGGCCCCTTGTCCCCTTGATAGCAAGTCATTCTCCAAACAAGTATTTCACTAATACTGACTGCCCGGCAAGCACAAGGGAGACAGAGAAGAATGTGCCAGACACTGTCCCTGCCCTGAGTCTCCTGTCTGTTTGTCTCTGCCCATCAGACCTGGTTCCTGTCTGTCTTTTTCTCCCCAGAGACTTTAGGCTGCGCTTCCCCTTGGAGACCAGGATCAGTGTCTTGTCGGTCTCTGTCCTGCTCTCCCGTCCTTGATTCCTGTCTCTGTCACTGGAGAGCTGCTCCTTCTATGATTCCAACCTCCTCTAGCTCAGACGTTGCAGCCTGGCCACCTGTGTAACCCCTGTGTTACGTTACGTTTGGTCCACGTTGGGTTTTAAAAAATTTAACAGCTGAAATAAACGTCACTGCTGACATGTAGAAGAGTTCACACAACCCGGATCCCTCGCCGGCCTTGAAGAACTCCGAACACCTAGGTCCATGGGAGCCACGTGCCTTCCCAGCAGCCATCTCTGGGGCCAGGGTGTCACCACTCCTGGCAATGGGGCACACTTTCTGTCTCACTGCAGCTGCCCCACCTGCAGTGGGAAGTTGCCCCCACACAGTAGAGCGTGCCCCCTCTTGGCGGGGGCACTTCCCCAGTAACAGCTGTGCTGTGGGATTCAGCCAGGGGTGAGGTTGGTGCAGACTCCAACCCAGCGTGCTTCTCCCACTTTCATTCAGGACGTGGGACCTCGGCGGCTCTTCTCCCACCCACGGGAGCCAGCTCTAGGGCCCCACGGACCCAGCCGACACAAAGTAAGAGCTGCCCTGTCCATCTCCCCTCCTGGGTGTATCAGTTAGCCTGTGCTGCCTAACAGGCGGCCCCACCACTTTGTGGCTTAGAACAGCAAACATTTTTTCTCACCATTCTTCCTGGTGTGTGTGTGGGGGGGGGGGGGGGTCTCTGCAGTCACATGACGTGACAGTCACATGACAGCACCGCTGGGGCTCAGCAGTCTGCAGTGGTTTTAGCCACATACCTTGCAGCAGAGGCCTCAGCTGCAGCAATTTAGCTGCTGCATGTGGAGCCCATCCTCCAGCAGGCCACCCTGTGATGCTGTCCTGCGTGTGGTGGTGGTCCCGGGGTTCCCAAGAGGAAAGGAGGTTCCCAGAGGCAGGCCCCTCTGCCTTTACAGTCATGCTACCCTCCTGTTGGCCAAAGCTAGTCACGGGACAAAGCCCAGTGTCATTTGGGAGGGTCTGCAAAAGGGGTTGGATTCTTCAATAATCTGTCTCACTCAGCCCGGCCCCCTCTCTGCAGATGTCACCCCCGCCCAGTGGTTTTGGTGAACGGAGCGGCGGGGGCGGCGGGGGGCCCCTCTCCCACTTCTATTCGGGCTCGCCCACTTCCTACTTCACCAGTGGTCTGCAGGCTGGCCTCAAGCAGAGCCACCTTAACAAGGTGAGGAGCCTCCCCAGCTGAGGACAGGTCCCCAGGGACAGGCAGGATGCGGGAGGCCCTGTGACCCTTGGTGCCTGGGCCAAGCCTGGGGTGGTGACAGAGCAGGGGTCAGCTTTGCTCAGGGCCGGCCTGAAACAGGCTGTGCTCCCCACACCTGTGTGGCTCTCACCTGGTATTGCCCAGCCTTCCTGGCCTCCTTTTACTCCCTCTCCAGTAGCCCACGGTGTGGGTGATGTTAGCCCCGGTTGACAGATGAAGAAACCGGCTCAGAGGAGAGAAGTAATCCCCCCCCCCCCCCCCGCCCGCCCCGTGTCCTAGCTAATGAGTGGGAGAGGCAGGATTTGAGCCCGAAACCCCTTGCCTTCGCCCTGGGGGCTGCTTCCTCTCCCACTCCATCTCTCTCCTATGTCTCCCAGGCGGTCGGCTCCTCTCCACTGGGCTCTGGAGAAGGGCTCCTGGGCCTCGGCCCTGGGCCCAACGGCCACAGCCACCTGTTGAAGGTATGGAGCTGGGGAGGGGCAACGGGAGCACGCGGGGCTGGGGAGCGGTGGCCCCCAGATGGCCCCTGACGTGCCACCCCCTCCCCTCTGTCTCTAGACTCCTCTGGGTGGCCAGAAACGCAGCTTTGCCCACCTGCTGCCCTCACCCGAGCCCAGTCCAGAAGGCAGCTACGTCGGCCAGCACTCCCAGGGCCTCGGCGGCCACTATGCAGACTCCTACCTGAAGCGCAAGAGGATTTTCTAAGGGGCCGGCGCCAGATGCTCAAGGGCCTGCACCGAATTGCTTTTGGGTTTTCTGGTGTTCTGTTTGTGTTTCCCTCTCCCCCTTTCAGTAATAGAAAAATCTCTGAAAGACTTTGTTGACCAACCAGCCGGAGCCCAAGGAGTGTGGGGGAGTCTGGGGGCCAGCTCCCGGCACGGAAACTCTACAGCCTTAAGAGAGAGGGGCCCTGGCCAGCTCTCTCTCCCCTCCCCTGTATCCGCCTGTGTCTGTCTCTCTGGGAGTCCTCTCCTGCCTCGTCACTCCTGTATCTTGGCCTTTCGAGTGCCTTGGAGGTTCCCCTGGCCTCCCGTGAGGATCAGAGACTGTCCCCCTTTTTTAACTTTGACGATTGACTTTTGTTTCCTTTTCTAATTTGTATTATTTTTTAAACAATCCAGGACGACCCCCAGCTCTGATTCCTTCAAGGTCCAGCCTGTCTGGGCCTTCATTCCACACTTTCGGTTTGAAATGGCTCAGCCCTTTTCCTGTCCTGTCTGCTGCAGGCATGGATGTACCCTGCCCCTGCCCGCCCACTCTGGCCTGTATTCCAGCTCGGGGTCCCCAGCTCCTGCCACAGTTCCCTCACCTTCTGATGCCTTAAAGCCGGGTCCCAGGCCCTGCGGTCAGAGCCTCTTAGATGCCGAGCTCCGGAAGCTTGACTCAGGACCAAATGGCTCTGGCCTGGGGATTGGGCCCCTCTACCCAGAGTCCCCACTCTGGGGACAGTAAAAGGCCAAAGCCTTGGTTTTGGCAAACCAACTCATCATCCCTCCTGCCCATGCCTAGGTGCAGAGACGGGTTTTCTCTGCCAGCTCAAACCAGTCCTGCTGTCAGTCTGTGGGAGTGGGGTATTGTGCATCTCACTGAGCCTCTGCTGTCTCCCCCCACTCCCACCCCCCATGTTGAAGATGAGCTCCACCTCTCCATCCCCAGGCTAGATCACCTGGAGCTGGCCTCCTGTGGGCCCAGTGGGAGTCCAGCAACTTCAGGCGGATAAGCTCTGCCCTTGCCCAGCAGCAGGACCTTTGGGCCTGAGGAGAGCCTGGGCCCCTCCCCCTGGCCGGCTGGGCCACCAGCTTCTCTTCCCGGACTCTTGGGGGGGTCCACATCCACTCCAGGGGGGTGTCGTCTCCGCAGTCCTCTCTCACAGACTTTCCTTTGCTGAATTAAAGTTTGTAAGTAAATGGTTTTAAAGAAAGCAGAGCTGGCTGGTTCTTGGGGCAAACAGTGGGTGTGGGTGGGAGGTCAGGGATGGCCCCGCAGGACTTTTGTGTGGGTGAGCTAGCCTGGCGCCCTCCTACCTTGGCAGTTCCTTCCTGAAGCCCTTCCTCTCACGAGCCCCACGCAAACGACAGGGCTTATATTCGGGCAATTACGGGCGCTTTGGTCGCGCGGCTGCCACTGGGCATGCCCAGTCCCGGGTCACGTGATGTCTGTCATGGCCGCCTCCGTGGCCCGGGGAGGCGTGAGTGCTGGGCTGCTGCTGCGGGCGGCCAGGGGAGCCTGGTGGAGCCGGCCCGGAGGCAGTTGGGGGTCTGGGGAGGCGGCGGCGCCAGCGACAGCCAGAGGATTCCGAGCGACAGGTACCTGGGGCGCTTCGGGGGCTAGCGTTCATCCGTCGGACCCCCGCAAGGCGCCGCGGGGCCGCTCACCGAACCGTGTTTTTCAGGCTCGCACCCGGCGGGGGAGGAGGAAGCTGGCGGCCCCGAGCGGCCCGGGGACGTGTGAGTGTAGGGGGACAAGGCCCCCATTCTTTATCCCATGAGGTTCCTCCGGTCCCCACCTTGCCCTGCAGCCTCATCTCTGTCCCCTTCTACGTCGTCCTATTCCCCTGACCGTCAAGCCCCCCCCCCCCCCCAACCGTAGGTTCCACCTGGCCACCGCGTCCATCATCAAGTTTGGCATCTGCACCTCCATCTGTCCCCAGGGTGAACGTGGTGTTCGTAGACCGGTCAGGCCAACGGATTCCGGTGAGCGGCCGAGTGGGGGACAATGTTCTCCACTTGGCCCAGCGCCACGGAGTGGACCTGGAAGGTGGGAGCCCGGCACAGGGAATTGGGGAGGGCCTTATTCATTGTTTAAAAAGACCCGCAAATCAGATAGGGTTCTCCACTACTTAACCCTCCTGTGGCTTCCCATCAAACATGGTTAAAATCCAGATTCCTCACCAATGTCTCTGACCAGCTCTAAACCTCTTCACTCACTCAGCAGTTATTTGCTGAGCACTTGTTAGAGGTTATTTACACCACTGCCCTCCAGGAGCTTGTATTCTCTTCCTCCTCCTTCTCTCTAGTCTAGACACACTGGCTTTCTTGCTGTTCCTCAAACAAAAAACCAAGTTCGTTCCTGCCTCGGGGCTTTTGCACTTGCTGCTCCAGACATCTGAAGTACTTTCCCACCAGATCTTCTGGCTCTCCATCTCATCCTTCAGGTCTCAGTGTAAATGTCACCTTTCTGACAATCTCATCCCTTCATCCCAGTTAACGTCCCCATCCCCAGTCACACTAGGTTCTCAGTGTGCTTTATTGCCTCCGTAGCGCTTCTCATTGCTTTCTTTCCATTTTGTTGTCTGTCCTCAGAATGAGACCAGAAACCCTCTTTGCCGCTTATCGGTTGCCTGTCATGGTATTTAGATGCAACAAGTATTAAGTCAGTGTCTGTTGAATGAAAGATAATAATAGCAGACATTACCTTAAGCGTGTTAAATAGCTATTGATTTGATAAAATCTTCATAACAACGCTACATAATAGGGGGGATTATCTCACTTTTTAGGTGAAAAAACTGAGCCCCAGGTTAAGTTGACACAGTCCAAGGTCAAGGAAGTGGCAAAACTAGATGCAAAGCCAGTTTATTTTAGCTGCTAATCTGTGCTGCTCTTCTGTGCATATTGAATACCTACTGTGTGCCAGGCAACAGTGTACAAAACAGATAAGGCCCCTGTTGTTTCACACCAGTTTGAACCTAACAGGGACAATGATCTCATGAGTAGACATGTAATTATATCATGAGCAGCTGGAGAGGGCGGTCTGAAACAAAAATATACAGGGTTACTGGTTGGGTGAATATAATACAGAGCCTAAAGTATTGAATCATTACAGGGGGCGGAGTTATTGAGGGGGCTGGGCATGGCAGGCCTACTTCAAGTTCTGTTCTGGGATTCAGTCACCAAGGAGACCAGGACAGAGATTGGAACATGAGTTTTCGAGGCAAGTGGCCTACGGTCAAATTTTGCCTGTTACCAGCTGTATGACCCTGAGCCAGGGTCCTTAACATCTCTGGACCTCTGTTTCCTCCTCTATAATATGGGGTAATTTAGTTACTGTGGGTTGCTATGGAGAATTACACAGATCTCGTAAGTAGTGCTTAATCCCTGGCATGTGGTTAGTGCCCAGTGACTAGTTGGGACTGTTACGTTAGATAATCTCTCTCTCATGGGGTGAGGATGCTAATGAGGTGGGAAACAGGGCTGAGGAAGAGATCCCTGGGGACTACCTGGAGCTTCAAGGCCCAGACATTTTCTCCCCAGGAGATGGGGAGGGTGAGCTAAGCCACCGGGTCCCCCAAGGAGCTTCTTCCGGGTCAGGAGGCTGCCTTGCAGCTTCATCATCATCGTCGTCCAACATGTCTGGAAGAGAGAGAATTCTGTCCCATTCACTTAGAACACGTGTCTCTTGAGCATCCACAGCATGCCAGCCTCAGTGCCAAGTACGCAGAGAGGAGGCCAGGTTGACGGAGCATAGGTAAACCCAGAGATTAAGATGGGAACTTTAGACTGTGGTAAATGCCGTGCAGAAATTAGAGTCATCAAGGCCAGGGGGAAGGATAAGAAATCGGAGGTGGGGGAACTGGAAGACAGTGGAGTTGAGTCCCTGAAGCCAAGAAGGATCTAACCATGGAAAAAGTAGAGAGAAGAGCATTTCAGGGCAAGGGTACAGCAAGTGCAGAGGTCCTGTGGTGGGAGACGAGGTTGGCATGTTGGAGTTGAGCAGAGGGGCCAGTGTGACTGATGTGGAATGAGGGAGAGATCGGGAGGATCTTAAGGATTGGCTTTATTCTGGCTATGAAAACCCTTTGGAGGGGTGCCTGGGTGGCTCAGTCAGTTAAGCGTCTGACTCTTGGTTTCGGTTCAGGTCATGGTCTCACGGTTGGGGGGTTCAAGCCCCAAATTGGGCTCCGTGCTGACAGTGCGGGGCCTGCTTGGTATTCTCTCTCTCTCAAAATAAACTTTAACATTTATTTCTTTCAGAGAGAGAGAGAGAGAGAGAGAAACAGCGTGAGCAGGGGAAGGGCAGAGAGAGAGGGAAACACAGAATCCGAAGCACGCTCCAAGCTCTGAGCTGTCAGCATAGAGCCCGACGCGGGCCTCAAACTCATGAACCGTGAGATCATGGCTTGAGCTGAAGCTGGATGCTTAACTGACTGAACCACCCAGACGCCCCACTCAAAGTAAACTTAAAAACAGAAAACAAAAGAAAGAAAGAAAACCCTTTGGAAGGTTTTAGGCCAGGAAGGACATTATCCTGAAGCACAGTTCTCAGTGATCAATCCAAAAGTTGGGAATGTGTCCAGGGAAAAGCAGGAAACCCCAGTTTCTGCGTCTTGCAACCCTGATATTCTGATCTCTTCTCCTGCCACACTAGGTGTGGAGTGAGCTGGTCCCATCTTTAGGAGCAACGGAGAGATGGGTACACCCTTGCCTGGTGCGGCGAGAGGGTCCCAGCCAGGGCTTACAGGCTATGGGGACCCTGCCTGAGTTTTCACCTCTCAGCTACACTGAAGTCAAGTCCATGTTCCTTCATGGTGCCATGCACGTAGGCCACTGGGGAGTCCTTGGGAGACAGGACACCCTGGACGTCCCTTTGCAGGCCTATCCACAGTTCGGGAACGGCTAGCTGAGCGAATGACAGGGTGGGGGGGCCACACGGTGCGTGTGCAGAGGACGGAGAGAGGAGGGGCGTCTGGTGAAACAAACGGCCTCTCCTCCCTCATGCCTTCCACCGAGCGGCACCTGCCTGACCGTGTCCCTCACCGGCACGTCCCCACTTGTTGCCCCCAGGGGCCTGTGAAGCTTCCCTGGCGTGCTCCACCTGCCATGTGTACGTGAGCGAGGACCACCTGGACCTCCTGCCTCCTCCTGATGAGCGGTGAGCAGGCGGCCCCTCCCGGGCCTGCGCGGCAGGGCCCGGCCGCTGAGTCCGCGCCCCTGCTGCCCAGAGGCCCGCCCGGGCGGCGGTGGAAGGCAGCCCCAGCTTCTCGCCCCCTCGCGGCTGCTGGCGGCGGCGCTGCCCCCTGACCACCCCCCCTGGATTTGGGCAGCCTGCTCCTGCCCGCCCTCGGGGCCCCCGCCAGCCAGACACCATGCCCGCCGCTGACGGCTGTTCTCCTTGGTCCAGGGAGGACGACATGCTGGACATGGCCCCCCTTCTTCAGGAGAACTCCCGGCTGGGCTGCCAAATCGTGCTGACTCCAGAGCTGGAAGGGGCCGAATTCACCCTGCCGAAGATCACCAGGAACTTCTACGTGGACGGCCATGTCCCCAAGCCCCACTGACGTGGGCAGCCGTCGTGGCCCTCGGGGCCAGGACTGGAAGAACAGCCAAGCTGCCCGCCCAGCCCAGAGCGTGGACAGGCCCGAGAGAGATGTTGGGAGCAGCCAGAAGCCCAAAGCCCCTGCTTCAGATCCCATGTCCAGGCTCGGGGTGGGGGGTGGGGTGGGGGGTGGGAGGGGCACCAGCCCCTGCCCGGGAGCCTCCCCCAGACTCAGGAGAATCAGTGTGTGGATGGGGTGGAATCTGACTGGAATGACAATAAAACTGTCTCACAGACCTCCAGCATCTTGAGTGTCCTCGGGGGCGGGCAGGCCTGGGGTCTATGGCTGCATCTTCTTCACCTGGACCCCCAACTCTGCCCTCTCATAGCAGCGATGGGGCCGCGGGGGTGGGGGACCACCGGGGCGGAGACCTGGAACCTCCCGGGAGGAGAGGGCGTGGGGGCCTGAGCACACGTGGATCGGCGTGGCAAGGCCCCGCCCCCACCGCCGCGGAGGGATTCGGAGGGGTCCGGCCCGGCCCGGCGGGGCGCGAAGTCCACCTGAGCCGGGTGACCAGAGTGGCACCGAGGCTGGCCCGAGGCGCCGGGAACCGGGTGCCGAGCATCGCCTGCTAGAGGCGCCCGACCCCGCTGGCCCCGCCCAGGTGGGGCTCATTGCACCCTCTGCAGAGGCGCCCCCACCAGGCGCGTCCTGCTCCCCTCAGGTGGGGCTCATCGAGTGGGCCCAGGGTGGGCGGGGCCGGGCCGGGCGCGATCGGGGCGGGGGAGGTGGGGCAGGGCCGGGGCGCGATGGAGGCCCGGCCTGTCCCAGACTTCTCCAAGCTCCAGGAGCTGCTGGCGCCGACGTGTCTGGACCCTAAGGCGTCTCGGGCGCCCCCTCTTCAGCAGGCACCAAGGACCCCAGGATGCCCCAGACCCAATGGCAGGTGCGTGAAGGAGCGGCCCCTTCCCCAAACCTGACCCAGTGGTCAAAGGGTCAGGACCGCTGGTTCCTGGGGTTATCCAGGGGTCACGGTGTTAGTTACTGGTGCTTAAAAAAGAAGAAGTTCTGGTCCCCAGGGAGAGTTGGGGTCATATGGGGGTCAGAGGCCACGCAATCCCCTTAGCCCATGTCTCTGAAGACTGCACAGGTGCTGCCCACACTGTCCCTTGTCCCCAGGTCCTTCTGGCCTGCATGCCAGGACTCCGTCACTGCCCTGCGTTTTCTCCAAGAAACAGCAGAGGGGCTGGTCCAGCGCCCTGCCCAGGACACCCAAACCCTGGGGGCCTCCCGGGAGCTGAAGGCCTTGGAGGCTCTGGGACCTTCGCCTCTGGCAAGGGATGCCGAGAACATGCTGACCCCAATCAGCCAGCAATGCTGCAGTTCGAGGCCCCCGGAGGCTCCCCCAGCCCCCTCAGCCCTACCCCAGAGGAGGCCCCGGAAGCAGTCAAAGCCCCACCGGGGCGCTGAGAGAGTGGATCCCCGGTTTGAGGGGGTGACCCTGAAGTTTCAAATAAAGCCGGATTCCAGCCTCCAGATCCTAGCCAGCTACAGGTAGGGGCTGGCCCAGAGGAGGGCGCCCTTTTTTGCAAGTTATAGTGATAATGGTGGGGGCAGGGACCTCCAGGCATCTGCTCATGGACGCCCACGCCAGCCCTACAGTTACAAAGGGCTCGAGATCTCAGGCTGGTGCCCGTCCCAGCCCTGCTGCTCTGATCCAGCGACGCTCTGGTCTGAGCGCAGGTTCTTTTTTTTTTTTTTTTCAACGTATTCATTTTTGAGAGAGAGCACAAAAGCGGGGAAGGGGCAGAGAGGGAGAGGGAGACACGGAATCCAAAGCAGGCTCCAGGCTCTGAGCCATCAGCACAGAGCCCAGCATGGGGCACGAACTCGTGAACCGTGAGACTGTGACCTGAGCCGAAGTCGGTGAGCATCGGTCACTGGCTTTATGAGATGGGCCGGACCATCCTGAGGGCCGCCGCTACTGTTACTTTTTTCAATAATGTTAATGACAGCCATTTGTCAGGAACAACAATAAGAGGTAACAGGCAGCACTTGATGTGTGTATGGGCTCATTGAAGCCTCGTGAATCCCATTTTACAGATCTGGAAACTGAGGTGCAGAGGGTGAGATCACTTGTCCAGAGTCACGAGGTGGGGACTTGGGAGAAATAGGATCTCAAACTGGCAGGCTGGCCCCAGGCTTCCTACCTCTTCATATGATAATCGCCATTATTATTGCTAACGAGGGGCAAGGTCAGGCCTTTCAGACATCAGAAGCCTCCTCTGGGGATGCCTGATGCCCGGACAGTGAATCATCTTCATCATCGAGGGGCGCTGCCCTGGACGAGATACAGATCCCCCAGTGCTAACTCCTGTCTATTCTCCAGCCTGACCTGCACTAGCCGCTCCCAGGGTCCCTCCACAGGCCCTGCGGGGGGCCCTGAGGCCAACTCAGGAGGCGGCGAGGCCCTGGGTGAGTCCCGGAGACTTGACAGCTATAAATATTTGTGGGGGGGAGGCAATTTCCCATCGTCTCTGTCTTTCTTCCCGTCCTGCTTCCCCATTTAGACCCATCCAGAAGGAGTCATGGTGCACCTCCCTCCACTCGAGCTGAGTCACCCCCACCCCCGGTTTCCTCCTCTGTTTAGCTTTGCCATCTGTCTCCCTTCCTGGCTTTCCCTCTGCTTTAGATCTGGTAATACCCAGGGCTGGCCCGGAGCCGGGTGGGGCCCTCGTCGAGACTCCGACAACATGCCCCACCTGCACGGGCCTCCTGAGCCCCGACTCTTGGCCTCTGCCCCTTACCCTGACCTCTGCCCCTTCAGGGCCCCGGTGCTGTGCTTCCTGTAGGACCCAGAGGACCCCACTCTGGAGAGATGCTGAAGACGGGACCCCTCTCTGCAATGCGTGTGGTATCAGGTCCTCGGAACGGAGGAGGAGTTTGGATGCTTAGCCAGTGTGGGGTGCCGGGAAGGGAAACACCCTCGGGGAAAGTGGTTCCCTTGAGGCAGTTTCTGGGCCCCTGCTGCATCCTGATGTTGGTTTCTTGTACCCCCCACCCCAGGTACAAAAAATATGGCACCCGCTGCTCCAGCTGCTGGCTGGTACCCAGGAAGAGCGTCCAGCCCAAGAAGTTATGTGGCAGATGTGGGGTGTCCCTGGGCCCCCACCAAGGCCCGGCTCAGGAAGGGTAAGCCCTTCCTCACCTAGCTGAGCCCATCCGGACTCAGTTTCTCCAGGGAGGAGATGGGCAGGAGCCCTCCTGGGAGGAGTGGGGAAACAGCTGGAGTCTCTGGGGGTCTAGCCTTCCTCCTCTCTCTGCCCCCTCCCCTTCAGGGATCCCAGGTGGAAGACCCAGGCCTCCGGCTCCAGAGGCCCTGTCTCAGGGGGCCACTGTGCCCCATCGTGGCCCCTGGTCCAATCCGGCTTGGCTGAGCCTCTCCTCAGAAAATGTCCTCAGCAGTGACACTCATATTGTTGACAGCAGTAACAATAAAGAACAAAACGACTCTGAGAAAAGCACCGTGACTCGGGGATCGCGTCTCACGCACGCAGGCACGTGGGGGCAGGTGTTTTCTCATTCGGATTCTGAGGGACACACACAGAGTCGTCTATACGGGCACCAGCCACCCCACAGGGAATTAGTCACCTTCACCGCAACTCCCCATACAGGGCGACAGCCACCACACGCAGAGACAGACAACAGTAGACAGACACACACATGGGGCGCCTGGCTGGCTCAGCCCATGGAGTGGGCGACTCTTGACCTCGGGGTTGTGGGTTCAAGCCCCACGTTGGGGGTAGAGATTACTTACAAAAATAAGATCTTAAAAAGAGAGAGAGACAGGGGCACCGCCTTGGGCGGCTCAGTCGGTTGAGCGTCTGACTTCGGCTCAGTTCAGGTCACGGTCTCACGGTTTGTGGGTTTGAGCCCCACATCCAGCTTCAGCGCCATAGCAGCCTGCTTCGGATTCTCGGTCTCCCTCTCTCTCTCTCTCTCTGCCCCTCCCCCGCTCACTCTCTCTCTCTCTCTCTCAAAAATAAACAAACATTAAAAACAAAAAGGCGAGACAAATACATGAGTGGGGCTGACACACGCCTTCGCACACACACAAGACACATGGACAAGCTCACACGTGCTGACACTCACATGAGACAGACCACACGCTAGCCAGAAACATGCACTGATACTCACACCTGCTGACACACACACGTGACAACCCACAGGAAATACACCTAGATGACACACATTGGCACACGGTGGTATCCACACCCTGGGCCCTCTATCAGCTCTCCCCCTGCCTGCAGAATGTCACCTTCCCATGTCTCTATGCATACAGTCCCTTCTGTGCCCCGCTGCTCCTCTTTCAAGGTCTCTTTCACCCCCTCAAAGTGTGTCCCTAGCCTGAAGCCAAAAGCCACGTGGGAGAGGAGGGCCCTGGACACACAGGGCACCCGTGCTCACTGGGAGGATGGGTGGGCTGCAGCCAGGGTGGGGATGTCACCCCCGTGACAGTGAGCGAGACCTGCCTGGCCGCACACTCCAGGAAGGTGAAACCCTCTTTGTCTCTCCCGGGTGAGCCCACCGGGAAGGCCTGGGCCCGGGATTCCTCAGCCCTCAGATCCCTGACTCATTCGGTCTCACTCTTCCTCAGCTCAGAACACCCTCCCGCCCTGTCTCCCCATAGCCGCTGCCTTTTCACGACTTGGGGGCAGGGCTCAGCCCCGCACCACATATTCAGAGAAGTCTTCCTTGACCACCCAGTCTAAAATAGACACCCCAATCCCATGCTATGTCAGGCTCTAGTTCAGCTCCTCACTGGTCTCCCTCTTAGAACCTACCAGAATTAAAAAAAAAAAAAAAAAAAAAAAAAAAAAAAGAACATACCAGAATTTTCAAGTCTCTACTACTCTGAGCTTATTTCATTCACATTCATCTCCCCACCTGGACCGTGATTTCAGAGGTGCAAAGCCACATCTGTGTCCCTGACCATGATAGGCCACCCCAGTGCCCAGCATGAAGTTCCTTGGGGATACACGCTGAACACACAGAGGTCTCAGACTGTGTGTGAACTCCCGGCTGTTTTTACCCATTTATTCAGCATTTATGGAGCAACTCCTGTGTGCCAGGCCAGTGGGGACACTATATGGTAAATAGAACAAAGGTCCCCGCTCTAGTGAAGCCAAAATTCTAATGTGACAGTAAACAAATAATTAAATATCTTGTAGAATGGCAAGTAGTGGCTGGTACTTTATTTAGAGAAAATAAAGTATGTAAGGAGATAGGAGTTGGGGGGGCTACCTTAGTGATGGTCCTCTCTGAGAGGGGACAGCCAAGGCCTCTCTGACATCTGTGTAGAGACCTGGGGGTAAGGAACTAGCTGTGGGACTTGAAGATGAAGACAGTCCAGGCAGAGTGAATGGCAAAAGCAAAGGCCCTGTGGCAGGTGGGACCTTGTGGGACTCCGAGAAATCGAGAAGACGCTGGTGGGAGTGGAGAGAGGTGGTTAAGGGTGTGTGTGACAGTCGGGGCTGCACCATGCTTGTGCCTTTTCTCCTTCTGTACCCTGACTAGGCCTCTAGGCAGCCCCCCAGCCCAACCCCTGTTTCCTGCTCTTACCTTTGCTCGGGAAATGTTTGCCTGGGGCAGCTGATGGAGTGGGAGCTGTCCAGGACTGTTTCCTTCTCTCTGGCTCTGTTCCTGCTTTGGAGAGAGGCAGAGACTGCAAGGGTGGGGGGAGGTCCAGCTGTTCTCTCCTTATGCTGCCGGGCGGTGAGGGAGGTGGTGCTGTG
>NW_024412431.1:2700698-2713659 GCF_014898765.1 Herpailurus yagouaroundi | reverse complement strand
GGGGGGGGGGGGAGTGCGGTTGCAGCTGATACTGCCCTGCCCTGTCTCTTGTGAGTCGTGATGGGCAGTCAAAAGGCAGGTTAGGGGTAAACTGAGACACCGTGGATGGACACAGGATGGAGAAGGCATTGAGGGTGGGGGCAGGGATGCACCCTTTAACAGGAGGGACGTTTTGGGGGCTGACGCTCATAACTACAGTCCCTGTTTGCATTTACTCATCCTGGTGAGGCCTCAGGACGGGAGCCCGGTGTCCAGACCCCTGGGAGGGGCCTCCACCCATCCTGGGGAGGCAGCTTTAGCTCTTCCCGGAACCAGGCCTGGGGGAATCCCCCCGCCCCCCCCCCCCCCCCAAGTGTTAGCTGGGTTAGAGGGCAGCGCTCTGGGCGGAAGAGATAAAGGGTAGGGAGCTGGAGGAAGGGGTGTGGTCCCCACCCCAGCCCAAGGGTCAGCTGAGAGCAGGAAACTAGACACTGAGAGAGCAAGCCCCGGGTCACACCGCATGAAGGCGGCTTGCACTGCGCCTGACACATAGTAGGCCCTCGAAAACAAACAAGCAAAAATAGTTTATTTAGGAATATCCCGCGGGGTTGGCATTGGAACCTTGGGCTGCTACCACATCGCAGACTGAAGCAGACGGACCCAGAGTCCTTTATAAAAACTTTATTGGGGGGCGGGGTAGAAAAAGGGGATGACGCCCCTGGAATTGAATAAATAAATGAATAAATAAATAAATACATAAATAAATAGAACAATAAGTAAGCCCCCCTGTGCCTCTGGGGGGCGTCCCCCGGCCCGCGGGGAGAGGGGAGCGGGCTCACGCTGACGTCAGCTGGATGGCAAAGACCTCGCCCCCGGCCTGCGCCTCCGCGGTGCCCGCAGCCTCGGTTCCACCTTCGGCTGCGGCCGTGCTCCCTCCAGCGCCGCCGCCCGCGCCGTTGAGACACACGGCCTCACCAGAGCTTTCGGCCTCCTGCACGTTATACTCGCCCTTCTTGCAAGCGGTGGACTGCACGTAGAAGGCCAAGCCGGCCCCCGCGGCCAGCAGCGCTGCGCCCCCCGCCGCGCCGCCCACGGCGACCCACAGCCACGGACCTGCGGGGTGGAGATCCTCAAAGAGGGTGGACCGGCTCAAGGCTCCCAAGCCCGGCCTCCTCTTTTCCCTCCCCGCAGGCACAAAGTGAGACCTCCCGGGCCTGGCAGAGAACCCCAGGGAACTCACAGCGCAGGGTGGGGGACAGGAGAAAACCCGGAAGGCTACCCACCCCCCCCGAGCGCCCCGACCCCGAGGAGTGTCATCTCGGCATTAGATAGAAGCCCCTAGCTCCAGAGATACCCACAAGTCAACCAACTCACCCCCAAAAGGATGAAGGTAGGGGGAGACCGGGTCATTCCTTCACCCGGAAAAACCACAGAGATACGCGAAGTAGGGGGAAGGGATCTTGGCGAGGGCCCCCCTCACCCGCCTCCTCTGCTCTAGGTCCCTCTCCAACCCCCCTTCTCCACAGCGACGCAGTGAAGGGCGAATTATTAGATCAAGTCTCATCACACATAACCGACCCCAAGTTAATAAGCTCCTTCCGACAGCCATCACAGCCCTGGAGGGTCCCTCCTCGTGAGCTCCAGTCCTCCCTCCACCTTCCGCCCCCAACCCGCCATCGAAACCCCACTCGCCAGGGCGCCCCTGACTTCGGCCCTGGCACACTTCAGTCTCGGGTGCGGCGGAATGGGAGCGGAAACAAGGACCGGGTTCAGGGGCCCCAAGCCGCAGGCCACGCCCCCTGAAGATCCCTCGCCCCGCCCCTCCAGCCGCCACTCACCAGCCACGCGCACTGTGATGCGCCGCGCGTGGCGCCCATGCGCGTTGGTGGCTGCGCACTCGTACTCGCCGCCGTGGCTGCCCATGGCGCCCGCCACGCTCAGAGTGCTGTTGTTACTGGAGAGGCCGATGTTGGGCGCCCCCGGGGGCGCGCGCCAGCTGATCTGGGCTGGGGGCCAGGCCTCCGCGCGGCAGGTCAACGTGAAGTTCCCACCTGGCCGCACGCCTCCGGGAGGCGAGGCTGCCAACTCGGCCACCACCGGGCGGTCTGCAGGGGACAGGAGGTTGGAGGGGCCGCTCAGAGCCGGTCCAGCCACTGACCTACTGACCTTCCACCCAACCACAATCTGAGAGCACCCTTCTTCAGATGGGCAGGCGAGGACCCTGCCTCCCACCAGAGCCACCTCTCCCCATAATCAGGCTGTCATCAGCACTAAAATCCTGTGCCCTGGCTCAAGGAATGAGAAGTGGGGCCCTGCACCAGCGCCCTTTTGACCTAGAACTCGAGGGGGCCCGGGCTCCTGTTCCCTAGAGTTTTCATTCTCCTCAGGTTTAGATGAGGAATTCTTGTCCCCAGGAAGGGGTCTGGGGAGGTGCCCTTGAACTGTCTTGGGCAATCCTACTGCTGCAAGTCACTGTTTGGGGGACCGGGCGCCCTCCATCTGGTGCTGCTCCCACTCACATTCCACGCCCACGGTGACAGTCCGTGCGTCCGTGCCATGCGTGTTGGTGGCCAAGCAGCGGTAGGTACCCGCATCTTCTCGGGACACGCGCAGCCGCTGAGGCCTGGGCACGCCCTCCCGGGAGCAGCGCACTTGCGGGGAGGGGCGACCCCGGGCGGCGCAGGCCAGCGCGGCAGCCTCAGTCCCTTCCAGCCACGTCTGGTGACTCGGGCAGGTGGACTCATCCATTTGCGGCGGCGCTGCAAAGCAGCCATGGGGGACGTTAGGGGAGGCGCAGACCCTGGGGCACCCCTACTTCCCACCAGCCTGGGCCCCGCTCACACTCCGTGCTCACGGCGACTGTCTTGACCACGGAGCCGTGCCTGTTGGTAGCGTTGCAGACGTAGATACCAGGTACCAGTTCACTAGAGATGCGGGGGACTCTGGGACTAGGGTCTGGGGGTGCCAGCGGGAGCAGCATCCCTTCACTGGTGCCCTCTGAGCCGATGCACTCCACGCTTGGCTCTGGCTTTCCATCCCCCTCACAAGAAAACAGCTGCCCAGATCCTTCCACCCATGTCCAATTGCTGGGGCAGCTGAGCTCCTCAAAACTGGGGCCATCTGGGGAGCAGAAGGTCACACAGAGACTGGAAGTCAGGCCAGGGTTATCCTCACATACCATCCTGCCCCTTGTTGTCCCCACTCACATTCCACCGTGACGGCCACATTTTTGGCTGCAGAACCTCGAGCATTGGTGGCTTCGCAGCGGTAGGTTCCTGCATGCTCCCGGACCACATGCAGCAGGCCCTCCAGGACCCTGGCCTCCCCAGAGCGCGCACAGCTCACGCTCGGCGGCGGGACTCCATGCGCCACACAGCTCAGTGAGACTTCTGTTCCTTCCAGCCATGTAATGTGTTCTGGGCAGCCCACGCTGTCCAGCGCCGGGGCGTCTGGAGGAAGATATGTTGGTTCGGTTTGGGGTTTAGGGACTGGCCTAATGTCCCTAGACCCCCTTTCCATCCAAGGGCGGCCACGAAGTGTTGGGCAGGCACAAAGACACTGAACCAAAGAGGTTTCACGCTGGTCGAGCTGTGAGCTGTTTGGAGCCCTTTTTTCTGATTCCTACAAAGCGCCCACAGGACCGTCCCCGAGTCTTTGACCTAAAAATTGTTAGAGGGCTTGGAAAGTCCCCCTTTCCAAGACTCCGTCCAGATGTCGCACCCCAGACCCTTATGGACACGTCTACTTCTTCCTCTCCCTCTTTCCCCAAGATCTTCCCCTAATCCCACTCGCCAGCCTCTTCCCTTTTCCAAAATCCTGCCCAAAGGCACACTTCAGATCCTGTTCCCACTCTTCCTTGTAGGCTTAGTTGCCCCTAGACCCTGTTAGAGATGCGCCCTGTGCACCCCCACTCACACTCCACCGTCAGCGTCACGTCCTTGACTGCCTGGCCCTGGACATTGGCCGCAGTGCAGCGGTACGTGCCGGCGAGAGCGCGAGTGACTGGACCCAGCAGGCCCAGCGCCAGCACTGCCCCGCTGTCAGGCCGTGCGCAGTGCACGGAGGGAGCGGGGTTTCCTCGGGCTTCACAGCGCAGCGTCTGTTCTGGGCCCTCAGGCCACGTCCAGCTCCTGGGACAGTCCGAATCGTCCAGCCGAGGGGCGTCTGCAGGCAGGGGCGTGGGATACAGAGAAGCCGGACATGGACCTTGAGGAAAAGCCCCACTTCCACAGCAGGGCCAGGGACTGGACAGGTCCTTGGAAATCACGGGGAGGCGAGAGGTTAAAGGCCAACTCACATAGGACGCGGAGTTCGGCGCTCTTGTTCTTGCTTAGGGTCTCCCCGTCCACCTCGAGAGCGGCATCACAGAAGAAGCTGCGCCTGTCGTCGTCCTCAGTGGCATTTAGCTGAAGCTGGGCGGGCTGCCCTGGGACCACGGCTGGAATTCCGTCCAGTGTGACCAGGACTCTGGCCCCAGCTGAGCAAGTTACTGTCACCACCTTCCCTTCGGGGATGGTGGGCTCGCTCAGGGTCAGGACCGGCGACGGGAAGCCTGGGGACAGGGCATTGGCGGTGAATCCCTTGACCACGCCCCTCCTGCGGGTCGAGGCTGACCCTTATCTACCCGAACCCTCTGGGCCCTGCGGCCAAACTAAGGGTATCGCGCTCCGCCCCTCGGGATGCGCAGGCTCCGCCCCATCTCGCCCCGCCCCCTTGAGGTTGTCTCCGCCAAATCTTTCGGAGATCCTCGCTGGGTTTGCGGCCTTCCCTTTCCGGCGTCTCATATTCCGCCTGCTATTCAGTCTCTGTCACCCTTTATGGACTTTCGGACCACGCCTATTCCTATACTAAGGCCCCGCCCACTATTTGCCCCGCCTTCCCGTTCCTCTGGCTCCACCCCAGAACCGCGAAGGGCCCGCGTCACTCCCTCTTACTGTAAATAGTCACGTTCTCCCGGGTCTCGCGGCTCTCGCCCCCCAGGGTCACGTTGCAGACCAGCTGGCTGGCGCCTTCCTGTTCTGCACTAGCTGTGGCTGTGGCAGTGGCCATAAGCGCGTCCCCCTCGAAGGTGATATCGGGACTCAGCCTCTGATCCCCTAGCGCCAGGTAGACCCAAGCCTCCGAGGCTGGAAATAGCTCGTCCAAGGCGCAGCTCACGGGTCTTTCTGAGCCCACTTCCAAGAGTCGGGGGGCAGCGAGGCGCGGGCGATCCGGAGACAGGGCTGGGAGTCACAGAACAGCTTGAATTTATGTATCAAACGCTCAGTATGTACTAAGCACGTTCCATGCACCATCTTATCGTATTATCCTCAAGGCACGTAGGGGAAAACAACGTGCAGCTGGGGCATGTTGGAATTAGGATTAGAATTCAGATTTCCCTGCTTCCAAACTTCTTAACACTTGCCCGACCCCTTTTGGTCCCCTTCTCCCGACACTCACTCACCGAAGGTTCGGAGCTGTCTGGGGGCGGAGCTGTTTTCAAAGAGCCCCAGGCCGTGCGGCCTCAGGTCCAGCTCCGCGCGGCAAGAGAAATTGGCCCCGTGGTCCTCCCTTCGCGCCAGTACTGTAGCTGTAAGAACAGCGCCCCGCGCTCGGGGTGGCTCCCCCGCGAAGCTGCGACGGATGAGCTCCTGGGCGCCCCGCAACAGGGTCAATGTGAGGCTCCCACGAGGCCCAGCGCCGGGGACCCTACAGCTCAGGGTAAAGTTTTCGCCCACAGGCTGCCAGGCAGGCAGCGGCACCAGCTCTACACGATCCGGCCGCTCTGGAAAGGGTAACCACAGCTTTTTGGAAACGCGGGGGTTTAGAGGGACGTGGCGTGGAACCAGGGGCCCAGAGCGGGAGCGCGTGGGGATCCAGAGGGTGGAGCCCGAAGGGGAGGACTCTGTGACCCAGGGGGCGGGACTTGGAAGGGAGGGAAAGTAGTAGAGTAAGCGTGGCCGCTGAGAACTCACGGAAAGTACGAATGAGCCCACGCGCCTGCAGTGTGCGCCGCGCGCAGCGGAAGAAGCAGACAGGCTGGGTCTCCGGCTCACGGATGTCCACCAGCTGCCGAGCCAGCCAGCGCAAGCCCCTCTGGGTCCCATTCCGGCGCAGCGAGGTCTCCAGGCCACCGCGCTCAGGTCGTGGGCAGTTAGTGCTGCAATTCAGCCACAAAGATCCCCCGCGCTCCACGAGCGCCACGCGGGGCTGCAGATCCGCCCAAAAGGGCTCCTGCGCGACCGCTGCCCAGGGAAACGTGGGCTCAGCCTGGGGAGCCCCTTTCCTGGGATCTTAGTGCCCCTATTCGAATCAGGGATTCTTAGGGAATTAGCAGGGGGCAAGAAAGAACTCAGGAGCCCTGCATCCTGTCCCGGCCTCAGGTTTGCAGGAGCGCTCCCAGGGTTCAAACCTCGAGGGCGTCTCTGGGACGGGGCAGCGGAGACACCCCCGTCTCCAAGATGCCCATGGAGCGATGGGAAAGCATGGGGGGAGGGGGGAGGGGATGAAAGATGGGGTCTTTGACGCACACCGCAACGATGGGAGGAGGGGACCTCGTGTGGAGGAAGGAAAACGAACTGGTTCTCAGGATTCTTGCCGGAGACGGGGGAGACAGGTTGAGGCGAGGGCAAAGGGGAGGTGAAACTGAGTCAAGCATAAGTGAGGACCCCCCCCCCAAACCCGGGAGAACACAGAAGGCTGGGCTCTTGGAAGGAATCGCGGTAACAGCTGAGGGACTCGGTTGCCAGGGCTCCGGATGGAGCGGGAATAGCTCCTCTGAGTCACGGCAGTTGGGGAAATCGGGTCTTTCCGGACCACGAGTGAGGAAGATGTCAGTCCGTGGACCAGGGTGCATAACAGAGCGTGGGGAGGTACCCCGGAAGGGGACAAGGGAGACACGGGGTATCCAGAGCATGAGGCTGGATTCGGAAGAGCACCCAGGATCTCGAAGAAGACGGTAGGGTAGAGATCTGGGCGAACGAGGAGTCTGGAAGCTGGGTCTCCAGTGTATGTTGGTGGGAAGAGGGATAGAGGGGAAAGGCCAGGGCTCAAGGTGGGGCAGAAGCGTGGGAGTGGAGCGAGAGGAGGGCGGAGCCGGGAGGGGCTTGTGGCCGTTTATCTGGTCCGGGAACTCCGCCCCCACCCTGTCCACCCTGAGCCAGGACCCGGCTCTTACCTGAGAGGCCGAGGAACCCCAGGCCCAGGGCAGCCCAGAGGCCGAACAACGCCCGGCACAGCCCTGGCGAGGGCCCTGGCATCGCCGCCGCGGGGGAAGCGCAGGAGGCGAGGAGAGCGCGAGCGCGAGCGCGGAGCTGGGCTAGAGGACGGCGCGGCGGGTGGGTTGTGGAGGAGGCAGAGTTGCGTTCGGGGATTGGTTTAACGTTGGTAACTTGGTTTCCAAGGAGGGGGCGGCGGCAGAGGCGGCTGGGGGGGCGGGAGGGCGAGCGTGCTCCAGGCTCCCGGCCTTGGCGAAGGCGTGCTGGCAGGAGCGAGCGACCCCCGGGGTCTACGTGGAAGCCCGCCCCATCGCCCGGAGCCTTCTGGGGGCGGCCGCGCGCTCCCGCGTCATCCTCCGCGGCGAAGCGGAGGTCCGGGGATGCTGGGTTGCCCTTCTCAACCCCCCACGCTACCCCTAGCTTGGATGCCGTGATAATAAGCTGGACTCAGAGCTCCGCCCCCATAGTTATCCGTCCCCCCCCCCCTCCGCCTCCGCCCCGCGCCCCTTGAGCAGGGGGTTGAGGGTTTGAGGGCTAGGAGAGATCTGGAAAGAGCAGGATGGGGGAAGGCACAGTTCTAGGGAAGGGTGTGGGGAGGCCTCCCTCACGGATCCTTCTCCTTTTGACCCGGAGAGCTGAGGATTACAGCCACGCCCCTAGTCCCCCTCCGGCTCCGCCCCCGCACGCGACAGAGGGGGTGGGGACGAAAGTGCCAGCGAGTCGGGAACACGTGTGCATGCGCGCAGCGTTCGCGGGCGTCTAAATCAGGGTCGGCTCCGCTCTGGGTCTGTATTTACCCAGCGTGCAGCGGGCACGTGTCTACGCGGCGTGTATGAGCTCAAGCCTCGGAAGAGCACCCCAGAATCCGCTTTCCGCGCGGTAGGCGGGGCCCTGGACAGCCCGGGCCCTGCCAGATACCCAGTGCGGGCTCGGATTCTGTCCACGCGAGACCAAGAGACCAACTATAACACTTCGACCCTTCATCCGGGCCCCAAGCTTTGACACCCCCGCATGTGCCCGGTGACTATCAAGACATTGCCAGGACATGAGTCTGTGACACCCCACGTGGGCCATCTGATTGCTCCTTCCCTGCAGTCACCACATGGGCACCTTTTCTTCATATCTCTGTCCCTCATTGTCATGGGCCCCCTCCCATTTGTGCTCTCCCCCCAGCACTAACAGTGAACTGTGGGGGCCAGTTCTCGCTCCACCCCTGTCCTCCAGGAAAGTGCTAGGTTTTAAGGGGGGTGGGGGATAGGAAAGGAAACTTAACATCCAATCAGAGCTGCAGCGTGGCAGCAGCAGAGCCAATCGGGAAAAACCATACTGTGAGCCATCCCCTACCACCACCACAGCCCAAAGCCCTCCAGTACCCAAACTATGCCTATCTGCACCCCTCTGATAATGCCTGCAGGAGAAGTACTTTGCCACACTTGGCTGGAAATGCAGAGGGACTGGGACGCCCAGGTCCCCAGGTGGTTGAGAATGAGGAAACCTCAGGTGCCCTAAGAGAGACCAGGAACTTGGAGAAAGTGATTGAGGCAAGGCCAAAAAGGAACCCTAATGGGGGACGTTTAGGCCATGGGACAGAGGCTGACTGAGGAAGGCTTTATTGAACCAGTCAGGGTTCCCCAAATTGCTTCTGATTCCTTTTTCCTCTGGCTCAGCGGTCATGGACCACCCCCTCTGCACCCCGGGACTGCATCAATAGCCATTTTCGCAGGTAGGTGGCCCCCACGACGAGAAGGATCCCCACAAAGGCCGCGATGGAGGTGGAGGCCAAGACCTTGGGCGCGGGGCTCCAAGCTGGGGACAGGAGGTGAGAATTAGGAAGGGAACACATGTTGATGTGACGCCCCGCATGGAGCTGCCGCTTGGCTCTCTCACCCTGCCGGGGTCATAACCCTTCCCCACCCCTCCTCAAGTCTCCAGGATTCCAAAGGTGCCTCACCGAGGACTGTGAGCGTCATGGGTGCCGAGCTGCTGCGGACCACCAAGCCATCAAGATTGAGGCGTGCGTGGCAGGTCACGGGCTGCAAGAAGTCGCGGGGCCTAGCGCGTAACGTGTACGTCAGCGTCACATTGGCCAGGTCCAGGCCAGTGAAGCGCTCCAGGTTCTCAGAGTAGATGACCCGGCCGCCGCGCCTCAGAGTCACCACCAGGAAGCCCACGGGGAATACGTGTGTCACGTGGCAGCGCAGCGTGTACTCACTGCCCACTAAGACTGGGGGATCCAGGATCACGCTGTGCGGCTGTTCTAAAGCAAGAGGGGGCCGCTGAGCAAGGTGCGCGTGCGCCCCCTAACGCGACTGTCAAATACCCCCCCCCTCCGTCCCCCTCCCCTCACCCCAGAAGAACCTGAGCCCCAGTCCCTCACTGTAGGCGGTGATCTTGGCCGTGGCCCCCCGCGTTTCTCCTGCGCAGGTGACGAAGCAGCGCACCTCGGAGCTCCAGGCCCTCACATCCAACAGCTCGTAGGATACCCAGCCGGGCCCACTAAGCGTTCGGCCCCGCCGCAGCCGAGTGCTGAGGCTGGAATTCTCCGGCAGGGGGCAGCTGCTGCTGCAGTTAAGCCACACCGAACCCCCCGGCGGCACGGCCTTGAACGCCGGGCTCACGCGCACCCAGAAGGACGCCGAGGTCTCCGAGGGCTCCGGAGAGTTGCCTCCGGGGCCTTGAGCCCGCGCAGCCCGGCGCCAACGCGCGCTCCCGCCTCCCCGGTAGGCAGCCGCCAGCAAAACCAGCAGCGAGAGGGGGAGCAGAGACCCCATGGGAAAGGGCCCAGACTGAGGGGCCCCGCGCCAGGGAGCCAAAGCTGGCTGTGGAGATAAGGAGGCCCGCAGCCCCGCCTCCTCAGCCCCACCCGGAGAGACAGAGGCCCCTAGAGGGCCCTGGAGCCTGCGGAAAGACCCTCAGCCCCTCCCTCGGCTCAAGGGCGGGATTCCAAACCATCAGAAACCAAGGGTCAGAGAGTTTTCTGGAGAGGAATCTTTAATTTTCGCTAGAATCTTAAGAGGTTCTGAAGAGTCCCAGATTTGGACTAGAGCCTCAGGGGTGGGCCTTGAACCGGCAGCCTTTTCTTAGGGGAGGAAATGGGAGGATGAGGAGGAAGTGGGAGGATGGGACTAGAAAGGGCTCCAACTGGACGTTGGACATCTTCCCTCAACTCACACAAGGCAGGCGCGCTGAGAAGAAGCTTTATTAGCACAAGAAAGAGGCTTCTGGAACTGGGAGGGGATCCCCCCAGGCCTCTCCTCCGCACTGCCTGCAGGGCCCTTGTCTCCGCTGGAATTTGGAGCTGCCGGAGTGCTCTGTTCTTGCAAGGTCCCAAGATGGAACCAGGTAGGACAAGGCAGGGACACACAGCGGTTGGGCATAGTTTCGTGGGACTATATGGTTTAGCTGCCACTGAATGGGCATTCATGTTTAGGCACGCCACAGTGTCACTGTGAGCACTAGCAGATGCTTATGGGCAGAGAGGTGGTTAACGGAGGTCAGTGTCAGAGATGGGGGGAGGAGTAAGGGCTCAGTGGTTGTCCCTGGGCAGGTTACCAACTAAACCATATCACCATTGCCAGTCCCCTTCTGGGGGAAAGCAGCTTAGCCAGCCGGAGTAGGAAATTCCAGCCCCACTTGATCTTTTCGCCAGGCACTCCTTTGCAGTGCACAGCCAGCACAACTGTACCTGGCGGCCCTGAATGAGACTAGACGGAGAGCTCCCTGAGGACAGGAACCTATGTTCCTCTTCTTTACTCTTCTAACCCACATAAAAGGCACTCAATAAATAGCTCCTAAGAGAACAAATTAATAAATACATCCATCAAAAGTTGGGGACAGTCAATGGACAGCCGCACTGGAGCTGGCATGTCAGAAGAAGGATGGGGATATGTTTCCATGCTGTATGTGTTTGTGCAGGCCACTTCTCCCTAGGACTGCGGGGCCTCAGCACACGCAGCAGGGGTGAGTTTCACTGTTTCGCAGTTGGGTGTCCCAGGTCAAGTGTCCCACCACACCCCCTCTGGTCTGGTCAGGCTTTGGCACCCCTCACAGTCATGACCCAAGTCCCGCCCCCTCCTCATGGCTCAGTCCTGTGACTACAGTACAGGTCAGGTGTGAGGCTTGGGGATCCTAAGTGTGCATGCGCCTTGATCCCCAATGCTGTCCGTATCCTGAGGCCTCTGTCCTGTCCTCGGGCGTCCTGGGAAGGTGGGTGGAGCTGAATGGACCACTGTTCAATGTGGCACCGCTGCCACTGTGTGGGGGGCTGAGGAGGAGGCCCTGTCCTGGGACAGGTTCAGGGTGGCGTGGCTGGTGTGTTCAGCTTCATGGCAGCCGCCTCCTGGGCCTTCTGTAACTTGTATTTCTGGATCTTCCGCTGGCGGTTATAGAAGTAAGCAGCTAGGCCCGCAGCTCCTATGGTGAAAGCAACTGTCACCAGAATGGTGGTGAGGATGTAATTCCGGTGGTCTGTGGGGGGAGGACACAGTGGGTGATGAAGGTCGAGCCAGGCTCACTGCCTCTGCCCTGCCCAGCCCTAAACACCGGCACACTCACAGATCACGTTCACGACCACTTCACGGGTGACCTCACCACGGGGGCTCCTGGCCTGACACAGGTAAGTGCCTGCAACCTCCCGCGTGACTGGTCTCAGGTCCCCGATGGGCAGCAGAGCATTATCCCCCTTCCGGCGACACTTCAGCTCAGGAACTGGATTTCCCCAAGCTTGGCATGTCAGGGTCTGCTGGGAGCCTTCCTGCCACGTCCAGTTTCCCAGACAATCCCTCTTGTCTAGTCGGGGACCATCTGGAGAAACACAGCAAGATGAGGGATGAGGTCAGGGACCAGGACACCCCTCACCACCTGGGACAGGAGGACTCTGGAATCTGGGGAGAGGGCTGGAGGGGACCCCCAGAGGGCAGGAGCTCCAGGGGCCTTAGGGGTTGGGTCTTGAGGATTAGGAGTCATTGTCCAGCAGCTCCACTCACACAGGACACGGAGCTCCCGGGTCTGGTTCTTGTGTAGCACCTGCCCGGCCACCTCCAGGAGAGCAGAGCAGAAGAAGATGCGCCCATTGTCCTCGGCGCTGGCATTTAGTTGGAGCTGGGCCCTGGGTCCTGGAAGCCTTGCCGGGACCCCCCCGCTCAGCATCACCAGGGCCCCGGCCTGGGCTTCACACTCCACGGTCACCACAGTCTGTTCTGAGACCTCTGGCTCACTCAGGGTCAGGTTGGGAGCCAGGAAGCCTGGGGGCGGGGCACACGGTGAGCACCGCCTCCCAGTACCGGTCCCACCCCTTGGAAGCCCCGCCCCGTCCCTACTTACTGTAGATGGTCACATTCTCCTGCCACGACCGGCTCTGGTGTCCCAGGGTCACCACGCACGACAGCTGCTGGGTGCCCTCCTCTTCCATGTTGGCCTTGTCATGGGCCGTGGCCAAGAGGGAGTCGTTGTTGTGCGTGACTGTGGGGTGCAGATTCCGGCCAGACAGCTCCAGGCGGACTTGGGCCTCCGAAGCTGGGAACAGCCCGTCCATGGTGCAGTTCACGGGCCACTCTGTGCCCGCTTCCACAACGCTGGGGGTAACAAGGTTTGGGTGCGTCGCTGGCAGGACTGGTGAGAGAGGGTGGGTGTGAACACAGAGGGGACAGACAACCTAAAGCCCTTTTCTGGGGGCATCTTCATTCCCTCATCTGGGGCATCCTCTTCCCAAGAGCCTCCGTGGCCCGGGGTCACCCCTGCCCCGGCACACATAGGGGGTTACATATGGGGTTACCGCCTTCTCAGAA
>NW_024412431.1:2685561-2700598 GCF_014898765.1 Herpailurus yagouaroundi | reverse complement strand
CCCCCCCCCCCCCCCCCCCATCCTCTCTGGCAGCTCCCCAGCGCCTCACCGAAAGTTCGGAGCTGCCTGGGGGCCGAGCTGTTCTGGAATAGACCCAGCCCTCGGGACCGCAAGTCCAGTTCCGTGCGGCACGAGAAATTGGCGAGGTGGTCGTCTCTGCCCGCCAGCACCGTGACCGTGGCCTCGGCGGGCTCCCCGACGGCCGGCTGCCGGCTCAGCTCCTCCTCCCCGCGGAGCAGCACCACCGTGAGGTTGGTCCGGGGCGCCCCGCCGGCCACCTGGCAGCGCAGGGTGAGGTTTTCGCCCACGGGCTGCCAGCGGGGCAGGGGGGCCAACTCCACGCGCTCCGGGAACCCTGGGGTGGGGGGGGTGTTGTGTGAGCCAGAGAGGCTGCCCGCCCGCAGGGGGCGCTGGGGCGCGGGCTGCGCCCCGTCCAGGGGCCTCCCCCCTCCCCGCTCTTCACGCGACACACCCCAAACCACCTAAGCCAGACAGGAATGTTAAGAGCTTCAGGATAAACCGGTGGGAAGTCCCCAGGTGGCTGGGAAGGGGGCAAAAACAATTTATCCACTGCACCGTCTAAGAGTGAAGAGTGGGAAAAAAAAAAAAAAACAACCAAAAACACCAAAACCTCAAAATCTATCACCGGGAGTCCGGTCAAATACATACAGTAAATTTAAACTGCCCAGTCCAGTAGAGATTGAGTAGAGATTGTTTTTAAGAGACCCTATGCTCCCCCCTTCTCTTCTTCTTGGCCTTATTTCCCCCCCACAGCACCCCTCACTGTCTGACACCCAAGGGTGACACACATCTTCTCAGTTAACTCGTTTCTCTATTTCCCCGTCCTTCCAGGTAAGTTCAGCCCAGGAGAAGGGGGTGGGGGGAGGTCTTTGTCAGCTTTGTTCTCTGATCTGTTGGTGGCACACAGTAGGCTCTCTGTATTTATAGAAAAAATAAGTTTGAGCCACCCGCACTGACTTAAGGCCTTTCAGGAGCCCCCTTTTAGGGGAAAGAAGTTCCCAAATGTGCTGCGTGGTCCCCTGAAATGTTAAAAATGCAAGAATAACCAACAGACACTCAAAACGGAACTCTGAGTATCCCCTGAAAACACAACATGTGGGCTTGGGTTTTGCAGGCCAGGGTCCCCGTTACACATAAAGTAACAGAATTTCAGGCCAGGACTGAAAGTGAAAATTAAAAGCAGAGTCCCAGTGAGCTGCGACTTAGCACTGAGGGCCCTGGGTTTGATTCCTAGCTTTGGGGCTTCTGTGCTATGAGCTGTAGGCGAGCGACTTTGCCCTGGAAATTGCTCCAGCCCTCGCAGTTGGGGAAATCGAATCTCAGTTTCCTGAGCTGTAAAATGGGTTATTGGAGGTAGGGCTTTCATTAATGCATTTAAGAAATAGAATGACTGTAAATGGACATGAGGTTTCCTTTTAGGGTGATGGAAATGTTCTAAAATTAGATGGTGGTGAGGGCTGTGCTACTCTATAAATACATGCAAATTTGTTGAATTGTACACTTGAAAGGGGTGACTTATGTATGTATTCTGTAAATGATATCTCAGTATAGCTTTAAAAACAAACGGGGGGGGGGGGCAAGAAAACCTTTAGACATCCAGTGCTTACCCATAAGCACGTGCTGCAAACACGAATTTGCAGAGCTGGGTGCAAACCTCAAACCTCAGCCCCCAGAAGGAGTTCCTATCTCTGAGCACAGCTCCTTGCCCCGAAGGCCAGACTGGGGGAGGAGGTCTGTCTTGCCTCTGCCTCTCCCTGAACCCCAACCTTCAGTCCTGGTTAGTTTCCTCTTCCAAGTATTTGTCTGCCCTCCCTTCCTGTACCCAGCCACTGCCCACACATGTGGCCTGGACGAGGTCCACGGCCAACTGCTCGCTGGCTTCCCAAAAGGCCAGCCTTCTGCTAATGATTTTTTTTTTTAAGTTTAGTTGCTTATTTATTTTGAGAGAGAGAGAGAGAGCCAAAGAGAGAGACGTGGGAGGGGCAGAGAGAGAGAAAACCCCATTCGGGGCTCGAACCCATGAACCGTGAGATCGTGACCTGAGCCAAAACCAAGAGTTGGATACTTAACCAACTGAGCCACCCAGGCAGCCCAGCCTTCTGCTATCTAGATCCCTGGCCTGCTCTCACACCCTCCATGGCTTCCTAACACCCTGAGGAAATCCCCACCAATCTGCTGGTATTCAGCCCTTCCTAACACCGACCCCCTCCGTTCAGCATGTTTTCCCACTCAAACCTAGGCTGTTCCCTCTGCCCTGAATTCCTGTCTATACCAACTTCTACTCACCCTTCGAGGACCAGTTAGGGGTCATCTCCTACAGGAGGTAACACGCTTATCCTTTCTAGAGAAAGTTCAGCCACCCAGGGATCTTTACACCAGGGGTGGGGCAGGACCAAGCTAGACAGGGCCTCTCCTAGGTGACCCCCTGCCTGTGTGCAGGACATCGGCTCCATTTCACAAAGCTGGAAATTAAGGCAAAGGCTGGTACCCAAAGTCACAGAGGGAGAGACGTGGCAGACCCAGGCCCCAAAGTTGGAGCACTGGGTTTTCAACTATCATGCCAAGATGCAGAAGTCCCTCGAGGCGGTTTGCCTGGGGTTTTACAGGCCACTGGGAACGTTTGGGGACTCTCCTCAGCTGGCCAGAATGTGCCCAAACATGCTCCAAATCAGAAGCAAAGCCGCTGTTTTCCCCAAAGGCTTTGCCCAGACACCATGATGGTGGAGTGTCCTTCACGCCTCAATGCATCATTACACCCACGCGAGGAGGTCTCATGGCAAAGTCAGTGAACAAGCCATATCCCCCGTGGCCACCCGGTCCATAAAGGCCATGCTGGGACTGGAACCCAAAGCTGTCTAACCCCGAGACCAGTTGGCTAACTCTTTCTGTCTTTTCTTCCTTGTTTGTTTGTTCCATCTTGTTTTCGTCTGAATTTTATTTATTCATTGCCTATGGTAATAGTAGTTCTCACAGTTGAAAGTGCCCAGAGAAGAAGAAGGCACATAGAAAACACTGGCCCCAGGCCCTCTCCCGGAGCGCCCCTGCCCCCAGCCTCTCTCTCTCATTTCTTGGATTTCCTCTCCTGGCTCCTTTCTGTGTCAACACGGGCGGCCCTCACCCCACCCTGCTGGTCCTCAACACCAAGGATGGCATGCCACTCGTTCTGGGCACGCCTCTCTTCTCTTGAACGTGACGGGACACCTTGGAGGTCATTCCTCTTTCAGGACATGGGAGCTTCCTCCTTCTCTTTGTGCAGTTGCATACTGCGCCTTCAAGTGAGCAAACTACAGCGTATCTCCCCCGTGCCCTGTGCCCGAGTGGGTTGCAAACTTTTGCCCATGCAAATAAAGCCGCAGTAAAATAACCCCATCCCGCAGCCCACGCCGCTCCCGCGGGGCTGGGGACACACATAAGCCCAATCCCGAGGAATGGGATTTCTGTGTCAAAGCACACATGCGTGGGCCACTTAGAGAACTGACACCACTTCCCCACTCGGGGCTGTGCTTCTCTGTTCCCACGTTGTCAGCGATGTCCCAGGACTGCCCGCTTCCCCACCGTCTTGCCAGCATGGCTGTTATCAACCCTTTTGACTGCTGCCAATACGTGAAAATTGCCATGTCCGGGCTACTTTTAAATTGCATCTTCTTTAACATTTTGTTTTAAATGTTTATTTATTTTTGAGAGAGAGAGAGAGAGAGAGAGAGAGAGAGAGAGAGAGAGGCCGAGCACAAGCAGGGGAGGGGCAGAGAGAGAGGAAGACACAGAATCTGAAGCAGCTTCCAGGCTCTGAGCTGTCAGCAGAGTCCAACGTGAGGCTTGAACTCACGGACTGTGAGATCATGACCTGAGCCAAAGTCAGACGCATTTAACCCACTGAGTCACCCAGGTGCCCCTAAACTGCATCTCCTTCTTTGTTAATGTTTTTGTTTTTTTTTTTTAATTTTTTTTTCAACGTTTATTTATTTTTGGGACAGAGAGAGACAGAGCATGAACGGGGCAGGGGCAGAGAGAGAGGGAGACACAGAATCGGAAACAGGCTCCAGGCTCTGAGCCATCAGCCCAGAGCCCGACGCGGGGCTCGAACTCACGGACCGGGAGATCGTGACCTGGCTGAAGTCGGACGCTTAACCGACTGCGCCACCCAGGCGCCCCTGTTAATGTTTATTTATTTTGAGAGAGAGACAGAGAGAGAGAGCATGTATAAGCAGGGGAGAGGCAGAGAGAGAGGGAGAGAGACAGTCCCAAGCAGACTCCACACTGTCGGTGCAGAGCCCAAAGTAGGGCTTGAACCCACGAACAGTGAGATCCTGACCTGAGCCAAAATCAGGAGTCAGATGTTCAACCGACCGTGCCATCCAGGCGCCCCTAAACTACATCTTTTAAAAAGTCATATCTAGGGGCGCCTGGGTGGCTCAGTCAGTTAAGTGTCCAACTTTGGCTCAGGTCATGAGCTCGCGGTTGGGGAGTTCGAGCCCCGTGTTGGGCTCTGTACTGACAGCTCAGAGCCTGGAGCCTGTTTTGGATTCTATGTCTCCCTCTCTCTCTGTTCCTCCCCTGCTCTTGCTCTCTCTCTCTCTCTCTCTCTCTCTCTCTCTCTGTCAAAAATTAAGATTTAAAACAAATTTTTTAATAATAAAAAAATAAAATAAAGAGTCATATCTAGGATCTGTCACATGTTTCCAGAGGCCTATAGTACTCAAATGTACTGAATCTCTGCAATACGCTAAATGCACCCAAGAAAATTCAAGAAGGGGTTTCAAACGACAATGAGGCTTTCCGAAGATGTGCCCACCAGTGCTCTGGCGAGCCAGCTCTGTCCCCACCACCAAGCAACAAAGGCTGTCCCAGCCCGAGGGGACTCGCACACGTCCACCTCCCCCACCCAGCCTGCCTTGTCCAGCCCCTGGGCCCAGCCACTCACAGTACACGGCGAGAGACATCGAAACCATTGTCTGTGCTTGACAGTACGAGAAGCATATTGGGGTGCTATCTTCCTGCACACCACTCAGTTCAAAGATCTTCCAGTTGTCCCCCTGAGCGACCTCCTTCTTAGTCAGCTGCGTCTCCAGGCCCAAGAAGGGGCGATGGTCACAAGAAGTACTACAGTTCACCTGCACAGAGCCGCCTCGGGGTATGATGGCTTCTAGGGGGTGCACTGATGTTTGGGCCCCTCCAAGTCCTAGAACAAAAGATGGAAGTCAGGACAAATCGGGTTCATCAGCAATTACCGTGTACCCAGCCTGGGTTGAGGGCTGGGCACAGAGCCCTGAACGAGGCAAAACGCTGCCTTCAGTGTGGGAGACAGAAAAATTCATAGGCAAACAAGATAATTAATAACTGATGTTAATAAGAGCTTTGGCAAAAACAAAACAGGGTGAGAGAACAGACAGTGACTTGGTGACAGGGTAATGTGTGAGCAGAGATCCGAATGATGAGAAGGGGCTGGCCATTCAGAGAAGAGAGAAATTAATTCTAGGCAACAGGCACAAGTGCAAAGGTCCTGAGGCAGGGTGGCTGGAGAGAGTTAGTGAGGAGGAAGAGCTGGGAGAAAGGTCAGGAAGATGGATCATGTGGGCAGGGCAGGCCATGCCAAGGACTTGGTCTTCATTCGGAGGGCAGTGGGGAGCCACGGCGGACTTGAGCAGAGGAGGGACATGAAGTCAGTGTGTTTCTCTCTCCCAGGATGTGAGGTGGAGGAGGCTATCCCTCCAGGAATGGAAAAGTTCCAACTGAGTTGTCTCCTCACTTCCTCTGCCAAGTGGTCTCCGCTCTCAAGACCTCAATTTCCCCTTCTGTAAGGTGGGTAAATATAGTCATCCCAGCCCCCGCTTAATGCAATGGACTCCTAGCACAGGGCAGACAGTGCCTGTTTGCAGGGAAGAAGGGGGCTTGTGGTGATTAGCTCCCTCCGACTCCCTGGTGCCTCCAAAGCTGAAAAAAATATCTATCTGGGCCCTTCCAAAGGGCCTATCTATCTGTCTCTTGCAAAGATTCCTGTCCTCAGCTTTGGGTTCCTCTATCTGGATGGAGGTGTGGGAAGACAGCAGCTCCGTGAATCCTCCGAGAGTGATTCTGGGATAGTTCCCATTTCACAGAGTGAAATGGTGAGGCTGGGAGAAGTGCGGTTACTCAGCTGAAAAGCAGTAGAAACCACATTGGCATCTGGACTAGAACCCTTTGTTGGGCTGGTAACCACAGGTGTCCCTTTCCCACTCTCCGGCTTCCCAACACAGACCGCCATTTGGCGCTCCCCTGGTCTCCCTTCGGCAACCCCCAGACTGGGGTTGGTGGAGGGGTGCTGGGGCATGCCACTCTCAGCCTCTGGCCTTTGGGCAAGTCAGCCCTGGAATTCCCCTGAGCAGAGGCAGTCCTGGACTTCCCCAGGGGCAGGGGGGACGAGAAACAGAATGTACATGTGTGTGTGTTGGGAGGGGGGGGTCCCCAGCCTACTCAGCTTGGTGCCGGACACGTCCGCACACAATCAGACCGAGTCTTGGAGCCAGGCGTGGCACTCGGCCAGGGCACGACCATTTCGAGCGGCCGCTCTTACGTTCTCCATCTTACAGCTGAGAAACTGAGGCTCCGGGAATGTCAACCTCTAACTTGAGGCCTCCCGTGGAAGTGATCCAGGGCCTGGATTCGAACCCACTGCTGTCAACTTTCAGCCGGCGACTCTAGCCCCAACTTCCCATAAACAGCTACCTAAGTACGACAGGGGCTTATCCCCAGCCGGCCGGGAGCGGGTCCTCCCCGTGCGCCCAGGGCGCAGCGAAGATCCGGGGAGTTGGCTCGACGGCAGCCCCACCCCGACTCACCTGGGAGCAGAGCTCCGATCAGGGCCAGGAGCGCTGGCAGCGCGGGACGGGCGGTGCCGAGAGCCATAGCGGGCCGAAGCTGGGAGAGCAGGGAACCGACCTCCGGCCGCGCAGAGACGTGCGGCGCCGACTGGGCTCATGGCCGCAGCGCGTGGGCCTTTTATTGCGGCCGGGCACGGGGGGCAGAGGGGCGGTGCTACTTTCCCGGAAACCTCGCGCCTTCCCCTCCGGAACGAGGGCTCCGGCATTTCCGGATTGAAAGGGTGCCGAGCCTAAGTCGCGTTGTCCCCCCTCGTTGGCCGCTGGAGCGCTGGAATTTCCAAACTGAAGCAACGAGGGGCTCGGCGGCCGGGCGAGCTCGGGGGGGGGGGGGGGCCGCTCCCGGCGCGACAGGTTCGGTCCCGGGGCCGGGCTCACCGCGGTGCTGCGGTGCCGCTGCTCTAAGCGCTCTACGGAATACCGCCAACTACCCTGGACGGTAGGGACTGTTATTGTGCCCATTCCACAGAGGGGTAAACCGAGCCTCCGAGCGGCGAGGAGGTTCGAACTCGTCTGACTGTCCAGCGCATGCAGTCCTCTTTAACCGAGTGGACGATCCCTCTTTAGGGTGGGGACCCAGGAATCTCTTCGGGGCACTCTCTATCAAGGGTGCCCCTCCCCCAAGGGGCAAGCCCTTGCTCAGCTGACAGATTTCCCAAGAAGCGCAGGAACAAGCCTGGGCGCATGCAAGGGTCCGCGAAACCATGGGGTGAGGACTCCAGGCGTCATCACGTCCGGGGCCCTGCATCGCTCCCCCCCCCCCCCCCCAGCCAAGGCCGCGGCCGCGCTTCTCCTTTCGGCCTCCGCCGCGGGGGCGTCTTTACAGCCTCCAGAAAAAGGAAGGAAGCCGCGTGGTCCTGACGCGCCGAGGTCCCCGCTGCCGTCCCCAGGCCCCTCGGGGAAACTGAGGTAGCACACCTTGAATGGAGAGGGGGCGCTCGGACCCTTCCTTTCCACAGGGAAACAACTCCTACGCCCCGAAGTGGGGCGAGGAGAGGAGGCGGCCAAACTCCAAGCGCTGCACCTGGCTCTTGAACTTTGGGCGCCAGCGGTAAATTGTGCGGATATTTGCTGGGGCTAGTTCCATTAGGAAGGGGCGTGGGGGGAGGGATTGTGTCTATAGACCGCCGCCGCGTCCTCCACCCCAAGGCCACGGCCTACGCGTGTGACCCCAAGGCTTGGCATCTACCACGTCGAGGCTGGGGGCCCTGGGGTCTCCCAGCGCTTAGCCACGCCGCCTAAGACTTCCTGTTGTGGGATGCGCGTCGCGTCGCCATGGAGACCTCTGAGGGGCCAAGGAGGTCGCGCAGCAGAAGGGGAAGGGAGGGAGCCCAGGGGACGTTCGAGCCCTTCCTTCGGAGGATAGGGCTTCGAGTCACTCATCAGCTAGAAAAGCATCCCTTCTCCTGCCCTGATGATTCCTAAGGGATTTCCACGGGGATCTTCCTACGCGGGGTGTGGTGGGTGCTGAAATCCCTCCCCGAACTGTCTGGGCAAAGGTGCAGGGTAGGACCAGGGACGCCCCAAGCCTCGAAGGGACTGGGAAAATCCTGTGCGGGAGGGAGAGGGGAGGTTATTTTCCGGCGGATTTTTCTCGGGCTTTCCGCAATGGGTCTCTGAACTTTGGTCCACAGTGCGCGGGCGGCGAGCTCCCCCGCGCGGCCCAAGTCTTCCTTGCAGCCATAAAAGCGCGGTTCTTTCGGATCTCTCCCTACAGGCCCTGTGGTGTTCAGTGGGTGCCTGCTGTGATAGGAATCCTTCCAAGAGCTGGCGACAGGGCAGTGATGAGGAAAGACAAACATTTCGTCATTGTGCAGAGATGGTTTCAACGGCGGGGGGCCGATAAGAAACAAAAATAAAATATATGGGGTGAGTGTTGGTGATTAGTGCTGAGAGGAAATAGAATAGGAGGGATAGGGAATGTGAGGGTTAATGAACTTTTAAGTAGAGTACTCTGGGAAAGACTGAGAAGGCGACATTTGAGCAAAGACACGGGGAAGTGAGGAGGCTCCTGTGACAATATCAGAGAGGGAAGGTACCAGACAGAGAGTGCTGAATGTGCAAAGGCCCTGAGGTAGGGACAGCCTGGAGGCCCATATGACTGGAGTGCAGTAAGGAAGGGAGGAGGAAATGAAGGCAGGGAGGAGATGGTGCCCGGCATGCTTGTCAGTCTGCAGAGGACTTTGGCTTTTCTTCCCAGTGAGGTGGGAGCCATTGAGGAGGGACAGCCCCAGCTCCAGTGTTTACAGGCACCCTCCTGAGACAGCAGGAGCTATGTCCCAGGGCCAGGGAGGACAGGAGGCCAGAGAGGAGGTGACTACTCTAGTCGAGGTGGGTAATAATGGGCCCTTGCTCTGGGCAGTGCCATCGGAGAAGTGATCTGACATCCGTTTTGGTGGCAAGGTCACCTGTGCTTGCTGGGACATGAGGACAGAGCGGAGTTAAGAATGACTTCTTGGTTCTGGCCCGGTCCCCTGGGAAGACAGAGAGCCATTTCCTGAGATGAAGATGGGGTGGTAATGGCGGCCAGGGTAGCGAGAGGAGCGTCCGCCTCCTGGTCTCACATTTCCTTTGTGTTCCCTCTAGGAAAAGGAAAGCGGAGGCTCCCCAGCCCTTCGCTGAAGTTGCCAGGAAGGGCAAGCCTTCCTCCCGGGTGCCAGGCAGTCTTGGGCAGTCCAGTGAGTGGACCCACTACAGACTAGAGGCCGCGGACTCATATCCCGCTTTGTGGCCTGGCCCCTGCTGTCCCTTCACTCGGAGCTGTGGCGTGGCCACCCCGCCCTTCCTGGCAGCTTCAGTGAATTTCTTTTGTCCCCGAGCATTCTGAACATGCCGTTCCTCTGGCCCAGAATTTCCTTCCCACAGCTTTTACAGGAGGTTCTCAGAGCATTTCATCCACAAGGTTGTGACAGAAGGAGGAGCAGATTGGGGTTTGGATCCAGGCTCTGACAACTTAGCGGCTGTTTTAGTGGACGTTCTCCCCAAAAGCAGCCCCTGGAACCAAACCTGGTGTTCTAGCAGTTTATACCTGGGATGGGGGTTTGGGGGGAGTCGGGGAAGGCAACCAGGAAAGCTGTGGGTTAGTATGGAGACCTCCTTTGGGGCCACTGTGGTTCAGTCTCACTGAGGAACCCCTTGGAGATGGGCGGACTTTTTACGCCAATCCTGTGCCTCGCTGGGTCGAAGCTCCTCCAGGAATGTCAACTGCCTAATACTTCGTTATTCCATATGTACATTTCTATTCATTTATTTAAACAGTTTTGGGTCACCAGCTGTCCATCGCATCCCAGGACCCATTTACCTTGTAACTGGAAGTTTGTACCCTTTGACCCGCTTCACCCATTTCCCCCACCCCCTGCCTCTGGCAACCACCAATCTGTTCTGTATGTAAATTCAGGTGTGTCTTTTGTTTTGCTTTAAAGTTGATTTATTTATTCTGAGAGAGAGGGCGGGGCGTAGAGAAAGAATTCCAGGAAGGCTCCACACTGAGAACAGAGCCCGATGCAGGATCACACAAAGCACAAGATCTTGACCAGAGCTGAAATGGGACGCTTAACCAGCTGAGCCACACAGGTACTCCTCAAGTGGTTTGTTTTTGTTGTTGTTTTGTTGTTGTTTGTTTTTAAGATTCCACATATAAGTGAGGTCATGCAGTATTTGTCATTTTCTAACCTATCTCACTTAGCGTAATGACCTCAAGGTCCATCTGTGACGTAGCAAATGGCAAGATTTCCTTCTTTTTATGGACGAATAGTATTCCGTTGTGTATATGTGTGTGTATACACTTATATGTATACGCGTATACACGCATACTATATGTCAGTTATATACGTGTATACATATTTGTGTGTGCGTATGTATATAGTATATATCTATATGTATATATCTGTATTTATCTATATATATCCGTTCATACATTGATGGACATTTAGGTTGTTTCCGTGTCTTGGGTATTGTAAATAATGCTGCAGTAACATGGGGGTGTAGATATCTTTTCAAGATACTGATTTTGTTTCCTTCAGATAAATATCCAGAAGTAAAATTGGTCGATCATATGGTAGTACTATTTTTTTAAATTTAATATTTATTTATTTTCGAGAGAGAGAGAGAGAGCGTGAGCTGGGGAAGGGGCAGAGAGAGGGAGACACAGAATCCGAAGCAGACTCCAGGCTCTGGGCTGTCAGCACAGAGCCCGCCACGGGGCTCGCACCCACAAGCCATGAGATCGTGACCTGAGCCGAAGTTGGACGCTAGAATGACTGAGCCACCCAGATACCCTGGTAGTACTATTTTTAATTTTGGGGGAAACCCACAATACTAGTTTTCAAAGTGGCTATACCAATTTACATTTATATGCTGTGTGTGTGTGTGTGTATATATATACATATATATACACATACACGTATATATGTATATATATGTGTGTATATATGTGTGTGTATATATATATATATATTTGAGACAAATTCACAATACAAAACTTACTTTTTGCCCTTTAAAAATTTTCCTGTGTATTCACAATCTTGTACAACCAGTATATGATTCTGGAATATTTCCATCACCATCCCCAAAAACCTGGTACCTCCCAATCCTCTCTCCTCTCAGCCCCTGGCAACCACTAATCTGCTGTCTCTATGGGCTTGCACATTCTGGACATTTCCTATCAGTGGAATCACACACTATGTGGCCTTTTGTGTTTGGACTCTTTCCCTTAGCATAATGTTCGTGATGTTTAGCATAACGTTTCGTCCATGTTGTAGCATGTATTAATACGTTTTCCTTTTTTTTTAATTTAAATTTAAATTTTTTTATTAAGTGGGCTCCACGCCCACTTTAAGAGTCGGACTCAACCAACTGAGCCCCCCAGGTGCCCCTATACTGAGTTTCTTTTTAGGGCTGGATAATATTGCATTGTATGGAGATAGGACCTTTGCTTTATTCATTCACCAGCTGATGGACATTTGGGTTGTTTCTCCCTTTTGGCTACCCTGAATCATGCTGCTATATACGTTCATGTGCAAGTGTTGGTATGAAAATTTTTTCAGTCCTTTCGGGAATATACTTAGACGTGCAATTGCTGGGGGGGAAGCGCCTGGGTGGCTCGGACGGTTGAGGGTCTGACTTTGGCTCAGGTCATGATCTCGCGGTTTGTGAGTTAGAGCCCCGCGTCGGGCTCCGTGCTGACAGCCCGGAGCCCGGAGCCTGCTTCGGATTCTGTGTCTCCCTCTCTCTCTGCCCCATCTCTGCTCATGCTCTGTCTCTCTGTCTCTGTCTCTCAAAAATAAGTAAACATTAAAAAAATTTTTTTAGAATTCTACTTTCTGCACATCCTCATCGATACTATTGTCTGTTTTTAATTTTTTTTTTTTTACATTTTATTTATTTTTGAGAGAGAGAGACTGAGCACAAGTGGGGGAGAGGCAGAGAGAGAAGGAGACACAGAATCTGAAGCAGGCTCCAGAGTCCGACGGGGGGCCTGAACCCACAAACCACGAGATCGTGACCTGAGCCAAAGTGGGACGCTCAACTGACTGAGCCACCCAGGCACAGAAGGCTTTTTAAAGCTCCACTGGCATCCAGTAAGTGACATTTTAGGGATTCCTGTATTTTGCCCCCATTTTCTGTTTTGTGATTACTGTTATTATTGCCATCCTAATGGGGTAGGAGGAAGTGATGTATCATTGCGGGTCCCCAGTCCTTCTGACCTGCCCAGCAGACAAACCCACCATGGTCCTGCGGCACTGACGGTTGGGGGGAGTGCGTGGGACAGCAGGTGTCAAGGGTTGTGGTCAGGATGCTGACAGCCCCTGTCATAAGCTGTGACCTTGAGCAAGCCCCTTCCTCTGGTTGCGCCTTGATGGCCTCAGCTGTAGAATGGGATGGTAACCCAAACCTCAAAGGGCGGCCATGGGGTTCCGCTAACACAGTGTGGATGCAGCGCCTGACGAGCACAGAGCCAGAACGGGTAGTAGCAGTCGCTGTGTCTGTTTCATTAGGACTCAGCTCTGAGAATCTCGCCTCCAACTTCCCAGGCAGAAATACACATTTCCTCTGTGTTGCCACCGATCTGGTCGATACATCACATTTCGTCCTCGCGGCCCTAGCTGGTAAGGCAGAAAAATTCATGTTGTTGACATCTCAGTCAAAACACAACTTGGCTTCCTCTTTTGCCCCTTTGTTCTGTGGTGGAACCTTGCCCCACCCCCTGGCTGAGAATTCTGCCCGGGACTCAGGCTCAGGTCGGTGGCATAGTCACATCTCTGAACTTGGCTCAACGTTGGATGGGAGCCCTCTCCAGGCTGGAGGCCTCGGTTGGGGGGGGCGGGGAAAGGGTCTGGTCTCTCTGCTGTCGACTCTTCTGTCTGCCTCGCCCCTTCTCACTAGCCTTTGGATCCCTCCTGCCCGGGTGGGGACATGGCAGTTGGAGGCTTTGCCCTCTTTGGATGACCCAGCAGTGCGTTAACTTTAATCCACTCCTGGTGGATTGGTGGGTATGTGTTTGGGAGGAGGTGCTCTGAGGCTTTCTTTCCTAGACACCCTTTCACTGGAGTGGGGACATCTTTGGTCTGGTTATGGCCCTTCCCTCATCCCCACCCAGTGGGCCTCCGTGCCGACCCCCAATAAGTAGACACCCTAAATCCACCATCAAAGCTGCCTGCCTTTCGCCCCTGTGTTTCCGGGGAGTCTGATCCCAGCCCCAGTGGCTCGATTTTGCTTTCAGTTTCCTTCTTTCTTTCTCTCTCTTTCTTTCTTTCTTTCTCTCTCTCTCTTTCTTTCTTTCTTTCTTTCTTTCTTTCTTTCTTTTTTATGTTTATTTATTTTTTATTTTTTTTTTAACGTTTATTTATTTTTGAGACAGAGAAAGACAGAGCATGAACAGGTGAGGGGCAGAGAGAGAGGGAGACACAGAATCTGAAACAGGCTCCAGGCTCTGAGCTGTCAGCACAGAGCCCGACACGGGGCTCGAACTCACGGACCGCGAGATCATGACCTGAGCTGAAGTCGGACGCTTAACCAAGTGAGCCCCCCAGGCGCCCCCATCTCTCTCTCTCTTTTAATGTTTATTAGTTTTATTTATTTTTGAGAGAGAGAGAGAGAGAGAGAGCAGGGGAGGGGCAGAGAGAGAAAGGGAGAGAAAGAATCCTAAGCAGGCTCTGTGCTGTCAGCACAGAGCCCCATGTGGGGCTCAATCCCACGATGCTGGGATCGTGACCTGAGCCAAAATCAAGAGTTGGAGGTTCAAATGACTGAGTCACCCAGGCGCCCCTGTCTCTCTCTTTTCAGAAAGGCTTATTATAGAGAATTTCAAACACAGGCAATCATGGGTCCAACTGTCTCTCCTTCCTGCAAGGAAAAAGAAAAAAAAAAAAGCACTAATCCTCAGTATCTGGGAATGATTAAGATGAGGTTGGGGTGGGGGGGGGGTGGCGGAACGAACTCAACATGACTGGCGCCCTTATAAAAGGGGGGAATCTAAGGCACCTGGGTGGCTCAGTCGGTTAAGCGTCCGACTTCGGCTCAGGTCGTGAACTCACAGTTCATGGGTTCAAGCCCCACACTGGGCTCTCTGATGTCAGCACTGAGCTTCAGATCCACCCTCCCCTGCTCGTGCACATTAAGTAAACATTAAAAAAACCGGGGGGGGGGGATGGTGCCCAGGGGCACCTGAGTGTCTCAATTAAGTGTCTGACTCTTGGCTTTGACTCAAGTTGTGATCTCATGGTTCATGAATTCGAGCCCCACGTCGGGGTCCACGCTGACAGTGCAAAGCCTGCTTGGGATTCTCTCTCCCTCTCTCTCTGTCCCCCCCCCCCCGTAAATCCATAAACAAAATAAATAAACTAAAAAGGAGAAACCTGGACACATACACAGAGACATTGCCATTCGAAGATGAGGGCAGACCTTGGACTTGGAATGACTACCAGCCATGTAACGTCAAGGTTTGCCAGCAGATGCCCAGAAGCCAGGGGAAGGAAGAGGTTGGGACAACTCTCCCTCACAGCCTCAGAAGGAATCAACCCTGCCGGCACCTTGATCTTAGATTCCTAGCTTCTAGAACCATGAGACAGTACATTTCTGTTGTTTCACCTCCCCCAGGCTGTGGTACTTGGTTAAGACAGTGCTGGAAAACTAATGTGTACATGTTCATACTGCCTCCTGAT
>NW_024412431.1:2559612-2685461 GCF_014898765.1 Herpailurus yagouaroundi | reverse complement strand
TTAGTTTCTTTTTTTTTTTAATTTTTTTTTAATGTTTATTTATTTTTGAGACAGAGAGAGACAGCATGAATGGGGGAGGGGCAGAGAGAGAGGGAGACACAGAATCGGAAGCAGGCTCCAGGCTCTGAGCCACCAGCCCAGAGCCCGACGCGGGGCTCGAACTCACGGACCGCGAGATCGTGACCTGAGGTCGGACGCTCAACCGACTGAGCCACCCAGGCGCCCCTTTAATGTTTAGTTTCGAGAGAGAGACAGAGACGGAGCACGAGCAGGGAAGGGGCAGAGAGAGCGAGAGGGAGACACAGAATCCGAAACAGGCTCCAGGCTCTGAGCTGTCAGCACAGAGCCCAGGCGCCCCAATCAGGTCGTTTTCCTAATGCCTTTCTCCATCCTTGGTCTGGCTGGGGTCTCTGGTGCGGCGGGACACGTTCTGACCCTTCTTTTCAGTCTATGTGAGCAGAGGTTGGCCTTGCTGTTGCCTGACCGCTGTAAGGTAGATAACTCCACGGCCTTACTTGTAGCTAGAAAGATCTAGAGTAGTCTGGGCACCATCAGAACAGCCGGGTCTTACCCGAAGCCTCGTGTCCCCGCGTGGCCGGCCAGACGCGCAGGGAGAGGTAGGTTAACAGTTTGGCTTTGGCCCAAGCAATGTTTTCCCACCCGCCCTCTGCACCCCTTCTTAACTACTGGCTCCAAGTGGCTTTTTTACTTAGTCAAATCTGGTGCTTTAAGGGATCAAAGTTTGTATCCGCAGAGGATTTTCAAAGAATGTGTTATGAGTTCTGAAGGCACTCCCTAGAGAGGCATTCCAGAGATGTTTTTGGCCAGGGGCAGCCCAGCCCGTGGGTGGTCACTGCGGCCACCTGGCCTGGCCGGGCCTACATCCACAGGTGGCAGTTCTGGAGAACTTTAAAGAGATTGACCACATCGAAGTCTGTGTTAGGACTGTTTTTAAAGATTAACTGGGGGAGCAAACAGCAGACTCAAGAGTTAGGATACCGGTTTGGGGGGGCGCCTGGGTGGCTCTGTCGGTTAACTGTCCAACTCAGGTCATGATCTCACCGTTCGTGGGCTCAAGCCCTGCGATGGGCTCTGTGTTGACAGCTTGGAGCCTGGAGGCTGCTTCAGATTCCGTCTTTCTCTGCCCCTTACCCACTTGCGCACTCTCTCGTGACAATAAGTAAACATTAAAAATGGGAGGGGGTGCCTGGATGGCTCAGTTGGCTGTTTGACTCCTGGTTACTGCTCAGGTCATGATCTCGTGGTTTGTGGGTTCGAGCCCCGCACTGGGCTGTACGCGGAGTGTGGAGCCTGCTTCAGATTCTCTCTCTGCCCCTCCCTGCTTGTGCTTTCTCTCTCAAAATAAGGAAATAAAACTTAAAAAAAATTTTTTTTTTTAAATAGAAGAGAAAAAAGCATTAGGATACTGGTTTGGTGTTTTTAAAAAAATGTGTTTATTCACTCATTTATAGACCACATGGATTCAGACTCTGCTTAGGGGAAATCATTATGACGACAGCTCAGGTCTGCACTTCCCATTTTTAGATCCGGTTTTTAGACTCAAACCCACTGCTTGGCATGAAGGACCATGACCGATGGCACCACAAACCCCATCAGGGACGTGAATTCTTGGTGCCAGTGCTTGGGAACGGGGACGCACCAGGAGCGGGCTCCTAATGACAGCAGCGCCCCTGGTTCCTCGAGTCTGAGTCGCCCTGGGAAGGTTGACTGTGTCACTGCTATCGACAGCCCTGAGGTTGTCCCCAGGAGAGGTACCCAGCAGCGCCTAGCACTCCGGAAAGAGCTTGACTTGCCACGTGGAGTTATTTACAAAATGACAATGTGCTGTTCTGTTTCTCTCCTTTGATTAAAAAATAAAATTGATCTTAAAAATGAAAGAGAAAATGGGGGCCAAAGTTCAGTTGGGCTGTCTGCCAAGTCGCCTCTTCCTGGTAGTGACACCGCTCAGCCACTCTGTGTGGCCTTCAGCTTCCTACTGGGATGGGGGGGGGGGGTTGGGGAGGTGCGGCTCTGCCCTCATAGGGTGGGCACAAGGCTCCCAGGCCCGCTGGCAGCTTGGCCCGGCTCAGAGCAGGTGCCCGCGTGGAGCGGTCCAGGGAGAGGGCGGCCGATGGGCCCTGAGGTGCACAGGGTCACGGCTCAGGGGAAGTCCCGGTAGGGCAGGCGGAAGGGGTAGAGCGGCGTGTAGCGGGAGTCATGCCAGAGCAGCTTCTCCTCCAGGAAGGCGACCGTCTCCAGGGTCAGGACCAGGGTCTGGTGTTTGAGCATGCTGTGCACGTTCAGGCCTGGGGGGCGGGGGAAGAGGTGCAGTAGAGGCTGGGGTGCCCTACCGCACCCGGGGTCCCTTTCCCTCCCGTATTCCCCTAGGGGCACCACGGTCTGGCGTGGGGTCACAAATCTTGCAGTCTAGCTGCTCACTGATGGCAAGACCCTGGGCAAGGGACTGTCCCCAACTTGTCATCGAGAGCCTCCTGCGTGCCTGGCCCTGCCCTGCGCTCGGGCTGTGATTCCCACCTCATGCTGGGAGGCACTGACCATAACCACAGCAGATGTGTAAACAATGTACTGCGGGAGGCCTGTGCACCTGCGGTTAGTCGGGAGGTGGAGGGGGTGGGGGGGGGATGGCCAGGGCAGGGAGAGGATGGGGCAAGTCGTGCGGGATCCTGTGGGCCTGGGGAAGAACTTGGGCTTTGACCCAGAGGGAGGTGGGACCCGGAGAGGGCTGGGGGCAGAGGCGGGAGGAGCTGGACTCGGGTCGCACGGGCGCCCTCTGGTGGCCGCAGGGGAGAACAGAGTGCGGAACGGAGCAGGAACCAGGGACCAGGGCAGAGGTGACCCTACCGGTCCAGGAGGGAGATGGGGGTGCTGGGTGGAAAGAAGTGGTCGAATTCTGGATCTGTTTAAACTCAGAGCTGACAGGGGGAGGTAGCAGGGACGGGAGCAGAGGGTGACGGCATGCTCTGTGGCCTGAGCCACGGGAAGGAAGGAGTTCTCGTGCCAAGGTGCCTGCCAAGGTGCCTACGAGACCCCCACCCCCGACCCCGGAAGCAGCTGTCAGGGAGGCAGCCAGACCTCAATCAGGACACCAAGAGAGAGCTCTTGGGGCCGAGTCAAGGTAGTGACGGGTGGGATGGATCCCACCTCTCAGCCTCTCTGACTAAGGAGCCAGATGAGCAGAGCCGGCAGCCCTCACGCTTACTCTGTGCCGAGCACCGAGGCCCAAGTTGGGAAAGACGCAACCTCAGAGCCTTTCCTTAAGGATGCCATTTTCCCAGTGCTCCGTTTGGGCAAGCTGAGGGCTGGCTGGGGGAGGGTGGCCACTGCCCAAGGCCACTCAGCTGCTGAGTGAGTGGCAGGTATAGAACTTGAACTGGCCCATGGACTCTTGGGGGCCTAGGATGAAGAACCAGGGCCCTCTGCTCACCGACGGCCGGGATCAGGTTGAAGGTCTTGAGCCCGGAGGTGGCGGCCACGGCGTTCTGAGGCATGTCCTCGTGTGCTCTGAAACGGAGGCCAGAAGGTGAGCGCGGCAGAGGATGGCACCCAGCACCCCCACCCCCGCTCTCCCCGCACCCTCACACGTCCACCAGGAGCACGGAGTCCCCCCAGTGGCGGTAGCGGGCCAGCTCCGTCAGGTACTGGGGGTCCGAGGTGGGCAGCTCCAGGGAGTCCACGATGTGCAGGTAATCCTGTTAGGAAGAAAGGACAGTCTGAGCCCCCCACGGCTCGGCCCCCACAGCCCACACCCTAGGCCCCCCGCGGCCCCTGGCGGGATCGGGCCTGTACCTGGGCCAGCTTGACAGTCAGAGCCACTTTGAGGCCCTGCACCCGCACTTTCATGGGCAGCATGTAGTAGTAGCTCGTGGGGCCCCGGGGGCCGTGGGCAATGCCTCCTGCAGAGACAGAGGTGTGCGAACAGGTGAGGACCCCCGCTGGGCTTGGGGGCAGAAATCGGTCACGGTGGCTGGTGTAGGGAGGCTGCCTGCAGGCAAACGGAACCGGCAAAGAGGACAGGGCCTCGGGTAGAGATGGGGAGGGGATGTTGGATTGAGGATCACCTGGGACAGGTGACTGTGCCTCACTGGGCCTCGATTTCCTCAGCTGTCAAACCCTGAGTGGGGATCCTCTTCCAGGCCCTGGGAGTGCGGCAGGGAACAAGATGGACAGGAGCCCTGCCCTCATGTCATTCATATTCAGACACAGGCTCAACGGCAGAGGGAATCGGGGCTCTCTTTTTGGAGCAGCACGAGGAGTTGCTGGGGGTCAGGGGCCCAAAGGAGGTCAGGGAGGGCTTCCTGGGGGAGGCACAGCCCAAACACATCATAAGGATGAGAGGCATTGGCCACGGGAGGTGAGAGAGGACACGGAATCAGCTGTGTCTGGTCAGAGAGGATGTGGAGGGACAAGGTGGGGGGGATCTGCAGGCACCCGTGCCTGGAATGCCAAGGTAGGGAGCTCAGACTTCCTACAAAGGCTACAGGGACTGGGAGGTTTAGGAAGAGCACCCTGGGTGCTGTGTGAAGTGTGGGCCACGAGAAGTGAGACGGGAGTTAGGGCCAAAAGGGGCTGTGGCCATAGTCTGATGAGAGACGCTAAGGCCAGAGCTGGGGAGGGCTGGGAAGGTGGACTCTCAGGTCTCTGATCCGCACATGGGCAGTGAGGTCCGTGGGCCTGAGTCCTGCTGCCCCTGCCCAGGTAGAAGGAATGGGACTGATGAGTTATCACCCCAGATGTGTGCGCAGAATCACCCAGGGCCCCTCCCCTCCCTGCCCCGCTCACCTCCTCGCCAGATCGGGGAGCGGATGCTGCCATGCCTAGAACGCCCACTGCCCTTCTGTGGCCAGGGCTTCCGGCCCCCACCCTTCACCTCGGCCCTAGTCTTGGTCTTGGCGTAGCTCTGCGGGCACAAAGGGAGGAGAGGGTCAGGTTCCCGAGGCAGACACTGTCGAGGCTTAAAGGCACCAGGCCTGGGAATACAGCAGCGAGCCGGGCAGACTGGGGCTGCCGCTGGGGAGCCCGGCAGGAGGCACAGAGATTAGGGGGCCGGGACAAGCACACAGCACTTCGGGAGGGAGTGAAGGATAAAGAAATCAGGAGTTCCCTCATCCACTCCAGAATGTCAGCAGCCTCTCTGCTGCCTGGCACACAGCAGGCGCTCAGTAGTTTTTGAATGATTTCAATGTGGTGGCAACTGAAAGGAAGGTGTGGCATAGGGAAAGGTGTGTGCAGAGGCTCGAGAAAATCGGGGAGAGGTATGGGGTGAGGGATTTCCAATGCCAGGCTGAAGACCTCATTTCTAGGACCAGGGTGGACCAGGGAGGAGGACTCCCTAGATTTCTGAGATAAGCAGAAGGGAAACAAAGAGATCCTGATTGATAACGGCTTCTTCAATGCACTTGACAAAAACTCCAAACTATTCACCATCGCTCCTGCTGACCTCTGTGACCACACGAGGCTCCCTTCTGTCCCTGCCGCAGGACTTTTGCACGTGCCGCTCCCGTTAGCGCCACTGCCCCCCTTTACCTAGTTAGCACCTACTACGCACCCGAGGTTAAACGTCTCTTCCTCTGGGACGTCTTCCCTAATCATGTATTTACAGGCATGACTACTCGACTCGAGTTCACCTCTCCAACTAGACTACGAGTTTCGCGAGGATAGAGATCGTGCCTGTCTCGTCCACCAGCACAGTGTCTCATCTAATGCACAATGGGTGTTCAGAAAACACCTGGCAAGTAACCCATCGGTGAATGGTTCAGGAGAGAAGAGAAGGCCTGAGCCTAGCAGTCCAGGAGCTTCCCTCGGCCTCCCGCCCCCCGCCGCACCCCCCCCCCCAAGGCACTCACAATTCTCTTGAAGTTCTTCTGCCAGATGGCAACCTGGTGCAAGATATCCATCCTGTGGAGAACGAACAGGATGTGAAAGGCCCCCCTCCAACTGAAGTCCTCGCCACCTCACGAGATGCAAACAGGGGCTCCTCCCTTCAGTGCCAGGGCCCTGTGTGATCCGCCCCCCGCCCCCTCGGCCCCATCTCGCACCACCTCCAGGCCCGCTCCGTCTCCATTCTGCGAGATGGGGTCCAGCCTCCACGCCTTTGCGCTCACTGTTCCCTCTGCCTGAAATGCTCTTCCCCTGGCTGGTCCCTTCTCGGCCCCAAACAACATCTCTGAGAGGAGCCTCCTTGCTAGGAAGAGGGCCACCTCTTCCTGCTTCTCCCAGTACCTTACTCTCTTCCTAGGCTTCCAACTTACTCATTGCCACCCTCTTTATGGGCTGCTTTGCCTCTCTAGCCCTGTGACCCCATTCAGTAGACACTGGTCACAGGCGTGGTCATCGAACGCCTGAAGTGTGGCCAGTGCCACGTGTTGCAATGACAATACTGTAGACGCAGCAGGTTAAAGAAAATAAATCCTTGTTTCTTCCTTTTTTTTTTTAAACGTGGCTACTAGCAAAATTTAAGTTATACGTGTGATTGACGTTACGTGGCTACGTCGGACACGACTGCCAGGGTAGTCTGCCAGGGGTTGGCAAACTATGGCTAGTAGGCCAAATCTGGCCTGCTGCCTGTTCCTGTCAATATGTTTTACTGGAACACAACTCCGCTTTTGCTTACAAACTGTCTGTGGCTGCTGTTGCGCTCCACCACAGAGATGAGTAGTTGCCATGGGGACGTTATAGCCTGCAAAGCCTAAAATATTTTCCTATCTGGCCCTTCACGGGAGAAGTTTGCTGACCCCTGCTCTAGACTGTAAACAACATTGGCAACCTTGGCGCTCATTCACTGCTGTATTCCCAACACCTAGAATGGAATCTGGCACATAGCAGATGCTTCCTAAGTATTTATAGAATAAGCAAAATATGTTGTTTTTAATTTCTTTAAGTTTATTTATTTTGAGAGAGCGCATGGGGGGGGGAGGGGCAGGGGGAGAGGGAGAGAGTGAGTATCCCAAGCAGGCTCTGCCCTCTCAGCGCAGAGCCCAGCTCAGGGCTCAAACTCACGAACCACGGGATCATGACCTGAGCGGAGATCAAGAGTTGGATGCTTCACCAACTGAGCCACCCAAGTGCCCCATGTTGTTTTAAATTTAATTTTGTCACCCTCTACTAGATTGAGACTTTGAGACTCTGGAAAAGTGGGGGGCAAACCATACCAATACCAGTAATAGTAATAAATAAACAGCACTTATCATGTGGCAGATATGATGCACTTCAGAGGTATCATATGCTTTAGCAAGCCATAACCCAGCCCAAGGAGTCGGTCCACACACGGTTGAGATCCTGGCTCTAAATCTTACAAGCTGTGTGACGCCAAGCAAATTTCTTAACCTGTCCGTGTTCTCAGTTTTCTTATCTACAAAGCAGGAATAACTGAACCCAGGGTTGCTATGATGGTCTGCTTAACCAAACTGCAAATAGGCTATTCCAGGCACATAGAAAGGGCTTAACCATCGTCCTGCTCATTTTTACAAAACTCAATTAACAGCAACGATAATCAATGTATCTATAGAACTTCTGCTGTGCCAGAATTAACTCGCTTCATCATCACAGCAAGCTCTTGAGGTTTCACAGAATGGGGACACTGAAGCATAAGAGGGGAAGGCAGGATTTGAACTCACTCAACTCCTCGGAGATGTTACCTCTTAGATCTCAACCTCACACAACTCTGTAGCTGGGAAAATCATCATATCCCCCTTTGGCAGGTGGAAAAACCGAGGCTCGAGCCCAGATCATCCTGATTCCTAAAGCCCCGCGTCTCATCCCTCTGGCACTCAGTTCACCATTTCACTCACTCACCTGGGCGCCGTGGAGAAAACGTCGGGGTGCAGTTCGGCCAGACCCACACGTTCCTGCTGGTAGCCCCGCAGGGACTCCACCCAGGCCTGCACCGGACGCCGGGTCGCGGGGAGCGGGAGCTCGCACCTGCGCAGCACAGGCGTCTGGGGACCTGAAGCGATTGGGAGGTCAAGGGTCAGGACCGAGCGTCAGGGCTCCCGGTCGCCGCCCCTCCTAGGGCGACCCTGACAACCTCACCCGCGCTAACTACTGCCTCTGGCTTCGCCACCGGGTGCACTGCCTCTTCCGCCAGCGCGTTCAGGCCCTGTAAACCGTGCACGAGAGTGAACGACGACGCCCGGAACCTCCAACCTTTGTCCTCCCATCCCGTCCCCAGTCTCGGGCCTCACCCGGCAGCCGGTGGGCCGAAGCCAGGCCCGCGCCCCGGCCCGCACTAGCTGCAGCATTGTCCCGCAGCTCCCCACGCGGAGAGGTCACGGCTCCTCTGGGTGTGCGCGACGCCCGGTGATGACATCACTCCCACGACACCGCCCACCTTGCTCGGCTCGGCGCTGGAAAGCTGAGTGTGCAAGAGCGAAGACGGCGAGGCCTGGCCCGGCGTGCCTCCATCTCCGCCCCAAGACTAACCCCCAAGCCCCAACTTTCACGCCTGGCCTAAAGGACCCTCTGCGACCCCTGGAAACGCGACTTGCAGCAAATAGCCGCGCCCCCTCAACACGCCCAGCCCTTCTTTGGGGGTCCCGCCCCCTAAGAGCAGGAATCCAGCCAATGAGACCTCCGCGCCGAAAGGCACCCTCCTCGTTCAGCCAATGAACGTTAAGCCTGGCAAAGTGGCCCCGCCTATGGCTGGGCGGTTCTGGGGCAGGCTTTAAGAGAACATGACCAATAACCGTTACCCTTTTGGTGTCGGTCACGCCCCCCATGCCCCTCCGCGTCCCATGTATCTTCCTAGAATTTCTGAGGTGGTTTTGGGGTTTCCGATAACGTGCTTTTGTGTGTTTAAGTGCAGGGCCTTATCTCCCACAGAAAGCTCTTAGGACTGAGCCTGTGGGACCGTGCCTCTCCTCTCAGATCCCCCAGAGCAGGGGTATGTTCCCTCTCAAACCAAAGATTAGGTCTGTCTTCTCCGCCTCCTAGGCCAGGGTGCGGTCCACTGTCAGACCGCTCTCCGAAAACAGAGCGAACTGGGGAGTCCGCAGATCCTGGATTCCCTCCCTCGTTGCGCATCCTTACAACTGAAACGCAAATGTTCATTTTTAGGTTCTTGGCCACTTTCCCCGCGCGACCTCCAGAGGGCGACACGAACCCCTCGCTTCGCTGCCTCGCCAAGGCTGAACACCCGGCTGCCAGGGTGCCCTGGACCAGGAGGGGAGCTCGGTGGCCTAGAACGTGGTCTGGGAGCCAACCTCAGTTTCCTCATCTGGAAAATGGAGAGGTCGTGAGACTTCAATGAAATGTTGAAGGCCAAGCCCTCCATGCCTTGCCCAAAGTGAACACTTAAAGGGGTATTATTATTGTTATTATTGTTGTTATTGAAGGTACGTTTTGTCATCAAAACAAGGCAAGAGCCAAGGCAGGGATGAGGGGGACCCCGGAAGACTTGAATGCTGTGCTAAAGATGTGGGCGCTTTTTTTGGTTTGTTTTGCATCTGATATGTATCATAGATATTTTTGTGTAATAGCAACAAAAATTTACAATGTATTTCATTGTGTACTTTATCCCTGCTAGAATAATTGTGGATGTGAATTTAAAGCACCACCCACCTTGTAATTGAAAAAGGTCTTTAAATCCTTCATGTTGTAGAATTTTATTCATTCATTTTATGTTTGTGTAGGTGACTCACACACCGGGTAAAGAAAATGTGAACAATTACAAGAGTATAACTAGAATGAAATGTCTCCTCCAATCTCTGACCTCTGCCCCTCCCTGTTCTCTCCCAAAAGCCGCTACTACAGCTATGTGTCTCCTCCCAGAACCAGTTTATGATTTCAAAGGCAGATTTACAAGTCTGTCCTCTGCCGGGAAGTTTGGGTTTCATGTAGCAAGCGATGGAACAGTACTTAGTTGCTTAATGATTTATTAGGCACCTACTGTGTACTGTGTAGGTAAATCCAGCAGACATTAAGATACAGTGCAGTGCAGAAGACTGAAGAATCGAAACAGGGGAAGGAAGATCTACAGGGTCTGTGGAAGCCCAGAGGAAGAAGTCTTCACCCCTGGGGGCAGGGATCTCAGAGGTGAATTCCCTAAAGCTGTAACCTGAGAGCTAAGGTTTGAGGGTCCATCAGGAGTTCATCCAGAGGAGAAAAGGTGTTCCAGACTGAAAAAACAGGATTCCAAAGGCCAGGAGTGGGGAGAGAGTGGCAGGGCTCAGAGGCGGCCGGCTGGACCTTCCTGATGGCAACTCCTTCAAGTTGAACCCACTGCGGGGCCTTCACACTGTTCCTTCATCCTGGAACATACTTTTCCCAGGGCTCCACATGGCTCTATCTCTCACCTCCTTCAATTCTTTGCTCACACGTCACCTCCTCCAAGAAGCCTGTCCTGAACACCCTATTCAAAACTGTAACCCCCACTCCTGGCCCTTATCCTGTCTTATTTTTTTCCCACCAGTATTTATCTTCTAACATCCTCTGTAATTTCCTGGGTTTTCATGCTTTTTCTCTGTCTCCTCCATTAGAATATAAACCCCCAGGACAGAAATTTTGCTCTGTAACACAGTAGGGGCTCAGGACGTGTTTCTTGAGTGGATTCCTTTCCTAATCATCCTGCTGCAGGGGTCTTACCAGAAACAGAGAAAGCCCTCCCTTTGTCTCCTGGGTCTCAAGATCTCCATTCCCCCGGATGCCACAGGCACATAAGGTACAAGAAAAAAAAAAAAAAAAAAAAGATCATTTACCCAATGACATTGTAGTCACATAGACACAGGTTCAAATTTAGGGGGTGTCGCTAGTTGGCTGGGTGTCCCTGGGCAACTGGTTAGCTCTTTCAGAATTTGGTCTCCTCATTCTTTTTTTTTTATTTAAAAAATTTTTTTTTCAACATTTATTTATTTTTGGGACAGAGAGAGACAGAGCATGAACGGGGGAGGGGCAGAGAGAGAGGGAGACACAGAATCGGAAACAGGCTCCAGGCTCTGAGCCATCAGCCCAGAGCCCGACACGGGGCTCGAACTCACGGACCGCAAGATCGTGACCTGGCTGAAGTCGGACGCTCAACCGACTGCGCCACCCAGGCGCCCCTGGTCTCCTCATTCTTATAAGTGGGGTATACACAAACTCTTCTCTACCTTCTCTACAGAGCTGTGTGAAGGATCAGAGTTCTCTTTCCTTCCCTCCCTACTCCCCACAGTCTTTTTCCCACCACAGAAGGAGGCTGGAAACTCCTGCATCAGATCACGTCCCTCTGCTCAGAACCCTCTCTCTAGGCCTCTCATATCACTTTGAGCAAAAGCCAAACTCCTCGCTGCAGCCCACAAGGCCTTGCAGGTCCTGTCCTCTCTTCCTTCCACCTTCACCCTTTATCATGCTGTGGTTTAGGCCACAATGATCTTCTCACCAGAACCTGTCAATCTGATGCCAGCCTCAGGGCCCTTGCACTGCCGCTTCCCTCTCCCTGGACCTCTCTTCCTTAAATATCTACATGACTCACTCCCTCACCTCCTTCACATCTTGACTCAAATACCACCTTCTCAGGTGACATTGGGTCTAAGGTCACTGTTCCCTTCCTACCCCACATTCCTCGTATGCCTTCCCAATATCATTGTTTCTTGTATATCTTCCACATTCTAACAGATCATATCATGTTCTTCTTTGTCTTGATTCTTGCCTCCCCCCCCCCCCCCAACACTAGAACATCAGCTCCTGGAGGACCAGGTCTTTATTTCTTTCACTGCTGGGCCTCATTGCTAAGAAGGGTGCCAAGCACCCGGTATGTTCTCAGTACATAGTAACGGATGGAACCAACGTGGTGTAGAGAAAGAAGTTTGCACAGGAGTCCCCCACCAGCCTATTGATTGTGAGCCTTAATGAAAGAGAGGTAATGACCTTGAGACCTGCATACTGCAAGGCTCAAAGTTTGACCATTTTGGCCCAAACCTGGGTGGAGGTCAAAGGTTGATGTTTCTAGCCCACTCCTGTGGATCAAAGGCTCAATTGCAGGTGACCTCTGTCCCCAGTGGTGTGTGGCAGATGTCAGCCTTGCAGCCCAGAGAGGATCTCTGGTGGCCATGGGCATGATAGCAATTTAGGGAGCCTACACTGGAAGCTGGAGGACTCCCCCTCCCCCAAACATCTGGCCGTTCCTAGTCCCCCAGGACCATGCAGGACTTTTCACAAAGGCCGGAGGTCAAGGATGGAATATTGGGGGCAGCTGTCAGATAGGAGGTGCAGGGCATGGGTGCAGGCTTGATGACGGGGCCTGACCTCCTGGGGAGAGCTGCTCCCTCATCACCGCCAGAACATCTGCTGTGTGTTCGTTTGCAGCTCAGTTTGTGGGTAATCGCCAAGCACCACAAGGAGCAGGGGGAGTCTCCCCTCGCAGCACGCCCCACCAGCCCCTGGGGATGGGCCTGATTTGCATAGACATTTCCATTGCCTTCGGTTCCCTTCAGTTGGATCCAGATGGGAAGTAGAGCAGAAAAAAAGGGGCTTGAACCCCTGGGCAGGGCACCTGCACTCTCCAGGCCTCAGTTTCCTCCTCTGTAAAATGGGACTATAATTACTCTTCCTCACGTGGTTTGTGTGAGCCGTAGGCCTGTGTGCCCGCAGATCATCCGTTCCCTGCTCTGCTGGGCCCCACGGCTCAGGGCTGCCCCTCGCATACGCCAGCTCCTAGCCCAGTGGCTTCTGCTCAGATTTAGCCAACGGCAGGCACTGAGGGGAGATCGGAGGGCGGGTGGACGGGGGCAGGGGGACAAGGTAATTCTCCCCATCTGCTCTGGCGGCTTCTCCCACTGGACATGGCCTCCCTACCTGCTAATTTCTAAATAGTCTAATCCTTTCCCCAACTTCGGTGTCTCATCTATGTAACCAAGCCCTGTGCTAAATCCCCTCTGTCTGAGATATTTCTAGTTTCCTGCGTAGACCCTGACTGATGTAAGGCAGCCGTGAGGCATTCGTGTTTTGTTTGTTTTAAGATGCAATTTATGTGTACAGTTCTTCAAGCTCCCACAAACATACATAGTCACACAACCGCTACCACAATCCACATACAGAACTGTTTCCACTGTGCCCCCCCCTTTTTTGAAGTTTATTTATTTATTTTGAGAGATGGAAAGAGGAGTGGGGGAGGGGCAGAGAGAGAGAGGAAGAGAGAGAATCCCAAACAGGCTCCCTACGGTCAGTGCAGAGCCCGATGTGGGGCTTGAACTCACCAATCACGGGATCGGGATCGTGACCTGAGCCGAAACCAAGAGTCGGGCCCTTAACCAACTGAGCCACCCAGGTGCCCCCCCCCGACCTTTTTTATTTTTATTTTTTTCAACGTTTATTTATTTTTTTGGGGGGGGACAGAGAGAGACAGAGCATGAACGGGGGAGGGGCAGAGAGAGAGGGAGACACAGAATCGGAAACAGGCTCCAGGCTCTGAGCCATCAGCCCAGAGCCTGACGCGGGGCTCGAACTCACGGACCGCGAGATCATGACCTGGCTGAAGTCGGCCGCTTAACCGACTGCGCCACCCAGGCGCCCCATTAAATGTTAACTTATTTCAAGAGAGAGAGAAGGGCAAGGGCAGAAAGAGAGAGGGAGAGAGAGCATCCCAGGCTGGCTCCACACTTAGCGCAGAGCCCAACGAGGGGCTCGATCTCACGAACCGTGAGATCATGACCAGAGCTGAAATCAAGAGTTGGACGCTTGAGGCACCTGGGTGGCTCAGTCGGTTAAGCCTCCGACTTCAGCTCAGGTCATGATCTCATGGCTCGTGAGTCCAAGCCCCACATCAGGCTTTGTGCTGACAGCTCAGGGCCTGGAGCCTGTTTCGGGTTCTGTGTCTCCATCTGTCTCCGCCCCTTCCCTGCTCATGCTCATGCTCTGCCTCTCTCTCTCTCAGAAATAAACATTAAAAAAAATTAAATTAAATTAAACAAAAACAAACAAAAGAACTGACTGAGCCACCCCAGGGACCCCTCCACTGTGCCCTTTCAGGCCGTCCCCAGCTCCTGCCGGCCATGAGTCTGTTCACCACCCCTACAGTTTGGCCTTTTCTAGAATGTCATAGAAATGGAATCATATAGTATGTGGGGTTTGGCTACTTTCCCTCCTGATAACACACTGGAGATTCATCCGTGTTGTTAATATCCTAGTTCCTCACTTTGGAAGCCAGTGGCTGCAAAGATTATATCCTTGAGTGGTCTCCCGTGTAAGTGCTATACTATGTCTATCCATTCTCTGGTTGAGGGAGCTGCCGTGAGCTTTGGATGAGTTGATACTCGCAATGCACTCAGGACAATAATGGGCGCATTATATATAAGTCGGCTCTTATTACTATGCTGGGGGTGGGCCTGCTGAGGAACAGACCTCTGACGCTCCCCTCTCCCCTAACCGCCTGCCTCCCTCCAGAGAGGGCCCCCCTTCCTAGGCTGGAAGGACCAAGACTGTATCTGCCGTGGATGCATCAGAGGTGGGCTTCCAAAGGGAACCTTCCCACCCCATCCCCGAAGCTGAGAGTGGGCCCCGAGCCTATGGGCGAGACCAGGCGGCTGCAGCCCCAGTGTCTGCCAAGATCAGCATCTGGAAAGCTTCTCTGCAGTTGGGGCCCCTTCCCCCAGCGCTGTGGTGATGACGAGAAGCTTGGGACCTGTCTCAGACACTTCTCTTCACGAAGTTCCTCCTGCCAAAACCCAAGAGCTGGGGGTTGGGGAGGACGGTGGAGGCCCAGGGAGGCTGGAGGGATCAAGGAGAAGAATGTTCCGCATCTCACCAGCGATGGGATGTGGTCCAGAGCGGTAAGCGAGTGGTAAGCACTGCCCTTCTGTTTCCACCCGCTGGGGCAGGGATGGGGGCCACTGCCTCAGAGCCAGGGCGGGGACGCAGGATGAGCAAGAGGGCAAATCCCACCACTGCTGCTTTGGTTCCGTCATCTTTAAAATGGGGAGATGAGGAAAAGGCAAAACTATGAAGGCAGTAAATGGAGGGGTTTGCCGGGAGTTAGTGGGGAGGGGGGGGCACGAGGAGGCCGAGCACAGAGGATTCTTAGGGCAGTGAAACTACTCTGTGCGACACTGTAACGGTGGCTACATTCACTATGCGTTCGTCTGGACCCAAGAGCGGACGCCAGTGTAAAAAAACCATGGACCCTGGATGACCCGTTGTGACAAATGGGCCACTCCGGTGGGCATATGCAAGTGGGAAGGCTGTACCTGTGTGGGGGCAGGAGATATATGGGAAGTCTCTGTACTTTCCCCTCAGTTTTGCTGTGAACTTAAAACTATTCTAAAAACTAAGGTCTATAGGGGCGTCTGGGTGGCTCAGTCGGTTGAGCGTCCGACCTGGGCTCAGGTCATGATCTCGCAGCTCGTGAGTTTGAGCCCCGCGTCCAGCTCTGTGCTGACAGCTCGGAGCCTGGAGCCTGGAGCCTGGAGCCTGCTTCTGTGTCTCCTTCTCTCTGCCCCTAACCCACTCACATTCTGTCTCTGTCTCTCTCAAAAATAAATAAACATTAAAAAAAAAAAAACCTTTAAAAATAAGGTCTATTAAAAACAGTGGGATGATGGGAAGAATAATACCACCTTGCTGGAGGCGTGACGATTCGAAGCGTCGCGCCCAGCGCGGTGGTCTGTGTTGCGGGGAGCGTTAGCCATTATTGTCAGGGGCCCTGTAATTAGTGGAGGCTGGTCCAAGCTTCTTCCTTCTCCTCTCTTCCCCTGCCTGGGAGCTCCCCAAGAAAAGGGGGCCCCATTTCGCTCATTCCTCATCCCCCCCCTTCTCTCATTCAGGGGCCCCCTAGGCAGGGCTCCGCTTTCCCCTTGACCTCTCAGACCATCAGGAAGTCTAGGCTTACGGTGCTTCCCAGTTCTCTTTCCAAAGCCATTCCCTCAGCTGACCGGCAAGACCTTGAGTTGACCCAGAAGCGGGAGGTGGGGGGTGAGGAGGAGGCGGAAATTGTCTGTTGGTGTATCTGCGTGTCCCTAGGGACATCACCTTTGTCTAGGAGCCATGATCCCCTTACAGACAGCCGGATATGTCTGTGGCCTTGATATTCCCGCCCACTGCAGGTCCCTTGGGGAGGTGTGGCAAAGTGCTGAGCCAGCCGGGGCAAGTGTTGGGGGGGCACTTCCTCCCCAGCCTTCAGGTCCCCACAGGGCTGAGATTTCCGCTCTGATAGCTCCCTGGTGAGGAGAGGACCCAGTTTTCTTTGTGTTTTGTACCCCGTGGGTTGAACACCTGGTTTCTAGAGGTTGTGCGAGCAACACGCAATACACATCACTCGGCAGGGGTTTCAGTGAGGTTTTGCTGAGGTCTGATGGCACCCCAAGATCTGGCCTGGCAGTGACTGGACGCCGAAAATGAGCTCAGGAAAAGGAGCAGTCATTTTCTGAGTTCTCTTATCTCCCCATCAAAGCCCTGCCACCTTTGTTAGAACTGTCTGGTTTGTCTCTGCCGTCAGACTGTCAGGTTTAGAAACCAACAACGGGGCATAGCCAGAGCTAGTACTGAGGATTCTATGAATATATATGCTGCATACATATACATATACACATACATATACATAGCATAATATATTGATTTTTTCTTTAAAAAAAACTTCTGTTTATGTATTTTTGAGAGACAGAGACACAGAGACAGACAGAGACAGAGTGCAAGCCGGGGAGGGGCAGAGAAAGAGGGAGACCCAGAATCCGAAGCACGTTCCAGGCTCTGAGCTGTCAGCACAGAGCCGGACGTGGAGCTCAGACTCACAAACCGTGAGATCACGACCTGAGCCGAAGTCAGACGCTTAACCGATTGAGCCACCCAGGCGTCCCTTTTTTCTTTTTTTAAGTAACCTGTATGCCCGACGTGGGGCTTGAACCCAGGACCCTGAGTTCAAGAGTCTCATGCTCTACCAACTGAGCCAGCCAGGTGCCCCAATGTATTGCTTCTTAATGCTCATTTCTTTATTAATAAGTTAAATATATTGTTCTTTTTAAAAAGTTTATTATTAATATAAATTTATTTAATAGCAAGATGTTGAATAATATCAGTATGTTTATTTGTCATGTTATTACTTATAGTATTGGTAATATTTATTTTTTTTATTACAAGAACAATTTTATGACTAGAAGTCTGGTGACTTGTCACCTATTTGATTTTTCATGCCCTTGCCAATTTTTTTAAGTTTATTTATTCATTTTGAGAGAGAGAGCACAAGCAGGGGAGGGGCAGAGACAAAGAGAGAGAGAGAGAGAGAGAGAGAGAGAGGGAGAGAGAATCCCAAGCAGGCTCCATGTTGTCGGCACGGAACCCAACTCGGGGCTCAATCCCACAAAATGTGAGATCATGACCTGAACCGAAATCAAGAGTCGGATGCTCAACCGACTGAACCACCCAGGTGCCCCTCAATTTTTTAAATTGGTACCATGAACTAAAAATTTCAAACAGTCCCCCAAGGGTACACCATAAAAATCTGGCCCCCTCTCACCTGTTCCCCTGCCCCCAGCTCCCTGCCCTGAGGGTAACCGCTGTGACCAGTGTCTTGTGCCTTCTCCGGGAGGTGGCCCGTGGGCCCGCAGGCAAATGTGTGTGTATTTATACAGCCCTTATAAATACACCTGGACGTGCAGGCCTACAATGCAAACTGATTTAAATTGTGGTTTTTTTTCAACTTAATACGTTGAAGACAGTTTCAGATCAAGACTCCTCCATTTTTACTTTATAATAGGCAGAAATGGATCAATTTTAATTTCCTTTTTTGTTGCTTTGCTTTTCAACACTTTTTATGAAGTATAGCATACATACAGAAGAGTGTACCAAACCTCTTCTTCTATTGGTTGCATTGTCTGCGTTATCAAGCAGCCTTAATTATTTTTTTAATGTTTGTTTGTTTGTTTGTTTGTTTGTTTGTTTTGAGGTGGGGGGAGGGGCAGAGATAGAGGGAAAGAGAATCCCAAGCACCGGGCTCCATGTCACGACAGTGAATCATGACCTGAGCAGAAATCAAGAGTCAGACGCTTAACCGACTGAGCCACCTAGGCGTCCGCCCCCCTGTTAATTTTAATTTCAGCTTTCTTGAGGTATCATTGACATATAAAACCGTGAGATATGTAAAGTGTACATCATGTTGATTTGATATGTGTATACCTTCCAAAAGGATTCATTCATAGCTAGTTGGGGTGCCTGGGTGGCTCACTCGGTTGAGCGCCCAACTTCGCTCAGGTCATGATCTCACCTTCTGTGAGTTCGAGCCCCACATTGGGCTCTCTGGTGACAGCTCAGAGCCTGGAGCTGCTTCGGATTCTGTGTCTCCCTCTCTCTCTACCCCTCCCCCACTTGTGCGCCGCCCCCCCCCCCCCCCCCCCCCGTCTATCTCTCAAAAATAAACCTTAAAATTTTTTTAATTAAAAAAAAAGGAGGGGCACCTGGGTGGCGCAGTCGGTTAAGCGTCCGACTTCAGCCAGGTCACGATCTCGCGGTCCGTGGGTTCGAGCCCCGCGTCAGGCTCTGGGCTGATGGCTCGGAGCCTGGAGCCTGTTTCCGATTCTGTGTCTCCCTCTCTCTCTGCCCCTCCCCCGTTCATGCTCTGTCTCTCTCTGTCCCAAAAAAAATAAAAAAAAATAAAAAAATAAAAGTTGAAAAAAAATTAAAAAAAAAAAAAAGGATTCACAGCTAGTTAACTGACACATTGATCATCTCACATACTTATTTTGTGTGTGTGCGAGAACATTTAAGTTCTACTCTCTTCGCAAATTTCAACTGTACATTACAGTGTTAGCAAGCAGAGTCCCCACATTTTACATTAGATCCTCAGACCTTGTTCATCGTACAGCTGCAAACTTGTGCCCTTTTACTAATCTCCCCCTTTTACCTCCCCACCCCAGCCCCTGGCAACCACCACTTTCCTACTTTCTGTTTCTTTGAGTTTGACCTTGTTTTGTTTTGTTTAGATTCCATATATAAGTGATACCAAGCAGTTTTATCTTTTTCTCCTTGGTTTATTTCACTTTGTGTAATCTCTCCAGGTTCATCCATGCTGTCGAAAATGGCAGGATTTTCTTCTTTCTCATGGCTGAATAAAATTCCATTATATATATATATATATTATAATATATGTTATATATAAAATAAAATATGTTATATAAAATATTATATAAACATGTTATATATTATAATATATGTTATATATATATAATTCCACTATATATATTTCCACTATATATATATTTCCACTATATATTTCTACATATATATATTTCATATATATATAATATGTATATCACATTTTCTTTTTTTTTTAATTTATTTTTTTTAATGTTTATTTATTTTTGACAGAGAGAGACAGAGCATGAACAGGGGAGGGCAGAGAGAGAGGGAGACACAGAATCCGAAGCAGGCTCCAGGCTCTGAGCTGTTAGCACAGAGCCCGACATGGGGCTCGAACCCACAAACTGTGAGATTATGACCTGAGCTGAAGTCGGAAGCTCAACCGGCTGAGCCATCCAGGTGCCCCTCTTTTCTTTTTTTTTTTTTTAAGTTTATTTATTTTTAGAAAGAGGGGGAATTTAGAAAGAGGGGGAATCCCAAGCAGGCTCTGCATCGTCAGCACAGAGCCTGACTATGGGGCTCGAACTCATGAAATGTATGATTGTGACCTGAGCCGAAATCAAGAGCCTGTCGCTTGGGGCGCCCGGCTGGCTCAGTCGGTTGTGTTGTGTCAGACTTTGGTTCAGGTCATGATCTCAAGGCTCGTGGGTTGGAGTCCCTCTTCCAGCTCTGTGCTGACAGCTCAGAGCCTGGAGCCTGCTTCAGATTCAGTGTCTCCCTCTCTCTCTGCCTCTCCCCGATCATTCTCTCTCTCTCTCTCTCTCTTTCTCAGACATAAACATTAAAAAAATTGTTTTCAATTAAAAAAAAAAAAAGTCTGTCACTTAACTGATTCAGCCACCCAGGCACCCCCTACCACATTTTATCAGTTCCTCCACTGATGAACATTTAGGTTGCTTACATATCTTGGCTGTTGTGAATAATGTTGCAATGAACACAGGAGTGCAGATATCCTTTTTTGTCATTTTGCACTTCAACATTCTTTACTGAAGTATGATATACACACAGAAAGTGCCCTGAACCTTTCCTTCTTATTGCACTATGTCTCCAGCAGTCTTTTTTTAAAAAAAATTATTATTTATTTTTCAGAGAGAGAGAGAGAGAGAGAGCGAGCGCCTGTGTGCAAGCAGAGCAAGGGCAGAGAGAGAGAGAGAGACAGAGAATCCCAAGTAGGCTCGGCCTTGTCAGTGCACAGCTGGAGGTGGGATTTGTCCTCACCAACCCTGAGATCATGATCTGAGCCAAAATCAAGAGCTGGACACTAAGCTGACTGAGCCACCCAGGCACCCCTATAGCAGTCAATTATTATTGGCATTGGACACATGTGCACATTAAAAAAAAAAAATCAAAAGGTACGAGCGAGTTCACAGAATGAGAGCAGCCTCCTTCCCGTGCCCTATCCCTATCTTTCACTTCCTCTCCCAGGAAATTCACCAGTTTCTTCTGTTCTGAGCACAGGTTGTGGAACATCAGCTCCAGGGAGTTTTGTCTGGTTTGTCCCTGATACATCTCCAGCCTTTTAGAACAGTGTCTGGCACATACCAGCCAAATGCTTAATGTTATCTGGTAAATAAACATATAGGAAGGTTATATACACATTTTCACAAATAGTAGCCTCCTACAAGGCTGTCTCTTGCACCTGAACATAAGCTCCATGAAGGCGAGCACTCTGATGAATCTGGGCCTGCCTCGCTGGTTGACCACAGCAAGGGCAGAGGTAGGGTAGATAGGCTGGTGGGTGCTCTGAGTTTTCTAGGAGTCTTATCTGAATTCTGAGGTCTTATCAAGGCAAAATTAATCCTGTCTTTGCGGCAGGGCGTGGCACATGGTAGGAACTTGACCATTTGTTGTGGGAACTCAGAGTAGGCGCCTAATGCCTATTTGCTGCATCGACACAAAGGTGCTTCAGTAGCTCCTTGTTGCGTAAAGGGGATCTCATGCTCTCCTCCAATTCCAAGGTCCCAAGGAACGGGCCAAGAGTATATCTGCAATCAAAGAGTTGTTTCAGGTTGAAGCCACCTGGCCAGGAGAGACGTGACATCACGGAGTCGTGTGACGTCATACGCCGGCAGGTTCTCACGAGTGGGGGCTGGGAGGGGCATGGCGAGAGGTGGGGGAGGCGAACAAAGGGACCCCGCGCGCCTCCCCCGCCGTCCCCAGCGCGCGCCCGGGCCCGACCGACCACATCTGGAATTCATTTAGCCGCCGCCGGAAAGGGGAGGAGAGGAGGGCGGGGCGAGTGGGGGGCCGAGGCGGTGTCTCTCCCGCCCCCCTCCGTCCCAGGTCCCCAGCCCCGGGACGCAGCCCCAGCCCGGCAGGCAGCCCCAGCCCCTGCCGATGCCGTCCCGGGGACGCAGACGCCGAAGCCCCTCCGGCCAGAGCAGGGACCCGGCCTGCCCAGCCAGGTGAGTGCGGGGCGAGGGGAAAGCAGAAAAGACGGGGCCCGGGGCCCGGGAGTCGCAGGGTCGGAGCTGGGGGGGCCAGGCGAGGGGTTGGGGGCGCACCCGGGCGCGCACGCGCCGCCCGTGCTCCTGCTGCACGGAGGGAGTGGTCACTGTGAACCTTCTCCACGACTCCGGGCCGCCCCTACAGCCTCCGCCGCGAACCCCCAGACTGAGCTCCCCGCCTTCCTCGGCGGCAGGAAGTTGGCGCCGAACAGAAGGCGGAATCCGAGCGCTTTCGGCCGGACACTGGGAGGCAGAACCGAGGGGTTCGGGGAGTGCGTATGGGGGGAGGGGGGAGGGCCCTCCTCCTGGCTGACTCCGGCCGGGCGAGAGCGAAAGGTGCAACGCGCCGGCGAGCCTCCAAGCCGAGGGGCGGAGTCCCCAGGGAGGGCAGTCTGCCCCACCGCCTGCAGGTCGGCCTCGGTGCCTCAGTTTCCCCGAGTAGTCCGTCTTCTTCAGTCACCCCGCGGGGGCGTGGCTTTGTTCTGGAAGGAATGGGAACGTGACTGCGTGGCTCCGGCGCCTCATCTTTCTCCTGGGGCCCAGGGATGGGGCGACGGTGCGAACGCGCGTGGCGCGGACCCCGCGTGGTCCCGGGCCCAGCAGATTGTCGGAACCTCGCCCCCTCCTCCGGCACGAGTTGACTCACCCGGGGATTTCCATACCCTCCCCGACTCTGCCCTAGTCAGAGACAACGGGCGCCACGCGCTGAGCCCACGGTCCCCCCGCGTTGGCGCGACGGCAGTTCGGTATTTGCCGTGTGGCTGCAGCTGGGGTCACCCCTCCTCCCCGCGCCTAAGCCCTCCGGGAATACCGAGACGAAGCTCCTTGGGGAGTGGGGGGGAGAGGCGTTCCCCACCCCCACGGGAGATGTAGGGATTCCTCGCGTGTGGCTGTCGCGGGAGAGGAGGCGCGGCCCCGGCGGGAGCGAGTGTAGATACCGCGCATTCCACCGCCAGATAAGGAGGCCAGACTGCAGCCCGAGGGCGGGGGCGGGTCCTGTCGCTGTCTCCACAGAGACGCGCTGGGCTTCGCCTAGTCTGGGGGCTGCCAGCGACCAGAGGCGTCTCCAGCCTTTGCTGTTGTTTGAGACTCAGCTGAGTTTAGGTGCCTCTACCCTCGGGGGCCCACGGGGCTTTGTTCATTTGTTCATCCATCCATCCATTCATTCATTCATCCATCCATCCATCCATCCATCCTTCTGTATGGCACGTTTCCTGAGCACCTTCTGTATGCCAAGCATCATGCCACAGGGGCTGAAAACGGACTTGGTCGCTGGCCTGCAACACTCGTGCTCTACCGTGCAAGCCAGACAGAAAACAAGAAATACAATAATAATATCCGAAAATGGCAAGTTGTGTGAAGATAAAGCAAGATGCTGCAATAGAAAGGCCCTGGGGAAAGTGGCTATAGTAGACTGACGGTCTGAGGCGAGGGGGCCCCCGCCCCCCCCCGCCAGTGACCTTGAAACTGAAACCTGAAAGAGGAGACAGTCATTCAAGGATTGGCGGGGATGGCACCCAGGAGGCCACTGTGGTTGGAGTTGGGTGGCCCTGCGGGAGAGTGGGAGGAGGCTAGATGGACAGGGGCCAGGCCATTTTGGGCAATGGGGAGCCATAGAAGAATATGGAAGTTGGAGTGACACCCCGTACTGGAGTTGTAAATTAGATAGCTCCCCCTGGCTGCTGCATGGAGAATGGCAGTGTAGGGTGGGCCTGACTGCAGAAGGGAAACCAAAAGCAAAGGTGGGGGCTCTGCCCCAGGGCAAGTGGCATGGGATCAGTGAGTGACAGTAGAACTGTAAGCTGCCTCCGTGGAACTTGGAGGAGGGACTCCTGGAAGCCTCTGAGGCTTCCTCTCTGTCTTTCCTCTTTTCTAATCTCCCCCTGAACAGTCTTGGTCTGTCTTCCCTTCCCAACAAACTCTGTCACTTGTCCCTCTCATTCCATTTCAGGCCTGGCCATTCCCAGGTTCTGAGCCCAGCGATCCCCTACTGAGCCTCTGGGAGGAAGTTAGGGCTGCCTTGGAGAAGGTGAGCAGGAGACAGGCCCTGTATTTAGCCAGCCGGGTCTGGGAGCCAGACACAGGGAGGGGAAACAGCCAAGGCCTGTATCTGCCTAGGGCTGACTCTCCTGTCAGTCCCAACCTCCAGGCTCTGCTTCCTCTTTCTGGAAAGCATGGACCTGCTTTAAGCTCTGTCTTCAGCAAAGTCCTAGTGGGGAAGATGAGAAGAGGAAGGCAGTGTGAGCCTCCGTTTCCCCTTCTCTGACTAGAGGAGCTACCCCTCCTTCTGAGGATGCCCTGATAGTCTCCTGGGGCTGCAGACAGTGAGTGTGCAGACTGCCAATCTTCCCCCCCAGGGAAGAAGACAGACTTTTTGGTCAGTCTCTGGGATGTGAGGAGTGAACCCAATTCTCAATTCTCCAGGAGGCATCCATAAATCTTCCTCTTGGCTGCCAGAGAGGGTTGGTGGCCCCATGTGTGGGAGGGGTGGAGCGGGTGGCCATGGGACACACCCTGGGCTTCTTGCCCACCCGCAAGGGTGTTTCCCAGGCCTGCAACGGGCCCTTGATTCTCAATCACGAACCCTAGGAGGGGCCCAGTAGGCCAGGGCAGCCTGGGGGCGTCTGGTTGTCGTGACCCTGCGGTCAGGCCGCGGTTCACACTCTCCCCAGAGACATGTCCACAGCCTTAACTCTGTCTTCTGAAAGAAGCCGTTGGCCGGTGAAGGACGGCTCACTGGCGCTTCCCTTAGGGCGCCCCCAACTGGGCCAATCAAATGCCGAGGACGGGAAGCTCTGGCCAATTGGCGAATCGCTCAATGCCCTGGGATTGAAAACAAGCCAATCAGGGCGCCGGCTGTTTCTGCCCCGAAGGTCGGTCCAGTAAGGCCGAGGCCAGGGCCAAGTTAGCTCCCGGCCGGCTGCAGCCTGCATCGGGCAGAGGGCATCGGGGCGCCCAGGGCCCGGTCCGTCAGGGGAACAAGGGGCCTCTGTGTGGCGATCTGGGCGGGGCGGCAGTCTCCGGGGATGCGCACAAGCCCTCCTCTGTTTCCAAACTAGGACGGATGCCCCTTTACCCAGGGGGAGCAGCTGCCTCTGTCAGGCCTGGGGCCAGGACGCCCCCTCCGAGGACTGAGATGGCTGAGTGACCCCGGAAGCCCCCCATAGTTCCCAGGCTCACTAGGAACCGGCCTAACCAGCCTTTTTCTGGAACGGTACTCCTGGAGCGCACGTGGTCCTTGCCCGGCATGTTTCCAGGGACCCAGGGCAGGCTCTTCCTGCGCCCTCCCCCATCAGCTAAAGGCTGGAGCTTCTTCCTGGCTCCCCTCCTTAAAGACAGACACAGCACCAGCTCCTCTGAGAGACACCCCCCCCCCCCCCGCCCCCACCGCCAGCAAGCTGGGAGGAGGCCATGATGTTGGCTTCTCATCTTCTGCCCACGCTTCGTCCCGCCCCCTCCCCCCATGGATCAGTTTTCTTTGAGAAGGGGGTGACTCAGGCTTTCATGGAAATAAATGCTGGTCCCCCCCTTCCCCTGAGCCCCCTCCCCGCAGGGCTGCACGCCCCCTCCTCGGCTCACATGACTTGAGCGTTGCAGCAGCTGCCTGGTCCTCCCAGCCAAGACCTCCCAGACTGGTCTCCTGTGGCTCCCCCATCCCATCACCCCCTCCCAGCCTTTCCCACACCGGATGTGACTGGGGAGTGAGGACTCCACCCTGTTTGTTCCAGGGGCCTCACATCTGGATTTCATCCTGGCTGGGGATGGGGGGGGGGTGCCAGTGCCCTGCTTACCCCGCTGGGACCCTCTGCAGGGCAGGGCTAGATGGTGCTGATGAGAACAGGATGTTGGGAGTCTGGCCTGTAGCTCAGTCTCCATCCCTTCCTAAAAGATTGGATGGAGGGCACCTAAGGGAGCTAATATATTAGCTAATATTTATTGAGTGCTTGCTATGTGCTAGGGGTGCTTCATGTACCATTCGACAGGATTTTCCCATTACCCCTATGAAGTGGGCTTTCCTCTCCCCATTGCACAGATGAGGACGTTGGGGCTGAGAGGCCGGGCATTCGGTGACTTGCCCAAGGTCCCACAGCAGGTCGGGTGGAGTGCGGTTCAACCCTGGATTGCCTCCAAGGTCTTTGTCCTTGAAGTTGCCATGACCTCTGAGATGCTTAAACCTCAGGCCGCCCTGGTGTCTCCCCAAGACCTTATCTTGGGAGCACCCATGGCCTCAAGGCTCAGACCCAGCCTGAAATCCAGGGCTGTGGGTGGTAATGAGCAGGGGATGGTGCTATTAGCGAGCATCTTGCTGACCCAGGTTGGCAGGCAGCATGAAGCCCCAGGCTCTAGTGTATTCTGGAAAGGAGACAAGCCCTCCCAGCCCTGCCCAAGGCTCACTTTCCGGGTGGGTGAGCGTGGGTTCTGGAAGTTCACTTTGTATTTGGGGGACTTTCTGCTCTTTTTGGAAGACAGTGCCGCCTAGAAGTTATAGAGGCTTTGGAGTGGGTCTCCGGCTCTGCCACTTGGAGACTTACTAGCTTTGAGACTTACGGGAAGTGAATTGACCTCTCTGGGTTTCCCACTGGTAAAGCAGAGACGATGGTAATCCTCACTTCATACGGCCACTCGGTGAGAAGTGAGGAAGCTGGGACTCACACCACGTCCACCTGGAGTCAGAGCCCAGGGAGCGGCCACAACACTGACCTGTCTGTTGGTCTTTTCCCTCTGCAGCTGCGACAGCCCCATGGCCCTGGCTGGCCACTGAGCCCCACCATGGGCAGCCTGTACTCAGAGTACCTAAGCCCCAGCAAGGTCCTGGAACACTATAATTACACCAAGGAGACGCTGGACACTCAGGAGACCACCTCCCGCTGGGTGGCGTTGGCCATCATCGTCCTCATCTGCTTCACCATCGTGGTGGAGAACCTGATGGTGCTCGTTGCTGTCGCTCGCAACAGCAAGTTCCACTCGGCCATGTACCTGTTCCTGGGCAACCTAGCCGCCTCGGACCTGCTGACAGGTGTGGCCTTTGTAGCCAATACCTTGCTCTCAGGCCCCGTCACGCTGGGGCTGACCCCTTTGGAGTGGTTTGCCCGAGAGGGCTCCGCCTTCATCACGCTTTCCGCCTCCGTCTTCAGCCTCCTGGCCATCGCCATTGAGCGGCACGTGGCCATCGCCAAGGTCAAGCTCTACGGCAGCGACAAGAGCTGCCGCATGCTGCTGCTCATCGTGGCCTCGTGGCTCATCTCGCTTGTTCTCGGAGGCCTGCCCATCCTGGGCTGGAACTGCCTGGGCCATCTCGAGGCCTGTTCCACCGTGCTGCCGCTTTATACCAAGCACTATGTGCTCTGCGTGGTGACCATCTTCTCCGTCATCTTACTGGCCATCGTCGCTCTGTACGTCCGCATCTACTGCGTGGTCCGCTCCAGCCACGTCGACGTGACCGGCCCACAGACGCTGGCCCTGCTCAAGACGGTCACCATCGTGCTGGGTGTCTTCATCGTCTGCTGGCTGCCTGCCTTTAGCATCCTGCTCCTGGACTATGCCTGTCCCGTCCGGTCCTGCCCCATTCTCTACAAGGCCCACTACTTCTTTGCCTTTGCCACCCTGAACTCGCTGCTCAACCCCGTCATCTACACGTGGCGCAGCCGGGACCTGCGGCGGGAGGTACTTCGGCCGCTGCAGTGCTGCCGGCGGGCGGCGGGCGTTCAAGGGCGGCGGGGCGGGACCCCAGGCCATCGCCTCCTGCCTCTCCGCAGCTCCAGCTCGCTAGAGAGGGGCACACACATGCCCACGTCGCCCACGTTTCTGGAGGGCAACACGATGGTCTGAGGGGCGAAGTGGGCCACGAGGCCATGGCAGAGGGCTCCGTGGAGAGACACCGGGTGACCTTGGACAGAGACGTGGGGTTGCCAAGCAAGATGCCCCCGCTCCACAGACCTGGGTGGTATTGAAAATACTTCACGCCAGGGCTGGCCAGCTGAGACACCAGCCAGTCGGATGGCAAAGCTGCAGGGTCAGAGGCTAGTGCAGTAACTGGTGTGGCCCCTTCAGAACTGGATCGTGGGGAGGACTGGGGGACCTGGAAGGGGCCTCGGTGACAGCAGGCAAGCACTCAGGGGGAGCTCAGGGCAGGAGCCACTTATAACCCCTTACAAGGGATTTCAACATTTCATGACCATCTGACCCTCTGCCCTGTACAGGGCTCCCCTCTCTGAATCTAGCCCCCTTGTCACCTCCTGGCAACCTTAGGCCACTTCCCCCAGGATCATTGCCCCCAGGGGCCGGAGGCCTCCTCCTTGACCGTCCTGGGTGGCCCCGGCTGACAGTTGCAAAGCCCAAATCCACAGCTTCCCCAAATGTCACCAGCTGCCACTTTGGCCTCTTCTTCTTTTCTCCTCTCTCTCTCCATGACATGCTGGGAAACCATGGGGTGGAGAGGGGGGGCTGGATGCCGTTCTCAGACCTCATCGGCCAGTTGCACTATTTGGGGCACAGAGGAATCACCGAGGGCTGGAAAAACTGGTCTGGGGGAGCTGAGGAGGGCTTTGGGCCTCCTGGTGGGAAAGGGTGGAACTTGAGAAAGTTCTAGGGGAACTGTTTGCACAGGATTCCCTCCCCACCCAAAAAAAAAAAAAAAAAAAAAAAAAAAGAAAGAAAAAACAACCACCCAGAACTACTCCCACCTCCAGCCCAGCGGAGGCACTGGATCTCCTGGGGCGGGGCAACCTTGAACCCACTGTGCCTCCTTTCGAGTTGTCTCGTACGGAGGAGCACGGGGGTGGGCATGCTGAGGACATTTGTGGGATGCTCTCCCCTCACCTGCCCCAGAAGGACTTTACTAAATTCCATGGATAGATGGAAGGGACATTGCGGTACAAATGTATATTTATGTGTGTCTGTGTGCGTGTGTGGTATCTGTGACCCGCTCTCCCCACCATGTTCCCCCCGAATGGATGCTATTGTCGTCTCGTGTCTGTTTTGAAGCTGCCAAAGAGGGATCTGGCCCTGCACAGACCCCTTTGTAATTAATGGCTCATCTCCCCACTTGAGAGCTGGGGTACAGCTCTCCTCGGGGAAGGAAACCTCACGCCTCAAAGTGATTTCTCGTGAATGCAAAGGCTGGGGAGGGGGTCTCGGGGGGCAAGGAGCCAGTTGGGGGCTTGTCTCCCCTCGTACAGCTCCCCAGATGCCCCCCATGCCTGAGATCCAGGCCCAGGCCAATAAACGGTTCAATCTCTCATTCTGGTGGTGGTTGTCTTTTTAGGGCTAAGGCGGCACCCCACTAGCACCCCATGGCTGGAGGGGGGATGGGATGGGGGGGGGTGGCTGCCATCCAGGCCACTCCTACTTTGCCGGCTTTCCTATTCTGTGCCCCAACCCCTAACCCCACCCAAGCCAGGATTACAGTGGCTTCCGGTAAATGCTGACCTTTCCCTAAGGCATCTGTCTGGCCCCTCCCAGTGGTTAATTAGACTCCAGGCCTTCTTGCTTCCCTTTAAAGATAGCCTGGCGTGTTTAGGGAGGTCCCCTACTTCATCCCAAGTACATGTTCCTCCCTGAGGGATGGTCTTGGGGGACACGGGCCCAGATAACCTTCCAGGCCTCAGTATTCCCCAAAGGAACGGGTAACTTTTCCCATCAAGCACTTTCCAAGACGTGAATCCTCAGGAGGTGGGAGTTACTAGGCACGATCGTGGCGATGTGGGTTCAGAGAAGGTACGCGACCTGCTCAGGGTCACACAGCTAGTTAGGGCAGTGCCTGTCTGGATATGATCCTCCCAGCTCCACCACTAGGCCACAGAGAGTGTCCTCAACCCCCTCTTTGCCACCGAGGGAGTGGGGAGTGCAGGCTGCCAGCCGCACCCAGAACCAGGAGAAACCCAGATGGGACACAGCTGGGAGGTGGCTTCCTAGCTCAGCTCCAGGGTGACACTCCCCTCTGCCCAGAGGCACAGGGCCCAACGGCTCCTTTGGAGATAGATTTGGAACTTTGATGGGGGAACCCAGTCCCTAAGCTAGAGCCCCACCTAGGTCGCCCCAGCACCAGCGCAAACACTGGGGCAGCCCCCGGGGGGGAGGGGGAAGGAGTGGGGCAGACGGCAGCCAGAGGCTGAGGTCTGCACTCCCTATCAGGATTCCCCTCCTCCAACAGTTCGGGGACAACCTCCCTTTGGAAACCCAAGCCCCAGCTGAAACTGGGAGGAGAAAGAGGCACAGGCCAGGCCAGAGTCAGTCCAAAGATTTCCCCCAGATACATACCTGCTTTCTCTACCTTCTTCAGGCCTCTGTTCAACTACCACGTCATCAGAGAGGCCTGTCTTGACCATCTTTTTCTCTTTTGAGTCCCTCTCCAGCTTATCCCCTGGGAGGAGATTATAGGTCAGTTTATCTGTCTCCCCCAGGAAAATGTGAGCATTTGAAGATAAGACTCCATCTGTCTTATTACTGTGTCTCTAGAACTTCTTTTTTGTCTTATTACTGTGTCTCTAGAACTTCTTTTTGAGTTTATCTATTTTTGAGAGAGAGAGAGAATGACTAGAGGAGGAGCAGAGAGGGGGACAGAGGATCCGACGCAGGACTCAAACTCACGAACTATGAGATCATGAACTGAGCTGAAGTCAGATGCTTAACCGACTGAGCCGCCCAGGCGCCCCCGTGTCTCTCACATCTTAAACAGTACTTGGCATGTTCCCACTGCAGGGCTTTTCCACCTGCTGGTCCCTCCGCCTGGAGTGATCTTCCCATCTTCCCCCACATATGCCCGGGACTCCTCTGTGCTCCTTCTGGTCTACCATAAAATACCACCTTGGGTGAGGCCCCTGGCCACGCGAACATTTCTTGTCCTGCCTGCTTCCTTTGCTAATCTCTGACATGGAGCACATTTTGCTTCTTTATCCTGTTAATTTTCTACCTGCCCTTTAGGATGCCAGTTCTGTGACAGCAGGGACTCGTATAGGTCTTGTTCACTGCTTGGCCCCGGTGCTCAGAACGGTGGTGAGGACACAGCAGGTGCTCAAGAAATGTTTGTCAAATGAGTTGAAGCCAAAACAAATGCTGGCCATTTCCCTTAGTGTCAAGTTTATTTTCTGTGAAGAAACTAAAATAGGGGAAGCAACGGCTTCAGGTACTCTGTAGAATAGACTGGTATTGGTGCTCTGACAGGTGAAAAACCCTGAGGCACCAGAGAGGTCAAGTAATCTGACCAGGGTCACGCGGCATGTGAGTGGAGGGGCAGGGATTTGAACCCATGCGGTCCTTGATTGAAAAATGTAGTCACATCTGATCCTCCTGATCTGAAAATCTAATTTACTGATATCTCTCAAATCTTGGAGCCTAGAACAGAACAGACCAACTCACAGGGATGCATAATGATGTTCACCTCCTCTCTCCTTCCCGAGGCTGTTGGATATTAGGGGGCATCAGAATTACCTGGAACAACCTGGTAAAATGCAGATCCTTAAGCTACTAGCACATGGAATGTGGCCAGAGTGATGCAGAAGCTGAATTTTAACTTTTTAGAAAAGTGATTTTATTTTATTTTATTTTTTAATTTAGAGACAGAGCATGTGCTCGCACGAGGGAGGGAGAGGGACGGGGGAGAGGGAGAGAGAATCTTAAGCAGACTCCATGCTCAGCGGGGAGCCCAACATAGGGCTTGATCCCACGAACCATGGGATCATGACCTGAGCAGAAATCAAGAGCGGGATGCTGGGTGCTTAGCTGACTGAACCACCCAGGCGCCCCTGGAATATTTCTTTTAATTATGATAACAAGTTATTAGGCTCAGCTGCAAATGACAGAAAACACAGAATATTAGTAACTTAAATTGAGAGAGAGAAATTGATTTCTCTCATATAAAAGGATTTGGAAATTGGTCCTGAATAAGGACAGATGCCCACTTACCAGCAGTCTAGGCTCCTCCTATCTACCTCCCTCTCTCTCTCTCTCTCTCTCTCCATCCATCCATGCGTCCATTGACCTACCTAAATACCTCACCGTGTTTCCTAAGAACAAAGCATTCTCTTATATAACCTTAGTAAAATAATCAAAATCAGGAATCTATACATGTTAATCAGATTTCACCAATTGTCCTATTACTGACCTTTAAAGCAGAAGAAAATCCCAGATCACTTGTTATATTTGGTTGTCTTTTTAGTTTCCTTCAACTGGAAGTTTCTGAACCTTTCTTTGTCTTTTGTGACCTTGACACTTTTGAAAAATATAGGTCAGTTATCTCATGAGCCAAAGTTGGATGCTTAACCAACTGAGCCACCCAGGTGCCCCATCACTGAAGATTTTTAAGAATATCGGAGGACATCACATCATTTTCTTCGTATGTACTCCACTTTTTATCTTTAGAAGAAAGCAACACTTTTTTTTTTAACTTAACCACAATACCATGGTTGTACTTATCAAAAGTATCAATCAGCGTTAAAATTTCCCTGTCACAGCTTTTTTTTTTTTTTATGTTTTATTTATTTTTGAGAGAGAGAGACAGACAGAGTGTGATCGGAGGGGGGGAGGGTGCGGGTAGAAAGAGAGGAAGACACAGAATCCAAAGCAGGCTCCAGGCTCTGAGCTGTCAGCAGAGAGCCTAATGTGGGGCTGGAACCCACGGACCGCGAGATCATGACCTGAGCCGAAGTCTGACACTTAACTGACTGAGCCATCCGGGCGCCCCTCAGCTTTCTTTTTTAACATTTTACTTGTTTGAATCAGAATCCAAACAAAGTCCCCTCATGACCTTTGGGTAATGAATCTCCAAAATACTTTTAACAAGCTTTCCTTGTGAAACCAATTTAACCTTGTTTAACCAGGTTTAACAGTTTCCTTTCTTTTCTGTTTCTTTCCTTCCTTCTTTCCTCCCCCTTTTCTCCCCCCCCCCCACCTTACTTCTTTCCTTCCTTCTTTCTTTTCTCCCTCCCTCCCTTCCTAACTCATTTGTTGAAGAAACCAGGTTGCTTGTCCTGGAGTCCTGGAGAGTTTCCCGTAGTTTGGTATGGGTTGATGGCAGCCCCTTATGTCATTTAATATGTTTCCTTGTCGGATTCAAGATTGGTATTTTGGTTTCAATTTTGATAGGTAGCCGGAAACTTCCATTAGGAAGACATGATGTCTAGCTGTCTCTCTCTTTTGCTGGTAACAAAGACTGATCGGGGTGTTCAGATGCCATCAGCCTGATCCTACCTTTATCAGTTCCCCAACCAGGGGCACGTGGGTGGCTCAGTTGGTTGAGCTCCCACTCTTGATGTCCCTCAGGTCATGATCTTGTGGTCCTGGGATCAAGCCCTGCATCCGGCTCCGCCCTGAGCATGGAGTCTGCTTGAGATTCTCTCCCTCTCTCTCAAGATAAATAAATGAAAACTTGAAAAAAAAGATGTCACGATCTTTCCCTGAATATCTTGTCTGGAATAGTTAAAGCTATCAAAAAAAGGGAAATGAAGTTGGGTGGGTAGGTTTCACTTTCAGTGGTGATTGTGGCATAAGTATTAAGGATGCAAACTACAAAATCAGGAAAATCAGATTTCAGTCTCAAATGCAACAACTGACAGCACAAGCAGACTTTGGACAAATCACCTGACAAGCCTCCGCTGGTTTCTTCATTTGTAAAATGGATATGTTAATAATCCCAACTTCGAATGTAAAATGGTACTGCCACTTGAGAACACAGTTTGGGGACGCCTGGGTGGCTCAGTCGGTGAAGCATCTGACTTCAGCTCAGGTCATGATCTCGCGGTTTGTGAGTTCGAGCCCCGCATCAGGTTCTGTGCTGGCAGCTCGGAGCCTGGAGCCTGCTTCAGATTCTGTGTCTCCCTCTCTCTCTCTGCCCCTTCCCCACTTGTGCTCGGTCTCTCTCTGTCTATCAAAAATAAATAAAATGTAAAAAAAAAGACACTTAAAAAAGAAGAAGAAGAGAGAAAGAAACTCAAGTTCTCAAAATAAATGTTGAGTGTTCTTTTTTATTCCTGCCTTCAGAGATCTTACATTCTAGGAGGGGAGACAGTCCATAAAAATAAATATATAATCCAATGTTAGAAAGTTTCCGTTATGGAAAAGAGTATGCAGGTCCCTTATAAGATTAAAAATAGAACTACCATATGGTCTAACAATCGCAGTTCTGGGTATATATCCAATGGAAATGAAATCACTACCTCGAAGAGATATCTGCACTCCCATGTTTATTGTAGCCTTATTCACAGCAGCCAAGATATGGAAACATCCTAAGTGTTTGTCAACGGATGAATGAAGAGAATGTGAGAGATATACATATGTTTGTGTGTGTACTAAATGTGTGTTACATATATATCTATAAATATGAATTACATAATATAAAATGTGAGAGAAATACATTCACACATACATAATCACAATGGAATATTATTCAGCCATCAGGAAGGGAATCCTGGGGGGCCTGGGGGGCTCAGTCGCTTGAGCGCATGGCTTTGGCTCAGGTCACGATCTCCTGGTTTGTGAGTCCGAGCCCCGCATCGGGCTTGCTGCTGTCAGTGCAGAGCCCGCTTCAGATACTCTGTCCCCCTCTCTCTCTCTGCCCCTCCCCTGCTCATGCGCTCTCTCTCAAAAATTAAGAAGAAGAAGAAGAAGAAGGAGAGGATCCTGCCACTTGCAACAATATGGATGAACCCGCAGGACACCATGCTGAGTGAGCTAAGCCTGACACAGACAAATACCGTATGATCTTGTGTATATGTGGAATCTAAAAGAATGGAACTCACAGAAGCAGAAAGTAGAATTGTGGCTTCCAGGGGCTGGGGAGTGGGGGAAATGGGGAGATACTGGTCAAAGGGTACAAACTTTCAGTTATAAGATGAATAAGTTCTGAGGATCTGATGTACAGAATGGTGATTGTAGCTAATACTGTATCGTACAGTTGGAATTTGCTAGGACAGCGGTGTTCTCATTATACCCCAAAATAATAACTAAGTGAGGGGCTGGACATGCTAATTAGCTGGATTGTGGTAATCATTTCACAGTGTGTACGTGTATCAAATCCTCACGTCATGTGCTTCAAATATATGCAATTTTTGATTATTGATGATGCCACGATAAAGCTGGGGAAAACTTTTGCTTCTTAAACTTTCACAAGTGGGGAGCTTGTGAAAAATACAGTTTCCTGGGACCTACCAGGTCTGGAAGAATCTGATGCCAGGGCCCAGGACTCTACGTTTTTACCCTGTGCTGCTCCTGATGTGACCCATCCGTGACTTCCAATTTTCTTTCTTTCTTTTTTTTTTTTTCAACGTTTATTTATTTTGGGGACAGAGAGAGACAGAGCATGAATGGGAGAGGGGGCAGAGAGAGAGGGAGACACAGAATCGGAAACAGGCTCCAGGCTCTGAGCCATCAGCCCAGAGCCTGACGCGGGGCTCGAACTCACGGACCGCGAGATCGTGACCTGGCTGAAGTCGGACGCTTAACCGACTGCGCCACCCAGGCGCCCCTGTGACTTCCAATTTTCAAAATGCTGGTTTGGAGGCTGTAAGATACGCCCCCCCCCCCCCCAAAGAGATATGGCTCAGGCAAGGCCATTACTTTGTCCTGTTCTCATCCAGGGCGGTTCCACACCCCCAGGGGATGTATGACAAAGTCTGGAGACATTTTTGGTTGCCCCCTACCTGAGGGCGGAGGCGCTACTGGCATCTGGTGGGTAGAGGTCAGGGATGTGGCTGGTCTTCCTGCAACGTATAGGACAGTCTCCTGTAACGAAGGATCATTCGGCCCCAAATATCAGCAGTGCCCGGATTGAAGCAAATGCTCTGCTTGCTCCTTCTGCTTGATGAGCTGGTTCAAGACTCCTAGGCTACAGTTGGGAGTGTGAGGAAACTTAAAAAAAAAAGTGGTTTATTAGAGAGAGAGAGAGGAGGGGCAGGAGAGGGAGACACAGAATCCTAAGCAGGCTCCAGGCTCCGAGCTGTCAGCATGGAGCCCCGACGCAGCGCTCGAACTCACAAACCGTGAGGCCATGACCTGAAGTCGATGCTTAACTGACTGAGCCACCGTGGCACCCCGGTGTGAGAAAACTTCTAGAGGCACCCCCAGTGCCCTAATTGGAGACTGTCTGGTCACCTCTCTTTGCCAGGTAGTTTCAATGACTTAGCGATTGCCTTTGGAGAGGCAGTTGCGGTTAATTAGTGGTCATTTCCAGGGAGGAGCTGTTTCACGTGAAGTCCCTCTGATTTAATGGCCAGGGCAGGCCCAATTCCCATCCCTGCTCAGTGTGGCGAGGAAGATTTTCTTTGCAGTTCTAGAGCGGACACTGTGTGCTGCCACTTTGTGTGCCACAAGGTGGGTCATTCCCCAGGGTCTGTCCACTGTTTTCCTTTAGGGTCTGGTGGGCTGTAATGGGTGATAGCCATGGGACTCAGGCAGGCTAAAGAAGGCTGCGGTGGACTGAGGGAGGCAAGGCAGGATTTGAGTGTCTTACAAGGAAGGAAGGAAGGAGGCCCAAGCTTGAAGTGGGTTAGAGAAGTGGGGAGAAGTACTCTAGTGATTTACATAAATAGAATCATGCGGTACGTCCTCCTCTATGCCTGATTTCTCTCACGTGTTTTTGAAACTTGTCTGTATTTTTGCATGGAGTAAGAGTGGGTATTCTCAACACTGAAGAGCAGGGTTCTGTAAACTGTAGTTTGCAGGCCAAATCCACCCCCCCCCCAGTCTGTTTTTGCGGAAACTATAAGCTAAGAATGGTTCTTACAATGTTTGATTGTTGGGGAGAAAAAGAACAATATTTTGGGACATGTGAAAATAGTAGGAGATCATTGAAATTTCAAAGTGTCCATAAATAAAGTTTTATTGGAATATAGCTGTGCTCACTCGGTTACATAATTGCCGAGGGCTGTTCTTTGCAAGGGACGAATTGAGTTGTTGCAACAGAGACTATGACCCACTTGTCCTAAAATATTTACTATCTGACCCTTCCCAGAAAAAAAATTGTGACCCCTAGGTTTAGTATTCCATCGTATAATACGTAACTGTCTTGTTTTATTATCGTTAGATGCTGATGTGGTCTTCAGGTTTTAGCTAATGCGAATAAAGTTCCTATGAATATTTCTGTACGTTTCCTTTGGTGGATAGAAGCATTTACTCCAGGAGTGGAATTACTGGGTCATAGGGCAGGAGTACATTTAGCTTTAGCAGACATTAGAAAATGATTTTGCAAAGTGGCCATACCATTTTGGACTTCTCTAGTAGAGAGTTTTGGTCTTGCTAACACTTGCAACTTTTTCCTTTCTTTTCATATTAGTCATCCTGGGTGTGTGTGTGTGTGTGTGTGTGTGTGTGTGTGTGAGAGTGTAAGCTAACATTGCATTGAGGTTTTATTTTGCATTTCCCTGATGACTCATGTTGGGCAGCTTTTCACAGGAGTCTTGGCCATTTGGATATCCTCTTTTGTGAAGTGCCTATTCAGCCCTTGTCCACTTAAAGCTCCAGACCATTATTTTTTATTAATTTGAAGGCATTCTGTGTGTATAGCAGATAGGAATCCTTGGTCAGTGAACATCTATCTATGGCTTGTCTTCTAGTGATATCTTTTGATGGACAAAAAAATCCTCTTAATCCAGCCTAAAATTTTCTTTTATGATTAATGTACTTTATGTCCTGTTAAACAATTGCCTATACCCAAGTCCCAAAGATGTTGTATGTTTTATTTTAAAAACTTTCTTGACTTTGCTTTCCTATTTAGACCTGGAAGTCATCCGGAATTGAGTTGTGTATATGGTGTGAGGTAGGGATCAAGATTTACCTTCTTCCATTTAACCATTCAATGGGTCCTGCATTGTGTACTGAAAACACGAGCCTTTCCTTGCTGCTTTCCCAGTTGTTTTTATTTGACATAAATAACCACATGCATTCCAGAAAAAGCAAAATAAAAAAAAAAAACTTCAGAAAAACTCCTTTTCCTGCCCAAATCTCCTACCCTGCTAGTTAACATTCCTTATCTCCAGGAAGTTAACCATTTCTTGTTTCTTTCCCAAGGTTTTATGTATAAACAAGTAAGTACACAGAAGTCTCGCCACTTTTTTGCATAAGCCATATCACACTATGCATTCTGTTCTACATTTTTTTTTTCCTGGTAGCAATTAAACAGAAAACTCTAAGGTATTAAATGGAAAAATATTCCTTTTGTTGTTGCTGTTGTTGCTGAGATCTGTCACTGTGTGAATAGAATACGTCTTTAGCTTGATTTCACTGATGGAGAACTAGGTTTTTTCCAGTCCTTGGCTACAGACAAAGCTTAGTGAATAGCTGTGTCCACTTCTCATTTTGCACATGTGAGTGAATCTTGTGAGAAATTCCTGGAACTAGAATAGCTGAATAAAAGGGTGTATACATTTGTCATTTTGCTGAATGTTTGCAGACTAAACATTTAATGTTTGGGGGAAGGGGGGAAAGGCATCACGCCCTCACCTCTGCAGGGTTCTATGAACCCTTTTTTTTTTTAAGTTTTTTTATTTTGAGAGACAGCACAAGTGGGGGAGGGGCAGAGAGAGCGAGAGAAGGAGAGAGAAAATTCCAAGCAGGCTCTGTGCTGCGCCTGACATGGGGCTCCATCTCCTGGTGGTAAGATCATGACCTGAGCCAAAATCAAGAGTTGGACACTCAACCGACTGAGCCACCACAGTGCTCCCCTTTTTAAGCATGTTTATTTATTTTTGAGAAAGAGAGAGGGGAGGGGAGGGGTGGGGAGGGGAGGTAAGGGAGGGGCAGAGAGGAGGATGGAAGACCCAGAGCAGGCTCAGCGCTGTCAGCACAGAGCCCGACTCAGGGCTTGAACTTCTGAGCTATGAGATCATGACCTGAGCTGAAGTTAGATGCTTAATTGACTTATTCACCTGGGCACCCTTCCACACCCCTTTTTAAAGTAATCTCCATGCCCAGCGTGGGGCTCAACTCACCCTGAGATCCAGTAGCATGCTCTACTGAGTGAGCCAGCCACGTGCCCCTCCATGAGTATCTATTGTGTGCTAACAATATCCTGGGCACTTTGCTAGGTATTGGGCATAGGGGGGTATGACTGACCTAAACCATCACCCCCAAAATATGTGATCACCAGCTAAGGTAAGGGCTCTAAAAGAGCTGTGGTTCTCAGAGCCTCCCAGACATCTGTTGGGCTGCAGGAGATCAGGAAAGGCTCCTTGAAGGAGGTGATGGTTGAGCCAAAGTAGAAAGAATGGATTAAAGATTTTCCAAGCAGGAGAAGTGGGTGTGTGGAGCAGCAGGGCTTTCCAGGCCAAGGGAACAGCAAATGCAGAAACCTTGCAACAATGGCCTATGGTTGTATCACAAACCCCCACAGTCTAGTGGCTTAGAACAACACCCATGTATTCTCCTTCTCAACCCAACTGTGAGTTAGGAATTGGTCAGCAAAGTGAGTCGTTGCAGCTTGAGGGCTCTCCTATGTTACTGTCAGGTATTGCTGGGGCTGGAATAGCCACTTCTGGAAATGGCCTGCTCACATGGCTGGCTGATTGGTTCTTCTTGCCCTGCCCCCGCCCCCCCTCCACCCCCACAAGGCTGCTTGAGCCTCCTGACAATATGGCTGTTGGCTTCCCCCGCAAGAAGAAAGTGGTGCTGCAATGCATCTTATGACCTAGCCTCAGAGGTCCTGTACGTTCAGTTCTACATTCCTTTGGCCCTGGCTCCAAGTGGGAGAGGAACCCCCCCCCCCCCCCCCCGCACACACACACCCAAGAGGATGAATACCAAAAAGGCAAAGGATGTTGGGGGCCCTCTTGGAGACTGGCTACCACTGGAGACTGGCAGGAAAGGGCTGGGAATGACCAGATGTGGCTCAGCCGGGGTGAGCCAAGGAGTTCTGTATGGCAACAGCTGACGTGGGTGGGGCTAAGTGCATGGGGTGGGGTTGGCCCTAAGAGCACAGACACGCCATGGGGTAGGGAGGAGGTGACCTGATCAGATGGATTCTGAGAAGAGCCCTCCCGCTGCTGTGGATGCAAGAGCTGACTCTGTGGTGGGAGGGCTGAGTGGCAGCCCCGGGAAAGAGGCCGGGCAGGCATCCGGGAGAGAGAGGTGAGGATGACCTAGGTTGGAGGCGGTGGCCTTGGAGGAGCAGATCGGCACACTGATTCAAGAGTTGTTGGAAGGAAAAACCTGCTGAGCTCGGTGGCAGGCCTCCTGTGACCCCAAACAGAAAGCCGTCTGCCTGTTCAAGGTCCCTGCAAGGAGCAAGTGGGTGCGTCCGGCACACTCCCAAGTTGGTTTCCCCGGCTCGGATTCCTGGCCACTTGAGCCCAGAGAGCGTGCTTGAGAGACCTACCCTGTGGGTCTCTTCCTGCCTGGCCCCTGTCTGGGGTGAGTGGCAGTGTGTCCCTTTTGAAACCTGGAGCGTCAGTGCCACCGCCCGAGGCTCTTGCTGGGCCTGGCACCAAGTGAGAGCTCAGCAGCCGTGACTAATTCCCCAGCACGTGGGGTGACTCAGCTCTGGTCTTTTGGCTCAGAAGGCATGTGGCTCAAGGCATGCGGCTGTCCCTCCAGCAGCCCTGGCACTCGGGGCTGCCCTGACCTTGGTTGGGCTGACACCTAGCCTCTCCCGGCTTCTGGAGTGTGGCCCTCCCGCTGACGGCTGGAATGTGGCCTGGAAAGCAGGGAGTTCGGGCCTGTGAAGTCTTTCTCTCGAGGTGTTTATGAACGCTACTTTGGAGGTTGAGAGGCGGAGGTGGCTGAATGCCAGCAAGAGCTGAACCTGGTTTCTTCTGGAAGCTCCATTTGCTTCTCCCAAGGGAGGAGCCCATGTTTAGGTGCGGGAAGGGTCTCCAGGTCACTCTGGAGGCGCTTCGAAGCCATAAGTAGCACTTGGGCAAATCTATGTCCCTGAGCCCTTGCCTGGTCTGTAAGGCAAGTTGAATCCTCCCTCGGCAAAGGGATTGTGAAAAGAATCCTCTGAGAGGGGGCCTCCACTAAATGCAGCTGCTCTCCTGTGAGCTGGGGTCCCTGACAAAGACTCACGGTCTGTCTTCTCTCTTTCCCCTGTGCCGTGAGCACCCTGTTTCCTAAGGGGTGTCAGGGGCCCAGATGCTGGCTTCTGGCAGGTTTACATGGCCCGATTCACCTTTTGGTGAGATGGTCTTCCATCAACTACACCCTTCCTGCTCATTAATGTACTCCCCCCAGCACTGCTCCTGGGCCTCCCCGGGGCCTGACAACTGGTGGGGGCCAGAATTTTGCACTCAGGTTCTGGAGCTAAAGACCCTTTGGATTCATGGTCCTGCTGCTTACGGAGTCTATGATCTTGGATAAGCAGCCTCTGAGCCGGACTCCTTTCTGACAAGTCTCCCAGGCCATGGGAAATGGGGTCCTGGGGCACCTGGGTGGCTCAGTCGGTTGAGCGTCTGAATTTGGCTCAGGTCATGATCTCACAGTTCATGAGTTTGAGCCCCACATTGGGCTCTCTCTGTGCTGAGAGCAGAGAGCCTGCTTGGGATCTTCTGTCTCCCTCTCTCTCTCTACCCCTTCCCTGCCCTCACAGTCTCTCTCTCTCTCTCTCTTAAAAATAAACATTAAAAAAAAAAAGAGAAAGAAAGAAAGAAAGAAAGAAAGAAAGAAAGAAAGAAAGAAAAGGGGTCCTGATCCTTCCCTTTACGGTTAAGAATTAAAATAATTCTCTAGGGGCACCTTGGCGGCTCAGTCCGTTAAGAGTCCGATGTTGGCTCAGACCATGATCTCATGGCTGCATCGGGCGGGCTCCCTTCTGTCCGAGCAAAGCCCACTTCGGATCCTCTGTCCCCCTCTCTCTCTGCCCCTCCCTTGCTCGTTTTCTCTCTCTCTCTCTCTCTCAAAATAATAATAAATAAACTTTAAAAGAAAAAAAAATTTCTCTAAAGAGCATAGTATAGTGTATAAGTGTTGATTAACTATTAAACTGATAGCTATGAATTTTAGTCTTATTAATATTTCAGTATTCCTGAATCCTGCCATGTGTGGGTAACCCATAGCAACCAGAGTCTGAGGTCCACTTCTGGCCAGGCTGACCCCTTCCGCCCGGCTGTTGGGGGAATCTAGTTTACATGTAACTAGTAAACCTAGTTTATGTGTATGTTTACAAATCAATTCACTTGTAAATTCTGTAACATAAAAAAGTAAAAATGTACCATTATTTGTACCATAGTTTGTAACTCTGTTCTGGTGCTTTTTCCTTTGCTGTGGCAGATACATTTTTTTTTTTTTTAACTCAGCCCTATATTATTAATGGTTTATTTTTATTGTGGCAAGAAACACATAGCATTGACCATCTTAAGTTTTTTTTTTTTTAATGTTTTTATTTATTTTTGAGACAGAGGCAGAGCATGAGCAGGGTAGGGGCAGAGAGAGAGGGAGGGAGACACAGACTCTGAAGCAGGCTCCAGGCTCTGAGCTGTCAGCACAGAGCCCGACGCGGGGCTTGAACTCACGGACTGTGAGACCGTGACCTGAGCTGAAGTCGGACGCCCAACCGACTGAGCCACCCAGGCGATCCTTAAGTACTTTTTTTAATGTTTATTTATTTTTGAGAGAGAGAGAGAGACAGAGCATGAGTGGGGGAGGGGCAGAGAGAGAGAGAGAGAGAGAGAGAGAGAGAGAGAGAGGGAGGAGAGAGAGAGAGGGAGGAAGACAAAGAATCCAAAGCAGGCTCTGGGCTCTGAGCTGTCAGCACAGAGCTGGTTGCAGGGCTCGAACCCCCAAACCATGAGAACATGACCTGAGCTGAAGTTGGATGCTCAGCCACCTAAGCCACCCAGGTGCCCCCTTCCAAAATATTTTTTAAGTGTATGATAGTGTTAACTACATGCACACAGTTGTGCTGCAGATCTCTGGAACTTTCTCATCTTGTTTAAAAGAGATTCTGTTCCCACTGAACTACTTCCCTTTTCCTCCTCACCAGTCCTTGGTAACACCACTGTTTTTTTCTTTGTTTAGTTTTGATGTCTTTTTTTTTTTTTTTTACTTTATATACATATTTTAAGTAATCTCCCCACCCAGTGTGGGGCTCGAACCCACAACCCCAAGATCAAGAGTCCTCCACTCTACTGAGTCAGCCAGGCACCCCTTGTTCTTTTTCTTTCTGAGCGTTTGACGACTTCAGATACTTCAAATAAGTGGAATCATGCAACATTGGTCTTTTCATGACTGGCTTCCTTCACTTGTCCTGATGATCTCAAGGTTTGTGCAGGTTGTCACAAAGGGCAGGGTTTCCTTTTTTTAAAGGCTGAATAATCCATTGTATGTAGATACCAAATTTTCTTCACCCCTACATCTTTCTGGGGCATTTGGGTTACTTCCACCTTTTGCCTCCTCTGAATAAGGCTGCAGTGAAGGTGAGTGTGCAAATATCTCTTCAAGATCGTGGTTTCAACTCCTTTGAATATATACTCAGAAGTGGGATTACTGGATCATATGGTAATCCTATTTTTTTTAATGTTTGTTTATTTTGAGAGAGAGAGAGAGCACAAGCAGGAAAGGAGCAGAGAGAGAGGGAGATAGAGAATCTGAAACAGGTTCTGCCCCTGCAGCCCAGAGCCCAACGTGGGGCTCAAACTCATGAACTGGGAGATCACGACCTAAGCCAAAATCAAGAGTCGGATGCTTAACTGATTGAACCACCCAGGCACTTCCTCATAATTCTATTTTTAATCTTTTGTGGAACCTCCATTCTTTTCTTTGGTGGCTGTAGTATTTTTACATCCCCACCAATAGCACACATGGGTCCTAATTTCTACATTCTTGCCAGCATTTATTTGTTTTTGTTGTTGTTGTTGTTGTTGCTGTTGTGTGTGTGTGTGTATGTGTGTGTGTGTGTGTGTGTGTGTGTGTGTGTGTGTGTGTATACATATATATATATAATTTTTATAGTGGTCATTCTAATGGGAATGAGGTGACTCCTCAGTGTGGTTTTGATTTACATTTCCTGGATTAGTGAAGTTGGGTGTCTTTTCACAAAGTCTGTTGGCCATTTGTGTATTTTTAGGTAATGGTTTATTCAAATCTTTTGCCCATTTAAAAAAAAAATGTCTATTTTGAGAGAGAGGCAGAGAGAGAATCCCAAGCAGGTTCCATGCTGTCGGTACAGTCCCTGAAGCAGGACTCCATCCTGTGAACCCTGAGATCATGACCTGACCTGAAATTAAGAGTTGGACGCTCAACAAACTGAGCCACCCAGGCACCCCTTGTCCGTTAAAAATTTTTTTTCTTAGTGTTTTTATTTTATTTTTGAGAGAGAGAGAGAGAGAGAGAGAGAGAGCGTGAGTGGTGAAGGGGCAGAGAGAGGGGGAGACACAGAATCCGAAGCAGGCTCTAGGCTCTGAGCTGTGGGCACACAGTCTGATACAGGGCTCGAACTCACATGACCTGAGCTGAGTGAGATCATGACCTGAGCTGAAGTCGGATGCTTAACTAACCCAGGTGCCCCTCCCTTGCCCATTAAAAAAATTTTTTTAATTTAATTTAATTTTTTTTTTTTTAATTTTTGAGAGCATGGGAGAGGGGCAGAGAGAGAGGGAGACAGAGGATCCAAAGCAGTCTCCGAGCTGTCAGTGCAGAGTGCAATGCTGGGCTCTAACCCAAGGACTGTAAGATCAAGACCTCAGCTGAAGTTGGATGCCTAATGTTTTTCATTAGAGAGAGAGGTAGAGAGGGATGGGGAGAGAGAGAGAGAGAGGGAGAGGGAGGGAGGGAGGGTCTTAGGCAGACTCCACACTCGGCACAGAACCCACAACCCTGGGATCATGACCTGAGCTGAAATCCAGAGTTGGACGGACGCTCAACCGAGCCACGCAGGTGCCCCTCTTTTGCCCATTTCGAAAATCAGTTTGTCTTTTTTTGTTGTTGAGTTGTAGCTCTTTATTCCGGATATTAACACCTGATCAGATACATGGTCTGCAAATATTTTTTTCCCATTCTGTAGGTTGCCTGTTCACTTTGTTGACTCCCTTATTGTGCATAAATGAAATCTGATGCAGTCCCATCTATTTTAGCTTTTGTTGCCTGTGCTTTGGTGACCTAATAAATCATTGCTAAATCCAATGTTGTGAAGCTGTCCTCCCTCCCCTTTTGTTCCTCCCCTCCCCCCTGCTTCTAAGAGTTCTATGGTTTTAAATCTGCATTTAGATCTTTAATCCATTTTGAGTTAATTTTTAAATGGTGTAAGGTAAGGATCCAACTTTACTTGTTTGCATATTGATACCCGATTTTCCCAACACCATTTGTTGAAGAGACTATCTCAAGTTCTGGTGCTTTTTTTAAACACACAGGCTGTGGAAGTGGCCTGAGCCGCCCCACGCCGGGAGATCCTACATAGTTTGTGCATTCTCAAGATTTTCTGCGATTAGCACCTTTTTAAAGATGAGGAAATGGAGACTTGTCCAAGGTCGTTATACTGAGCATATAGATGGAATTGAGTTCAAGTCCTCAGTTACAATCCCAAGAGCCCACATGCTGGAACCCCGACGCTCCCCGTTTTATCCCCAGCATGCTAGGAAGAATGAATGAATGAACCTCTCAAGCAAGGCTCCCAGCAAACAGCGGAGTTTGGACGAGCCCACTGCTCCATATGGGGGTGTGCGCCGGTCTCGCGCATGCGCGGCCCCTGTGCACGACCCGCTCCGCTCCATCTGCCGGCACATGGTATGGCCTCTATCCCTATGGTATGTCCCGCCTTCCCCCACGCCCGGGCCGAGATGGTACGCCCCGCCTCTGCTCGCCGCCCCTCCCCGTTGGTTTCCGCGCGAAAAGCCAGGGCTGCCTCTGCCGCCGCGGTCTCTGCTGCAGTTTCCAAGATGCCTGCCCGCACCGCCCCGGCCCGGGTGCCCACGCTGGCTTCCCGGGCCATCTCGCTGCCCGATGATGTCCGTAGGCGGTAGGTGCTGTGGGGGAGGGGGGGTCCGTGAACTCGGATCGGGGGTGAGGGGGAAGTGGCACGGCGTTGGGGGTGGGGGGGGTTGCTTCCCCTGTAGGTAGCCCTTGGCTGCCGCTGACAGACGGGCGCGCATGCGCGGGACGGCTCGGCGGCGGTTGGCGCGGGCAGGGTGGCACTTCCGGTCGCGCGCACCCCTGGCCGTTTGGCGCCAAAATGGGCCGAGGCCCTTCACAGTTCCCTGGTGACTAGTAACTTGGGGGTCCTTCCTGATTTCAAAGTAGAGCGAGCTTTGGGTTCTCCTCGGGGATCGCCAGCCCAGAGGAGCCACGGGCCTAGCTCCTGCCGCCGGCCGGCTCGCGCAGGAAGTGGGCAGCCCGCGGCCTCAGGACACCCCTCGGCCCGGGCACTTCGGCCTCCACTTCCGGTGCCCGGCCCGCTTGGGGGGTCGAGCTGGTCCGGTCCCCGGGGGGCGTTTCGGGGGGGTCCCCCTTGGCACCCGGCGCAGCGCATCCCGATGGCGGCCTCCAGAGACAGACGTCGCCGCTCGGGGCCCGGGCGCGGCCGGCTCAGGTTTGCGAGCCCCGTCTTTCTTGGGGGGCTTCCTCCATCTCGGCCTGCCGGGGAAGTCACGTTCTGGAAGGAACCCCCACCGCGCAGCGCAGAAGCGGGGCTCGGGCAGCGTGAAGGCTGTAAGAGCCTTTCCAGTAAATCTGTGCCTGGGAGCGGGCATCAAGGAAGCCTTGCTAGGCTTCTGTGCACGGGGGTTGGGGGGGGGGGTCAGAACGCTGGGCTCCCCTTTGTGAAAGGGCTCCAATTTCACTCCTGAAAACTTGCACCCCTTGGAACACGAGTCCCGGGAACCTCGCCCAGGCCTGAACACACTTCAGCCGGATTTGTGAGCCTGGTTGAGCCTTTGCCCAATTTCCCTGTGCCGGTTTCCTATGGTCGTGCCAGGCCAGTCGGATGGGGGCTTTTGGAGTTGGAGGTGTGTATGTGTGTGTGTATGTGGGGGCGGTGTTTGGGACTCCCTACCAGGTATTTAAGGTTCAGGCCACTTCTTAAGCACAAGAGGGGGTGTGTCTTGCCCAAGAAGCCTTACCTGTAGTCTCCAGGGATATGACTTAGAGTGTAAACAGAATTGTGGAAGTCCCTGGCTTCATGATGTTGGACCCAACCTAGAGGCGTTTGGGCCTGATCTTTACTCTGATGGTGAGACCTCCCGTCTCCACTGGCTTGTTTGACCTGGGGCGAGTGTCATGAACAAGCTGTCGGTGCGGACTAGATTGACATGGGCTCAAAATGGATAGTGGATGAAAGGAGAATATGCCGAGACATAAAGGCCCACCTGTTAGCATTGTTCTTGGCTAAGCCAACTTTTTTTTTTTCAGTTGTGCCAGTCAATTGTATACAAAACTTGACATATTCTCATTTAATCCTCAAGAGTTTTTTAGAGTGGGTGCTGCAGGAGTTCATCAAGAGGAAGCAAGGATTCCTGCTGATGTCTGCTTTTTGCCAAAACCGTTCCTTTCAACTAGGGTCTTTGAACAGGCCACTGGCTTGGGGGTTGTTTTGGGCCAGTGCAAGTACTTGGCTGAATTTGAATGCTCTTAGGTGAGTTTTACAATCCACCATTCACCCTAGGTTCCATATTACTTTGAACTAGAATTGCTTACTGTAGGTGTGGTTTGGTGTTTCTGCCTTAGACCACGTGGTGGACGTTGAAATGGTCTCATGTGACTCTCAACAGCTTTTCTTACATTTTGAATTTCAGTGTACAAAATCCACACATAAACATGGCATTCAACACTCCCTTAAAAGACCTGTAAATAGAGGTACAACTTTATCTGTGAGAATTAGAAGTATGATTTATAACATAGGAGGTCTCTAAGTCCAGTAGAATACTTTTAAGAACAAAGTTAGGCCTGGTCCTCCTGCATTTGTCACTTCTACTTGTGTGTATATATCTATATATCTATATATCTATATATATATATATATATCAGCTTCTTTTTTTTAGAGGGTGAGCATGGGAGGGGCAGAGAGAATTTTAAGCAGGCTCCACTCTCAGAACGTGGGGCTCGATCTCACAACCCTGAGATCGTGAACTGAGCCAAAATCAAGAGCCTGATGCTTAACTGATTGAGCCACCCGGGTGCCCCATGTCAGCTGCTTTTTTTAAACACGCAGTTCCATTAGATATGTACCAGAAAGAATTTTCAGTGTCTGGGTTTTTAAGTCTTTAACTTCTTTTTTGAAGTATACTATGCCCCAAGTCTAAAAATGTTGCCTTTTTAGGACAGGCCACATTCTTCTACTTACTTTTCTTACTCTGTTGAAACCACCATTTGCACAGGAAAAGCGAGAATTCTTTCACTGGTCTTCCTGTTGCCACTCAAGGCTTTTCTAGCAGCGGAAACTGTGATCCTCTTAAAAAAGTTGGATCTGATGGTTTCCTTGCCCCACACACTGCCTGGTGCACTGGTCCTGAAGTTCAGAATCCCTGTCCACTTGCGTCACTCATCCTGTGTTCATCTCACAAGCCATACAGACCTCCTTTTAGGTTCTCAGGGCCTGAGACCTTGCAGAGCAGCTGGTGTGAGGCTGAGCTCTAGCTACTCCTTCCCTAGGCTGGCTACTGTCCATTCATCCTTAAGACCGTCCTCAGAAAGACCATCCCTTTTCCCCATAATAGGAAGGGTGTTGAATTCTGTCTGCACCCGCATGCTGCCTTTCCAAACCTGGAGCTGATGGTGATTCGTTTGCCTTGTTCGCTGTATCTGTAGCTTGTGTAGACTCTGAAAGGCATGCATGCCAGACTTTCCCCTTTTATGAAGCCTGGATTCACACATTGATTATAGCAACCTCCTTTGCACAACTCTGATTAGCTTTTGTAATTGTGGCAGCTTTTTTAACTGCTGGCCATTCTGTGATTAGATTAAGCTGTTTTTCAGGTTTTAAAAAATGTTATTTATTTATTTGTTTGTTTTTAATGTTTTTTGAGAGCACAAGCGGGGGAAGGACCGAGAGAGAGGGGGACAGAGAGATCCGAAGTGAGTTCTGTGTCGATAGCAGCAAGCCCGATATCAGGCTCGAACTCACAAACCACGAGAGCATGAGCTGAGCCGAAGTCGAATGCTCAACTGACTGAGCCACCCAGGCGCCCTTCAACTTCTTAGCTCTAGTTCCATGGCTCCCACTAAGTGGGTATTGAATGGACTTACCTTTTTTTTTTTTATGTTTATTTATTTTTGAGAGAGCGTGTGCGCAGAGGGGCAGACGGAGGGAGAATCCGAAGCAGGCTCCAGGCTCCGAGCTGTCGACACAAGCCTGATGCAGGGCTCAAACCCACGAACTGTGAGATCATGACCTGAGCTGAAGTCAGGCACTCAACCGACTGAGCCACCCAGATGCCCTGGGACTTCTCTTTTCTAGTTCTCCTCTGCAGGAGTATTCTAGAGGTGCAGACTGCTGGGGTTCAAATCCTTCCTACCATAGCTGTAGGACTAAGTTGTTTAACCTCTTGGTGCTCTATCTGTAAAATGGTGTGGCGCTACCCGCTGCCCCAGGGCGTTATGAAGACTCGCCTGGCTGATAGGTGTAAATGTGGCGGGGTAGCACCTGCAAAAAGACCCGTGCTGCTTATCACAAGGTCACCTGTGTGTGTCATTTCCATCAGGGGAGCATAATTTAGTGCAGCAACATGCACATCTGATACTGAGGCAGATGCTCGTGTAGTGGTGAGTGCCGTTCAGAGATGATGTAAATTCCTGCTAATCATTCCAACCTTCATCTTGGCTTGGCTGCTTATAGAATTGTCTGGTGGTCTGGACTTGTTCCTTCTGCCACCTTAGCTTTTGTGCCAGGTATCCAGTCCTCCTCTTTTTTTTTTTTTTTTTTAAGTGTGTTTATTTGGAGAGAGGGGGGACAGAGGCAGACAGAGAGGAAGAGCAAGAATCCCAAGCAGGCTCCGTGCCAGTAGCACGGAGCCTGATGCGGGGCTTGATCTCCTGAACCGTGAGATCATGACCTGAGCCGAAATCAAGAGTCGGACTCTTAACCCACTGAGTCACCCAGGCACCCCCAGTTCTACCCTTGATCAGGCATTCTTTTATTAAGGATTGAGGTGGTGATCTATCCTTTTTCATCTCTCAGTATCTTGCTTTTTAATCCTTTCTATCCTTGGCTTTTGTGATGCTGTTTACTACCAGGGATGCTCTTTCTTCATCAATCCCCCCGCCAACCCCCTTAATCATTTTTCTTTCATTCTTGGACCCTTATCTCTTCTAGTCCTAGGACTTTTTTGTTGTTGTTGTTGTTACTTATTTATTTATTTATTTAAATGATTTTATTTTTTAACATTTATTATCGAGAGACAGAGACACACAGAGCGTGAGCAGAGGAGGGGTAGAGAGAGGGGGAGACACAGAATCTGAAACAGGCTCCAGGCTCTGAGCTGTCAGCACAGAGCTCGACGCGGGGCTCGAACTCAAACCACGAGATGATGACCTGAGCGGAAGTTGGTCACCCAACCAACTGCGCCACCCAGGCACCCCTTAATTTGTTTTTTAATGTTTATTTACTTTGGAGAGGGAGAGAGAGAGAGCGTGCGAAAAGGGGAGGGGCAGAGAAAGAGGGAGACACAGAATCTGAAGCAGGTTCCAGGCTCTGAGCTGTCAGCACAGAGCCTGACGCGGGGCTCGAACCCACAAACCTTGAGATCATGACCTGAGCCGAAGTTGGCTGTTTATTTTTTTTCAACGTTTTTTTTTTTTTGTTTTTTTTTTGTTTTTTTTATTTTTGGGACAGAGAGAGACAGAGCATGAACAGGGGAGGGGCAGAGAGAGAGAGGGAGACACAGAATCGGAAACAGGCTCCAGGCTCTGAGCCATCAGCCCAGAGCCTGACGCGGGGCTCGAACTCACGGACCGCGAGATCGTGACCTGGCTGAAGTCGGACGCTTAACCGACTGCGCCACCCAGGCGCCCCTGAAGTTGGCTGTTTAACCGACTGAGCCACCCAGGCTCCCCTAGTCCTAGGACTTCTGTGTAGCAGTTGGGCCTGTCAGCAGGACAGGACTACCTCCAGTTTTGATATCTCTCTCAGGAGAGCCACTTTTAATCTCTAGCTGCTGAATAGCCATCTAGAGAGCTGCTATTCATTGAACCATCACTCCTCAAACTCCTGGCCTTTTTACTTTTTCCCTACCAAAATGTCCTGAATTTCTGATACAGTATTCGTTTTCAGTTGCAGCCATAACCAGTTATCTCAGTGGCTTAAATAACCCATACATCTGTTTTAACAGTTCTATAGGTCTGAAATCTGGTTTGGGTCTCCCTGGATGCAAAAGTGTCCACAGGCTGCATTCCTTTCTTGCAGGCTCTAGGGGAGAATCTGTTGCTTCCTCTTTCAAGTTGGCAGAATTCAGTTCCTTGCGGTTGTAAGACTGAGGTCGTTCTTCTCTTGCTGGCTCTAACCATGCCCAGCTTCTGGAGGTGATGTATCCTTTGGCTCATGGCCCACTTCCTCCCATATTTAAAGCCGGTTCTCCTGTCACATCTCTCTCTGAACCTTCTGTAGTCACATCTTTCGAAATGCAGCTGGGATTTTTTTCTGCTTTTAAGGATTTAAGTGATTAGTTTGGGCCCACCTGGCTAATCCAGGATAATCTGCCCATCTCAAAGGCTCTAACCTTAATCACATCTGCAGAGTCCCTTTTGCCAGGTAAGGCAACATATTAATAGGTTCTGGGGGATTAGGGCATGGACATCTCTCTTGGGAGGGGTCGCTATCCCGCCTACCACAGATACTGTCTCAGATGGCCCTACCCCAACTGCCACGTAGACAGTTACAAAACTCCGTTAATTCTGCCTCTTGTAACTTCTCTAGCGTGCTCTCCATTCCTGCTGCTAAATCCTGTTTCAGACCAGCATTTCTAGTTTCAGGGTGTTAGGGAGTGATTTAACATCTTGTAATCCCTTCCTGTCTAATCTACATCATGTATTTTTGCCAGATTAATTTTCTTAAAACATGGCTCTGATGTCTTGGGTTCCTCCTCCCCCCCATGGTTCCTTCAGTGGTGTAACTATGGAAGAAAATCAGTTTTTTAGCCTGGTGTTGCCTACCTCCCTCAGACTGGCACTAGCCTGACTTGTGTGGGTTTCTTAGGTGTACCCTGAGCCAGCTCCCTGTTTGGGCAGGTCTCCCTGCTCCGTTCCCACTGAGCCCTCTCCACTCCCCTGGGCCAGTCCTTCCTGATGGTGCTCTTAGACCTTTGCTCTTCAGAAGCCCTCAGAACTGTATTTGCTTTATTCCTTCAGTTGTTGATATACGTTTTTAAAATGTATTTATTTATTTACGAGTGTGCTTGTGCAAGCAGGGGAAGGACAGAGAGAGAGGGAGAGAGAAAGTCTCAAGCAGGTTCCACTCTGTCAGTGTGGAGCCCGACGTGGGGCTCGATCTCCTGAACCGTGAGATCACAACTGAACCAAAGTCAATAGCTGGACGCTTAGCTGACTGAGCCACCCAGGGACCTGGATATGTTTTTATTTCCCTTCTAGGATTACTGCACGAGGGAAGCAACTAGAAATGAATCATGGGATCTTGGGCTGGAAGGGACCTAAAGCTTTATCTCATAACATGGCTGCCGTTCTGAGTATTCTACCTGGTCCTTCACGTCTTTCTGATCCTCCTGGCCCTGAATGTAAAGCAGATGTGTGGTGGCGTCATCGGTTTTGCCGGGGAAGGGATGGACTCTCCGGTGAAAGAAAGCCTGGGTGTCAGGGGAGGTGCGCTGACCAGCTTCCTCCTTGCTCCACTCTGGCTCCTCAGTGCCTGCCCTGGGCTCTTAACCGTCCTTTCTGGGGCCAGACAGGTTAAATCCAGTCTTCTCAGGGCATGACATTTTTGGTATTCTGAAGATTTCTTGGTTTTTCTCTGCCAAGCTAGACAATCCCAGTTCATAGGAGAGGTCAACAGCATTTAGACCCACAGATCTGTCTCGTGCCCAGATGTAGGGGTTGTCAGCATTGGTGAAGAGGGTACTTTGATGGGCTTCACAGGCAGCTGAGCATTGTTCTTAATGCCTGACTTGAGGATCAAGGGGCTGTGTGTTGCCACAGTTTTGTGAGTGGGATGACTGGGAAGTCCAATGTTCCATTCCTGTAGCGGGATGTGTACCTCTGGCTGTGCATACAGAGTTGTGTAGCTATTCTCATCTGGCTCTCCCAGAACCTGGGTTACTTTGAAAGTGGAATGACTTGGGAATGCAAACTGGTACAGCCACTCTGGAAAACAGTGTGGAGGTTCCTCAAAAAATTAAAAATTTTTAAGATCTACCCTATGACCCAGCAATAGCACTGTAGGAATTTACCCAAGGGATACAGGAGTGCTGATGCATAGGGGCACTTGTACCCTAATGTTTATAGCAGCACTTTCAACGATAGCCAAATGATGGAAAGAGCCTGAATGTCCATCAACTGATGAATGGATAAAGAAATTGTGGTTTATATGCATAATGGAATACTACTTGGCAATCAGAAAGAATGAATTATAGCCTTTTGTAGCAACATGGATGGAACTGGAGAGTGTTATGCTAAGTGAAATAAGTCATACAGAGAAAGACAGATACCATACGTTTTCACTCTTATGTGGATCCTGAGAAACCTAACAGAAGACCATGGGGGAGGGGAAGGAAAAAAAAAAGTTAGAGGGGCGCCTGGGTGGCTCAGTCGGTTAAGCAGCCGACTTTGGCTCAGGTCATGATCTCGCGGTCTGTGAGTTCGAGCCCCTCGTCGGGCTCTGTGCTGACAGCTCAGAGCCTGGAGTCTGTTTCAGATTCTGTGTCTCCCTCTCTCTGACCCTCCCCCATTCATGCTCTGTCTCAAAAATAAATAAATGTTTAAAAAAAAAAAAGAGAGGGAGAGAGCCAAACCATATAAGAGACTCTTAAAAACGGAGAATAAACTGAGGGTTGATGGGGGGTGAGAGGGAGGGAAGGGTGGGTGATGGGCATTGAGGAGGGCACCTGTTGGGATGAGTACTGGGTGTTGTATGGAAACCAATTTGACAATAAATTTCATATTAAAAAAAAAAAAGAAAGTAGAATGACTTGGCCTGGAAGGGGTTACATGCAAGGAGTGTGTGTGTGTGTGTGTGTGTGTGTGTGTGTGTGTGTGTGTATAATATATATAGTATATACTGTCACCATATCTGCAGTCAGTCTTGTCTATACTATAGAAAGACCTTTCCTGACCCACCCAGGTCAGGAGTTCCCTGCCCGGCAGTCCCTGCATCCAGTTACCCAACTCACTGCCTGGAATAGGGCTTGGCATAACAGGGACCCATAGATGTGTTGGGGATCAAAGCTAGAGGCGGGGTCCACATGCACTTGGAGCAGCCCCTGTATGACCTTAGTCCAGCAAAGCCTGTTGCTTGCATTCCTGGTTTTGCTGCTCACACCTGCCCTTGGAAAAACCAGCCTGGGAGAGCCCTGTTCTTGCCCTTTCAGCTGGTGATAGATAACGGGTTATGCCATCTGTACAGGTGCTGAGTGGGAGGGTTCAGAGATGATGAAGGCCTGGTCCCTGCACAGGGTACTTCTTCTCCGGTGACAGATGCTAACCAAGCTGGTTAGGCCTGTTCTCCTCCCATGTCTACAGCTGGCACCCGGGCTAGGAACCACAGCTTGTTTCTTCCCCTCTCTTTCCTTGGCGTCTTCTGCGCTTGCTCCTTTCCTCTTCTCTCCTGCCCCGGGCCGCCCCCCCCCCCCAAAAAAAAGGCAAGACGCTAATCCTCAATAATCAAATCAGGTTGTGCTTTTCCAGCCAAACTCCTGACCAGTGTGCACTCCTAAGAGATTAGGTACAGACACTAGAAACGGAGAGATCTTTGGTGAGGTGCCGGCCAGTCTTCTCACTCCCATCTGTTGCCCCTGAGTGTGGGCGCCCCTGCTGCCCCAGATGCCTTTACTTCCCCAATGCTTACGTTCCTCATTAGAATGCTGCCTACCCCCCCTCCCCACATCCCCCCAGCCTTTGGGAATGTTAGCTGGCTGTTCCCCACAGCATCTTGTGGCCTTGGTCTACTCACTCCAACGCTGGCCACCCTGTGGTGTGCCCTTCCTCGGGGTCTTGCCAGAAGAACTGGGGGAGACCACCTGTAAGTGAGTGAACAGGAGGACCCCAACTGTGCGGGCTGCTTCCACTGTCCCAGTTCCTTTGGAAATAGCACCTGTTCTCTCAAACTCCTCTAGCCCCTCACCTTCAGAAAAAGTGAAGAAGAAAAGCTGAAAAACTAAAGAAGGGGACCTCCTTCAGGTTGCATGTGCCTTCTTAATGACTTTGTAGGCATTCTAGCAGGACTTGAGGACCTCAGGAGGAGGAGAAAACCACCACATATATATATATTTTCTAACACTCATATATATCCAGTTTATTTCCAAAGTTCTTTAAAACTGTGGTATTAATTCTTAAAGTAAACAAAGTTGCCTAACAGCCTTTCTTTCTCCCCTGTTTTCTTCCCACAGGCTCAAAGATTTGGAAAGAGATAGCCTTACAGAAAAGGTAATCCCCATCTTAAATTTTATTACCAAATGTGATTATTTGACAGACACTTTGTGCCTCAAGCATTTTTTTTTTCACGTACGTTTGTTTTTGAGAGAGAGAGAGAGAGAGAGAGAGAGCGTGCACGCAAGAGCACCCAAGTGGGAGAGGGACGGACAGACAGAGACAGAGAATCCAAAACGGGCTCCAGGCTCTGAGCTGTCAGCACAGAGCTTGATGTGGGGCTTGAACTCCTGAACCAGGAGATCATGACCTGAGCCAAAGTCAGACACTCAACTGAATGAGCCACCCAGGTGCCCCTGTGGCTCAATAAAAGTTCAAGTTGGAGTTGGCTTATCCCCAGTTTCAAGGATAACCTAAATATTCTTTTTCTTAAAAATTTCTTTTAACGTTTATTTATTTTTGAGACAGAGAGAGACAGCATGAATGGGGGAGGGTCAGAGAGAGAGGGAGACACAGAATCTGAAACAGGCTCCAGGCTCTGAGCTGTCAGCACAGAGCCCGATGCGGGGCTTGAGCTCATGAACCCCAAGATCATGACCTGAGCTGAAGTCGGATGCTTCACCGACTGAGCCACCCAGGCGCCCCTAGATATTATTCTTAATGTGCTGCTAATTTGGTTCATTTTTGGTAACTCATTGACAAGTTTCTCAGTCTAGGTTCCACACCATCAGTTCTGAATTGTAACTTACCCTGGTCTTATTCCTCAAAAGCGCACTTTTTCCTAAAACACTGTTCTAGGTCTCTGTCCCACATCTAGCCTTTCATTTTTCACCACTCTGGAGATACATTTGTTAAGATCACATTGTACCATCACAAACGTGTCTTGTGAATATTCAGTTTTTTAAGGCTGAATCAGCATTGCCTGCCATTCGGTTATTTTGTGATCAGGCAGCTTAATTCTCTGTATATTAGTCCATTAGTTAGTAACTCGGGAGTTTGAGGACATCTAAACCTATATTCTTCCCTTAGGAATGTGTGAAGGAGAAATTGAATCTCTTGCATGAATTTCTGCAAACAGAAATAAAGAATCAGTTATGTGACTTGGAAACCAAATTACATAAAGAAGAATTATCAGAGGTAAGTCACTTCTTGACATCCTGGCGTCTAGGAAACATCCCCTCCCGTGTTAACTCCTGTGTGACCAGGGAGGCAGAACCCTCCCCTGCTCTCCCTGTCACCCAATAGTTCTAAAGGAAATGCGTGTTTCCTTATTCTCTTATTGCCACGTGTTTGCATTCACTGCTACTTAAATTATCCTTTCCTGCTATAGGAGGGCTACCTGGCTAAAGTCAAATCCCTTTTAAATAAAGATTTATCCTTGGAGAATGGAGCTCATGCTCTCAGTCGGGAAGTGAATGGATGTCTGGAAAACGGGAGCCAGACAAGTGGTGAGGACCGCAGAGTGGGAATGGCAGAGGAAAACAAATCCCCCAAGCCTGTTTCCAAACTTTACACACCGAGAAGAAGCAAATCGGACGGAGAGACAAAGTGTAAGACCCCTTGACTCCTTTCATCTTGGTGGAGACTGGCTGTCCCCTTACACGGTACCAGACTTGGAGCCGTAGGTCCCCTGGGGCGGTACTTCCTCGTTTGTTTCTTGTCTATACTTCCTAACTAGCTTAGATGTATATGCTGTACTTCTTCAGATTTTTTTCTGTAACCAAATATCGAGCATTAGATCCCCAAACAGCTACACTTATGCTGTATAAGGTAACAGGAGTTATTAATACTTATTGTTTCTAAGTTCTATGCCTATTGAAGCTAAATGTATAGACTCCTTCCCAATTTGTAGTCAAAGTAACTCTTCTGGAATTTTTAAAACCCAAAGAGCATGGGACTTGAGTGCAGGTTGGGTTCTTGGCCACTTTATCTTTTGATGATCTGAGAGTTTGTTTCCTTGTCTGGTTCAGGGTTTGGCCCCTCCAATAAGAGCTCCAGTAACATGGCTCAGCAAACTGGCAGGTGCTAATTGCTACCTTTATCAAGACTGTTCCTGGTTAGAACAAGAGAAGGGTACTTAATCTTCAGAACCTGATTCTCTGTGCTATCTTGGTAATGCCAAAGAACTGCACCTTTTCTGTGAACTTTTTTATTCATAGTGGCTTTTTTTGTTTCTTTTTTCTTTAAACAGCTGAAGTTTCATCTAGCCCCAGGATTACAAGGCAAACTACCAGGCAGACCACCATCCTATCTCATTTCTCAAGGGGGTCAGTATATAACGAATCGACCACCACCTTTTCTTGGGGCCAACTGTTTCTGGTAAAACAGGAATGGAATTAGGGTATAATGTAGCAATTTTTTTTTTTTTTTAAGTTTTATTTAGAGACCGTGGGGGAGGGGCAGAGTGAGAGAAGGAGAGCGAGAATCCTGAGCAGGCTCCATGCTGTCTGCAGAGCCTGATGTGAGGCTCGATGAGATTAGGACCCGAACCAAAATCGAGAGTTGGACACTTAGCTGATTGAGCCACCCAGGTGCCCCTAATTTAGCAATTCTGACTTCCACATTGCATAGGTTTTCATCTTGCAGTTTTTTTTATTAAATATTCACGAAGAGCATTTCTCAAGATCTCCTGTCTACTTACTCTTATAGGAACCTTCAAATATACACAAAACTAGCCAGGACAGTAAAATGAACACCAAGTACCTGTCCCCCAGTGGCCATAGTTATCAGCTGGCCATCTTTTCGTCTGTACCCCTGTAAACTCTTCCCCAACTGGATTGCTTTGAAACCCATCTCAGATATGTCCTTTGAATTTTTTTTTAATGTTTATTGATTTTTGAGAGTGAGAGAGACAGAGCACGAGTGGGGGAGGTGCAGAGAGAGAGAGGAAGAGAGACAGAATCCGAAGTAGGCCTCAGGCTCTGAGCTGTCAGCACAGAGCCCAATGTGGGGCTTGAACTCATGAACTGTGAGATCATGACTTGGGCCGAAGTCAGACGCTTAACTGAATGAGCCACCCAGGCACCCCCTCAGATGTCATTTTGAAACCCATCTCAGAAATGTAGATTTCTAGATGATAAAATAATTTTTTTAACCTTTTATTCATATTTTTCTAGAATTACTAATGTGTAGCAAACATGTTTTATCTTTTTAGAAAGACTAACTCTAATATTTTCATACTTTATAAAGCATACCAATTCCTTACTATCAAGTATGTAACCAGTGTTTGTATTTTCCCATGTGTGGCAAATTGTGTTTACTTGATTTGTTTTGAAGCCCTTCAAATTATAGATTCCTTTTTTCTTGCCATTTATTTGAAGAAATTAGTTCACTTGTCCAATAGAGTTTCTAGGTCTCGCTGACTGCATCCTTTGGTGGTTAATGTCTTCCTTGTCTTGTTTCTCGTAAACTGGTAGTTAGGTTTAGAAGTTGGATCAGATTCCAGCTCTATCATTTTCTGAGACTTCTTCACAGATGGTGCCGTCTTTCCATCAGAGGCATGTGATGTCTCTTCTGTGATGCCAGCGGCTGTTGATCGGTGTCTAGCTCCATGATTTCTTAGGTTTGCAAAGTGGTGCGCTTCTAACCCGTCACTCAAGAGTTAAAGCCTCTTTCGATATCCTGGCAGTGAGGGCATTTCCTTGGAGGGAAGAAGGCACCCATGCCCTGAGTCTGTCTTAAAGAGGCCGCCTTTGGTAGGGAGGAATACAAGTCCTCTCGTGCCTGGTGGAGGTCTGGGGTCTGGCGAAGCTAACGGTCGGCTTTCCTGTTTGTGTCAGCCCTGCCAAACGGAAACCTGAGGAGGAGCGTGAAAAAGCGAAATCGGATGATCATGTTGAGGAAGAAAAAGACCAGGTAGGGCTGACATTATCAAGTTTCTTCACTCTGCCTTCCTTTGGTATTTTGCTGGTAGCCCTGACTTTACACTTGACCTATCTAAATGGACTTGAAGTGACCAAGAAGGTGTTAGGACCTTCTGTCCCTGGACCCGGGTAGTATGAAGGATGTCACAGTTAGGCCTGAGGGCTCCACAGGCCCCTGCTACTCACAAGGCAGCCCCATAACTTCAGAGTCTGTTACTTCCTATGTCTGCTTTCTTACTTCTCTAGCTGACAAGATTGGCCATCAACTGTGACATTTTATTCTTTGGGCTTATTTGTTTTGAGAGAGATGGAGAGGAGAAAGTGAATCCCAAGCAGGCTGCATGCTGTCCACGCAGAGCCTGATGCGGGCTCAAACCCAGGAACCGTGAGATCATGACCTGAGCTGAAACCAAGAGTCAGATGCTCAACCGACTGAGCAACCCAGGCGCCCCTGTTTATTTTTTAAAGCTTTTTTAAAAAAAATGTATTTTTTTTAAAGTTTTCTTTATTTTGAGAGAGAGAGAGAGAGAGAGAGAGAGCAGGGGAGGGGCATAGAGAGAATCCCAAGCAGGCTCTGCTCTGCCAGAACAGCCTGACACGGGGCTCGAACTCACAAACCACAAGACCATGACCCTAGCTAAAATCAAGAGTCGGACACCCAACCAACTGAGCCACTCAGGTGCTACTTATTTTCCTTAAGTTTATTTATTTTTGAGAGAGACAGAAAGTGTGAGCCGGGTAGGAGCAGAGAGAAAGAGAGAGAATCCTAAGCAGGATATGCGCTGCCTGCTGCGGAGCCTGACTTGGGGCTTGAATCCATGAACCATGAGATCATGACTTGAGCTGAAACCAAGAGTTGGATGCTTAACCAAGTGAGCCACCTAGGTGCCCCAAATGTTTATTTTTGAGAGAGAGAGAGAGAGAGAGTGAAGGAGGGCAGAGAGTGAGGGGGGAGAGGGAATCCCAAGCAGGCTCTGCACTGTCAGCGTAGAGCCCGATGCAGAGGTTGAACTCACAATCCATGAGATCATGACCTGGAGCCAAGCTCAAGAGTCGGATGCTTAACCACCTGAGTCATCCAGGTGCCCCCGAAACTTTAATTCATTAATTAATTAATTTTGAGAGACTGAGAGCAGGGAGGGGGTAGAGACCAGGAGAGAGCGAGAATCCCAAGCAGGCTCTGTGTTATCAGCGCAGAGCCCAATGTGGGGCTCGATCTGACAAACTGTGAGATCGTGACCTGAGCCAAAATCCAGAGTCGGGCGCTTAACTGACCCAGCCACCCAGGCACCCCCAGCTGTGACATGTTTAAAGCATTTGCTTCTGCCATCCGTAGCTCCTTTTCCACATCTAACTTGTCTAACAGCAGAGCATTAGAGTTGCTGTATGTAGTGTAATAATGCTACTTAGACCTCATAGGTTAGAAAACCAGTGGCTTACTGAAGGTCTGTGATACAGAAGATGTTAGTCTGTGATGGTACTTGTGACTTGAGGCCCAAACCTAGATAATACCAGATGGTCGCACATCAATTTTCTTTTTGATTTTGCTGCAGGATTAGCTATGTACGTTGAAGGGAAGTCTATAGGTTTATGTGTGGGTAGTAAATGCCTTACTGCTACTGATAGAGCAGCCGTGGCATTATTGACTTTTGGGGCTAGATAATCCTTTGCTGTGGAGGCGGTGGGGCGGTCCTGTGGTTTATCGCATGTAGCAGCATCCCGACCTCTACTCACTAGATACCAGTAGTAATCCCCCTCTCCCCTCTCAGTTGTCACCACCAAAAACCATCGTCAGACACTTCCAAATTGGGGGGAGGGGTAAAATTACTCTGCCTGAGAAGCACTGGGCTAAGGGGTGTCATGTGTCACCGGGCTACCACTCTCCTTGAGGTAGGCTTGACAACCTGTTGTAAGACCCATGGGTTCTGTTTTTAGAAACCACATGTTACTGTCCATGACCTTTATTCTGATGTCTGTAGTTAAGTTTAGGTTACCTGCTTTTAAGTGGGAAACTGAGGCACAGAGGGAACCACATGTTCAGATCAGTGGCCACGTCTCTTGTCTCTTAGGAGAAAGCATTACAGACAAAACAGGCTTGCTCTTGTAATATCAATAGCTCTCTTCCACATGCACCTGTTTTAGAGTGGTTTCTTGCACCCTAACCTTTTAGAAGGCTTGTGTAGCCTTTTCATCTGGCTTTTCAAGAAACCTACCATTTCACTGGCAGTTTGTGTGAGGCCTGGGAGGCTTTGTTTATGCAGGCTTGTAAAAACATTGTCGCAATATGCTAGATAAGACTTGGTGTATCCAGCCAGCAGTGTCAGATAGTTTTGTCACATAAGTCCTCATACAGGGATCATCTTCTTTAGTCCATTTAAAGTTACGAGAACTTACTATGTTTTAAAAATGGGTATTACATGCATTTAGTAAAACTTCTAAATAGTATAAAAGGATGTTTGGTGCATAGATCTCCCTTCCTCCTGACCTTCCAGAGCGGGGAAGAGGCAAGGATTTATCAGTTTCCTCTATGTTGTCTGAGAGAGAGCGAGAAAGAGACTTAGTATGAAATCTACCATTAGAGTTCTCTAGAGAAACAAGATGTATGTGTAAGATTTATTTTAAACTTGGCTCCTGCGGTTAAGGCTGGCAAGACTAAAGCATGCAGGACAGGCCAACAGGCTGGAGACTCAGGGAAGAGCTGGTGTAGATCCAGTCTGAAGGCAGCCTGGAGGCAGAGTTTTCCATCTGCACCTACATATACCACAGATTTTTGTGTATGTGTTGCCTATAATAGAATACAACAAGGTTCTGTATACTTCCCTAAGTTTCTCCAATGGTAACATCTAGAACTGTAATACCTCAGCAAAACCAGGAAAGTGACCTCGCTGTACAATCTAGACTTTATTCAGATTTTACCAGTTTTCGCATGTGTGTATATGCACTCACGTGTATGGAGTCTTGTAACCTCTACCCCAAACAGGATCCAGATCTGTTTCGTCACTGCAGTATATCTATCCCTCTTAAATACACGTAGATACCCTGGAGACGGCAGACAGTGTGAAATCGTACACCAGGGTGTTCGTCCGGGAAGAGCTAGTGTCCTCACTTCCTGCTGTGAATCCCAAATTACTATTTTGTTTTTTCCTAATATTAAAGACTTCCTGACTGGGGGTGGAGGACCTTTGATTCTTTTATAGAGCGTCACTGGAAACCTCTGGTACGCGGGCATGTGCTGGGCCAACTCCTGGGCCTCCTTCGTTTTGAGGGTAGTGGGATGGCACTACCAGACTGATGCTGATTACCCAGATCTTTCCCTTAAACCCCGCCCCCCCCCCCCCATTTTTAACTGTGCCAAATGTATTTAATACTGTCACTTATGCTTTTCATGTTGATCTTCTTTGAAATGAATGTTCTTGTCTTCCTTCTCTCCACACAGGAGGAAAAGAGGCGGAGAGTTACATCCAGAGAACAGTAAGAACGATTAATATACCTGTTCTGTACAATGTGCAATCTTCATTACCGAAATTACTTTTCTGCAAAGTTTTAAAGAGCTTTATTGTGAGTTGCCATGGCGACCATAGATGGCTCAAGAATGCTGAATTTGGGGTCAGATTATTAGCCTTTAATTCATGTAGAATTCTCATTGCAAAGAATGAATTGAGGGGAACCAGCCGTTGTCAGAACCAGATTTAAAGGTCTGATTAAATATTAAAGTAGTATGTGCCTTTCAGGGCCTCTGAGATGGAGATTGCTCTCTGGGGTAGGAAGAGGAGGACCTTAGGAAAACTGCTGGCAGGGGAGGGGTTGGGGAAAGTCACCCTTGGGGTGTGTGTTACTTTGCTTGACAGAGTTGCTAGACCGCTCCCTGCAGAAGAACCGGAGAGAGTAGGACCTGGAACACACATGGAAGAAGAGGAGGAAAGAGACGAAAAAGTAAAGCCTGGTCACATCCGAGTTTGTCCATTGTACTTTACTTGGAGTCCCCGTTCGGTTTCAGGAAGGGGGTCACCGGGAGGGGGGCCACGTGTAGGAACAAAAGGACTTTCTCTCCTGATCAAAATGACCTTGACTTTAGCCAAAATGCTTTCCAGACTTCTTTTTCTGTGATTCTCTACCCAGAAGGGGGGTTGTGTGGCTTTCGTGATAAGGACACTGCGTTAGGCTTGGGGAGCAGCTGGACCTTCTGCTATTCCATCAGTGACAGAACTTGAGTCTGTGCCCCTGCCCATCTGCCTCCCTCGCTCACCAAGTCTTTGTGAGAATCTGACTTTCAAACACAAGGGGTGCTGAAATTCTATAGCATCATCCAGATATAAAGTTGCATTCTTTTTTTTTTTAAGTTTATTTATTTTGAAAGAGAGCAAGCATGCAAGCAGGGGAGGGGCAGAGAGAGAATCCCAATCAGGTTCCACGCTGTCAGCACAGAGCCCACGTGGGGCTTGATCTCCCCAGCTGTGAGATTATGACCTGACCTGAAATCAAGAATCAGCCACTCAGCCAGCCGAGTCACCCAGGTGCCCCTAAAGTTGCATTCTTCATGGCGATCAGACCAGATCTCCCCAGGTCTTCCTCAGACCTCCAGTTTCTTTGTACAATCCGAATTTAAGGTTCTGTGAAAGACCGATGTGCCACCTGAACCCCCTCGAGGAGAGGATAGGGGAGGGAATGGGGGTTTGATAATGGGAAGCTTACCATTGGACAGTGTTGTCATATATGACAGAAGGGCTAACGGGCAGCCACCGGCGACAGGGCAACATTGGGTCCTGTTTTGGGGCGTCTGGCTGGTTCAGGTGGTTCAGTGTCTGACTCCTGAATTCGGCTCAGGTCATGATCTCATGGTTCATGAGACTGAACCCCAAGTTGGGCTCTGTGCTGAGCAAGGAGCCTGCTTAAGATTCTCTCCCTCTCTCTCTGTCCCTCCCCCGCATGTATGTGCCTCTCTCTCTCTCTCTCAAAATATCTAGAAGTTTCTTACAAACTTGGATGGAGGGTAAAGGATGGGTGTCTGTTATTGCTCTAGTTGGGGATCAACTAAGTGAGTGACCATTCTTGAAGAACCATTTGGTATAAAGCTAGCCTTCAATCGATCACCTCTCCTACCCTAATACTAGTTAGATAGCAGTTATAGTCCAGCTCACTTGGGAACAGGCAGTTCTATTGGGCTTGCTCAACTACCCTCAGGGCGCGTTGGGCAGGATTGAAATTCCTTGCCTGTGGTCAGACTCCCAGTACCTCTTCTTGCAGTAGATGGGTCTTCAGTGTGTTTCTTCTCTTAACATCACTAACCCTTGTGGTCTCTTCACAAACTGTGGAGTTTGAGGCCGAATTCACTTGGGACCTTTTCCACAAAGGTGTGTTTAGCTCTTCTAAACTTGGGTTCAAAACGATCGTCATCAGTGTTTGAGGTGGAGCACTTGTTGAGAGTGGGCCATCCTGTTTCATGCTTTTATTATAGATTCCTGGTTCTGTTAGCCAGTTGTCTGTGAGGTCGTCCACACGTACTCATGATGTGTGATAGAGGGGTTTGGGGGCAAAGCACTTAGATTACAGAACTCTTAGATCCTGCAACTTCCTGCTTACTTACCCCCCCCCCCCCCCAAAAAAAAAAAACAAAAAAAAAAACCTTGCTATCTTGAAGATAGATCGTATTTACTCCCACCAGCTAGACTGTAGGATCAGTTTAGGTATTGTTTCCATAGAACAATGGAAAGATCAGGGCTAAATGGGGGAAAATTAACTAGTTTCTTTTTTACCCCCCTTCTTAGGAAGAAAAGAGGCTCAGAAGTCAAACCAAAGAACCGTAAGTATAGTTAACATGCCTTTGTACTTCCTAGTGTGAAAGTCGCTAAAATAAGTGTTCTGGTAAAAATAACGGGTTAGGCAGAGCATTAGGTATGTAAGTTCTATGTGTGTGGGTCGTTCCACTTGGGGAAGGTCGGAGTACCGGAGTGAAGGCTGAGCTCAGCTGATCTTGACCCGAGGCCCTTCCTCAGTGGTGGTCATTCAACACGTAGTTTGTGAGGTAGTGAGAAAGGGCATCAAATGAGCTGCTGCGTTCCTCCCCCGTTGGCTGTGAGGATGTCAGGTAATTATGGTTGCTGAAGCTCAGTGACTTAAGACCTCATTTACTGAGCTTGCAAGTCTGCCTCCTGGTGTCTGTTGACTGATCTTGGCCGGGCTTGGTGGAGATGATGGGGATGACCTGGCCAGCCCGGGCGTGCTTTTGTGGCAGTGGCAGAGTGCGAGGGCAGAGGTCAAGAGCACTTCAAGTCTCTGTTGACATCCAGTTGGCTGGAGGAAATGTCGAGACCGGGCCTGTGTCTAGGGGTGGGCAGAGCACCCAAACGGAGGGGCAGAGCCCGGAAGTGAAGATCCTGTGTGGCTAGTCGGCTTTCCACGGCTACTGATGCAGGTCACACATCAGACCAGCTGTCGTGAACCCACACGGGGTCCACCTCTGGGCCAGACACTTGCCTTCTGCCTCTGTGGGCAGAATTCCCATCAGGTTACAGGAAATCGATGGAGTCCTATTTGTGTGTGTGTGTGTGTGGGGGGGTTTATTTTGTTTTAAACTGTTCATTTAAGCTGTTTGTTTCATTTATATGAAATGCTGATGGCCTCTCTGAAGATCATAAGTTCTGAAGTCATAAATGGCTTTCGGGCTTCCTATAGGGAAGACTTGCCCTTCAGCTGGGAAAGGCAGTCCATGCTCTGGGTCCGGGGAGGAGACCGTAAGCCATCACTGGGGGTGCTTGCAGTGGTGTCCGCCTCCCCGAGCTGATCGCGTGGATGTGTCCGGTTTTGTGTGACAGAACACCTAAACTGAAGTCGAAGGAGGAGCTGGACCGAGAAGGAAGAACAGGAGTGCAGGCCGAAACGGATGAAGGAGACGAGAGGGTAAAGACTGAATCTTTGCTTTTTAAATTCCACTTTTCTTCTATTCCCATTTGGTCGGGACACATGGTGTGGGGCAGGGCTCTGGGTTCAAATCCAGCCCTACCTCCCCACGGGGCGACTCTGGGAAAGTTCCCTAATCCCCCTCATGGGGGTTGGTGGTTGTCTCATGTCTGTGTGTACAGTGGTCTGCTTCCCTGTAACGGTGGACAGGGCCTGTGTGCACCTTGACGAAGGTGTGTGCGCGTTTGGCTGCACTTGATCCTCCCCTCGGACGCGCCAGCCACACCTGTGTTGCTCTGCCAGCCTCCTAAGTTCCGAGTCTAGGTCTCCCCGTCCTGCCAGCCTCCCCCGTTCAGCTAAGTGAACATATTTAAACTCTGCAACTTTATGCATGGAGTGGGGCTGGGCCTTCGTACAAGTGCAGGATGGCAAGGTCATCTGCAGGGCGGTCCTGCTGACTGAACTCCAGGGAGGGGAGGTTCGTGCACTTGGGGGGCTGCAGCACGGGACTCCCCAGCTCTATAAGCCGTGTGGTCCCTGTCTAAGAGAAGTCCAACTGGGATAATCCCAGGATTGTCTGTGGTTCTTCTGTCTCTTGAGATTTAGATGGTGGAGCCCATGGTCACGGACTTGCTGGGTCATGCACTTCCTTACTTCTGACCTGGCTGGCAACAGGCATCCATTCTTTTTCCGTGGCGTTTGACCCTTTTGGTGTCGCCTCCAGCATGCTCTGCCATCTTAGCTGTCTCTCACCTTTTCTGTCCAGATATTGGTTATCTTGCTGTCGGCACTTGCTCGGAATCCCTGCCAGGCCCCCTAGAGAGATCCTAGTGATGGTGTCAGACCGCCCATTCTCTGCAGACACAAACTGGCGGGAGCTCTTGCCTCATGGTAGAAAGAGATGGAAGGATCAAACATTTGACCCTTTCTAATATTGTTGGCTCTCCTATTTTTTTTTTTTTTTACGTTTATTTATTTTTGAGACAGAGAGAGACAGAGCATGAACAGGGGAGGGGCAGAGAGAGAGGGAGACACAGAATCTGAAACGGGCTCCAGGCTCCAAGCTGTCAGCACAGAGCCCGACGCGGGGCTCAAACTCACGGACCGTGAGATCATGACCTGAGCCGAAGTCGGACACCCAACTGACTGAGCCACCCAGGTGCCCCGGCTCTCCTATTTTAATAAACCTAACAGACTTGTTAATCTATGAAGATAAGATCAATAAATTTATCAGAAAGTTATTTAAGCTCAGAAGACACTAGATTGTTTATATATAACAAGGAGTTGGTGATGGAGTTGGGAATTCTTTTATTTCTTAATTTTCCATGCTAGATTGCTAAGTTTTGTCCTTGTTTTTCCTGCTGTCCCGATACCTTTCTATATGACATCTTTACCTCTGACCAGATGACAAATGGAAGTATAGGCATTTGGCCAACTTAAGGTACATGGGTATAATCCATTTTACAATGAGGTTTTCTGGGACAGAGTTGGCAAATTATGGCCCAAATCTGGCCCTTTGCCCATTTTTATAAATTTTTTTGGAACACAGTCGTGCCTTTTCACTTCTGTGTTTTCTCTGGTTGCTTTTATGTTATAATGGTGGGATTGAGTAGTTGTGACACAGACCACGAGCCTTACAAAATCTGAGAATGTTTTCTGGCTCTTTATAGAAACCGCCTGCCCAGTCCTGGCCAACTCTTGCTTGTAGGGGGTTAGGGAATGGAGTTAAAAATGTGAAGTCTCCTCTGTCCCCTGTAGGCCTGTGTGGATTTTCCTGTTCTCCAGTTTCACGGTGCTGTGATCATTAACTGGTACTTTCAGTTTGGTCTTGCTCTTTTCTCAGAAACTAACTTTTCCCCTCTATCTCTCTCCACCCCTGTTTCACCCTCGCAGGATGAAAGGAGACCCAGAAGTCAACCCAAAGATCTGTAAGTGGTTGAAATGCTTGTGCCTTTGTGCTGTGCTTTGTGTAATTTTCGTTACTGAAATTACCATTCTAGAGATCGGTGCTGATGTAGAGGTTTACACGGAGGTGCTGATGCGCTCAGAAGACTGGATCCGCTTGGGCGGGGTTGGATAAGAAATTAAGCTGGGCCTCCTCTGCCACTTGGGTGGCCGTGCCACCCCTGCACGTCTTGTGGGTCCCTTCCCTCCCGGCACTTCTCACTTGGCCCGCGTTGGAGGGGTCACGGGGGCTGCTTTTGGAGTTCAAACAACTTATCAGTGCTCCTTTTAGAGCCACCGTGACAAGGGGCTTTCTTTATTGGATCGGAAGAAAGAATCTTGCCCAGATATATTCTGAATATTTTGCTTTTCAATATGGAGGCATTAGTTTTTGTTTTCGATGTGAGTTGGCAATAGGGTTATTCTGAGCAAAGATTTGGCATATGTTTATTTACCTAACAGAGCTGCCAAACGGAGACCTGAAGAAAAAGAACCTGAAAGAGTAAAACCACAAGTTTCTGAAGAAAAAGATGAAGATGAAAAGGTAAGCTCTTGTTTTTTAATCCTTTGTTTCCTACATCCCAAAGTGACTTTTTTTTTTTTTTTTTAAGTAAACTTTTTGTTCTGGAGACATTCGAGCATACCCCGAAGTAGGCCGAATAGGGCAGCAGGGCCTCGTGTTCTCATCGGCCTGCAACAGCTCTCTGCTCATGGCCAAGTGTTTGAGTCGGTCCCTGCCTGTTCTCCCAGCCTCCCTCACCCCTGGGTGATGCTGAACAAATCCCTGACATTACTGAGACAGTTACCGAAGAACTTCCTATAAAAGGACTCTCTTCTTAAATATCCCCACAAGGTCATAATTAATACAATGTCAAAGGTCTAGTCTTCAGATTTCCCTGCCTAGAAAAAAGAAACAACGGGGACTCTGAATCAGGACCCAAACAAGGCCTATACAGTGAATTTGGTTTCTGTTTGTCCTGTCTCCTCCAGAGTCTTACCCCTTCATCTGCCTTGCAATTTATGAAGGGATCTGGCTTACCCATAGAGTTTCTGGGTCCTGGTGTTTTGTTGTTGCACCCCTCTTGAGTTAAACCCCTCTCCAGCCCTGTCTCCTACAGACTGATGGTTAGGTCTGGGGGCTTGACCAGATGCAGGTCCTTTGTTACCCAGTGGACTCTGAGGGGGTGCCAGGTGCTTCCTGTCATGTCACACCGGAAGGCACAGTTGTCTATTTATGGTGTTAAGACTGATCCATCCATTGTAAAGCTTCTCTCTGCTTCTCACCTAATGTTTGTAACAGTCATTGTTTAAATCTGTTTCACTGGGAGCTGCAAAGTGGTGATAGTCCACAGTTCTCTCATTCCTTCACTCGCCGAACATAACTCCAGAAAGAAGTTTCCTCTTTTTTTAATGGTAGACTAATCCAGTGGTGCACTCTGGGTGGTTTAAACAACAGACGTTTATTTTTCCACAGTTCTGGAGACTCAGAGTCCAAGATCAGAGTGCCGCCAGGGTTAGTTCCTGGTGAGGCCTTTCTTCCTGGCTTGCCGACGGCTGCCTTCTCACTGCGTCCTCCCAGGCTCTTTCCTGTGTGAGTGTGGAGGGAGAAGAGGGAGCCTGGTGTCCCTTCCCCTTCTGAAGAGGACACCAGCCCTGTTGGATTAGGGCCACCCTTAGAACCTTGGTCACCTCCTTAAAAGCCTCTTCTCCAAATACAGCCACATTCGGGGTTAGGGCTTCAACATGAACTTTAGAGGGACTTAATTCAGTCCATAGACCCCTCATCAGTTGTTTATTTGCCTTGAGGTACTGCTTGTACGGGTAAGCTAAGCTTTTTTTTTGTTTTTAATGGTTTTTGTTAGAAGTCTCTTAAGGAAGTCTTCAGTTACAAGAATTTTGAATAGAAGACTCTAGACACTGGAAATGGCTTGGACCTCACTGGTCCCTTGACTCTCTTCCTCTCTGCCTCTGACTAGATTTTGTGATAACTGTGTATATAAAATTGTGGAGCATTGGTGCACCTGGGTGACTCAGTCAGTTAAGCATCTGACTTCGGCTCAGGTCATGATCTCATGGTCCGTGAGTTTGAGCCCTGTGTCAGGCACTGTGCTGACAGCTTAGAGCCTGGAGCCTGCTTCAGATTCTGTGTCTCCTTCTCTGCCCACCCCCCACCCCCCCCCTGCCCCCGCTCGGTGTCTCTTTCTCTCTCTCTCTCTCTCTCTCTCTCAAAAATAAATAAATATTTAAAAAAATGTAAAAAATAAAATTCTGGAGCATTGTCCAGATGTAAAATACTTTTGTACCCTCTTTTGTTCTCTCCATGTAGGAAGAGAAGAGACGCAAAACTACGTCCAAAGAACCGTAAGCACTTATTGTTGTCTTGGTACAAAGCGGATCATATTAAGATTCTCATTCTAGAAAAAAAGATGAAGGGGTTTTAATGAATTGCTAGAGCAGCCTTAGCTTAGCTTTATTTCTTATGGAGTCTGTGAGCTCAGGACCCAAACGCTCCAATTCTGCATGAGGCAGGTCCCCTCCTTGTGGTACAGAGGCACCGAGGACCTGGCACTTCTCCCTCCAAGGCAGCAGCTGGTGCTCACCTGTGTCAGTAGATTAGGTGTAACTTGGGTAGCTTCTCACATGTTCCTATAGGATTAAAAACACACAAACTATGTTCTGCTTTATTCTCAGAACGGAGAAAAAAATGGCTCGAACCAAAACCGTGGTGTCCTCCAAGGTAAACCCACAACTGGGAGTAAAACGGGTGCTGTGGCGCTGGTGGGGTTGCCCAGAGCCGGCCCTCTGAGTGCTGTTTGTGTTCGTGCCCCCAGCCCAATCCTCTGCGGTGTGTTCAGTGTGGGCAGTACCTGGATGATGCCGAGCTGAAGTACGAACAGCATCCCCCCGACGCAGTAAGTTCCGGCTCTACTTCCCGCCTTCTCTTTTCTGCCTCTGCCTCTGCCTCAGCCTAACGGTCGCTGTCTCTCAGGTGGATGAGCCACAGCTGTTGACAAATGAGAGACTCTCCATCTTCGATGCCAACGAGTCTGGCTTCGAGAGTTATGAGGCCCTTCCCCAACACAAACTGACCTGCTTTAGGTAACGCATATGCTTCTGCTTCATTGTAATAGAGCACTTTCCTGAAGGTGCCGAAGTTCTTGATGTCCTCTTGAGGTTCTTTAGCGTTTGACCCGTAGCCTTTCTCAAGTTGCTAACGCCTCCTGGATCAGAGCCCCAAAGATGGTGGGAGTGTAGTAGATCTCCGCTGTGTGGGTTGTTAAAACCGTACATGTCTAATCTTCAGTCTGTACACATCCTGAAGCTCATTCATCCAGATGAGGGCCAACCATGTGCTAGGTAGGTACTGACTTAGGTGTTATGGGTACAACACCGTGGGTCCCTGCTTTCCTGGGGGCAGAAGCTAAGTTCTGCGTGTCAGGTGGTAGTAACCGCGGCACATGTGAAAGGCATGGTGAGCAGAGAGGGGCTGGGAGAGTGTGTTTGGGACAGAGGGGAAGTGACTCGGGCAGAACCCTTTGTGGCATAGAGCGTAAGTCGAGGGGACAGCTGGGGAAGGACACCCCAGCTGGAGGGAACAGCAGGTACAGAGACCCCGAGGTGGGCTCCTGTTGGCTGTGCGGGACTCAGTGATGAGGCTGGTGTGGCCAGAGTTGCAGGAGCAGAGGGCCCGGGAGGGGGCTAGACCAAGCAGGGCTGCACAGGCTGTGGCAGTGGCCCTTGAGGTTCTGGAGTGAAGGTCCTGGCGTCTGGACTGCGCCTTTGGCAAGGCTCAAACAAGCCTGTGAGTACGCAGTCCGTGTTCTGCACCCTGTGCTCCATTCTGCTCCTCGCTGGGGCTGCAGTTACTCTGCGGCTTCACTTTATTTATTTATTTATTTATTTTTTCAACGTTTATTTATTTTTGGGACAGAGAGAGACAGAGCATGAACGGGGGAGGGGCAGAGAGAGAGGGAGACACAGAATCGGAAACAGGCTCCAGGCTCTGAGCCATCAGCCCAGAGCCCGACGCGGGGCTCGAACTCACGGACCGCGAGATCGTGACCTGGCTGAAGTCGGACGCTTAACCGACTGCGCCACCCAGGCGCCCCTTCACTTTATTTCTTTGTGGGGAATGGTTTGGCTCCAGGACGCGCCCACTGTTTGTTTCACCTGCTTTAGCAGGTGCTTTTTCCCTCCCTGAGGAAAATGTGGGGGTGGATCTCCTCTACCATACCTGTTGTGGTCATCACTTTCCTAACACCCCTGCCCTACAGCAGGTTAGGGGTTCTCTTGCCCCGAGACAAGATCCCCAGTGTGTTTCTTCTGCAGCACATTTCATACTCCCTGTGGTTGGTGGTTGGCTGTATCCCCCTCTCGAACACCGTCAGGATCCTGATCTGTGTCAAGATGCTGTCCACCTACCAGTGACCCCCAGGGCCTGGCCCAACCTCTGCCTGGTGGTGCAAGTGAAATCTACTGTGTTGATGCGGCTGATGCTCATGCCCTCGTGCCGCCCTGTTGTGTGTCTCAGGACAGAGGCTCGGGAGAGGAGCAGCAGCTGGAGCCCGGGCTGCTGTAGTCAGGAATGTCAGAGCTTGGAGGTCTCTTGGCTTCCTCCTTGAGAGAGGGTCTGCTGTAGACCCTTTCCCGTAGGGTGGGGAAGCGGCACTAAGGACACGCTTCGCAGGGATAGTGTCATTGTAGCCGGACTGCCGGAGTTATTTAAGGACTCTGTTTACCTCTGGTACTTGGGCTGAAAGTGGCAGGTGAAAGCAGTCTTGGGCAGGGTCCATTTTGTGAACTAGTGGGTCCTGCCTCTGCCTAGGACTTAGAACTTCTCCCTGTCGTCGTGGATAGCTTGCTGGGCTGGGCACTGTATCCTCCCCTTCTGTGCGTCCTCCATATCCTCCCCTCCCTGGCTATGTGTCCATCTTTCCCACTGGACTTAAGTCCCGAGGGCAGAGAGATGACCCGTGTTTATCTACCATACCTGACACGTAGTAGGGGTTTCAATTCAAGATGTTCGTGTCTGTCCACGATGCCTGGCACATGGTGGGGGTTTCAGTTCAGGGTGTCCGTGTTTGCATTTCTGAAGTTCTGTGCGGTTTCAGGATGAGGATTTCTGGCTTCCAAGGGCCTAGGCTGTGGGAGTGTGATGGGGGTGGTGCTCTCGAGACCTGCGGATTCTGTGTCACCCGCCTGGGCCTTTGCACCACGGGATGGTATTTCTTGCCCGGAAGGTGCTCTTTGAGGCCAACACGAGCGGTTCCATAAGCAGAAAGACCCCCCCCCCCCAACACACACATACACACCCTGATTTCATGTTCTTCTGAAGTTTGACATTTGGATGGTAGGACTGTGGATAGATGCCCTCAAACTCCAGATTTAACCCTCCAAATGAGGTGGAAGTATGTCCTTCCCATATCTTTACATCTCTTTTCATGCTGTTAGGTAATAGGTCTTACTGTGCTTCTTATTAAGGTGAAGTCCCTATAACATTAAGCATGTATGAAACACTGAATGCGTAAATGCAGAGAAAGCAGAGTGGGGATTGCCAGGGGCGGGGATGGAATAGGAAGTAGTGACTGGTTAATGGAGAGAAGGTTTTCTTTGTGGGCAGTGAAAGCATTTTGGAGCTAGATCGAGGTGGTGGCCACAGCCTTAAGCAGCATGTGTCTGAGAAGCCAGTGCTTGTCCGATAGCAGTGTGCCGAGGGAAGACGCAGTAGTGCGTTGTTCCTTTGTGAGGTTTCCTGTCACCCCACTCTAAGACTCCCTGACTTCTTGGTGTCACCTTTGTAGATGCCTAGGTCTGCAGACATCAAGATCCTCTTGATGCATAGGTGGGAGAATTGGGTAGAAACTGGGTGAGGACACTGTGCCAATGAAGTGTTCTGACAGCCGAGGAGGTTAAGAGTCTAGGACTTGCACGTGGTCTCGTCACCTTGGGTCTGAGCTTGATTGTGTACTTCTGCCTGCCTTCACTGGTCGGCTGGTAACTGCTATCTGTCGCCTGTCTAGCGTGTACTGTAAGCGTGGTCACCTGTGCCCGATCGACACTGGTCTCATTGAGAAGAACGTTGAACTCTTCTTTTCCGGATCAGCAAAACCAATCTATGATGATGACCCGTCTCTTGAAGGTCAGTGGAACGTTCCAGGTTATGTTTGGGCAGAGATCTTAAAAACAAAGCTTACCTGCAAAGCACTATTCAGTTGGAACGACTGTCCCTTAAAGTTAGGGCTTGAGACTGTGCTGTGAACAGCTATTAGCAAACAGCAAACTCGCTCTGGTGTCTCTGAGGACTGCCCAGTTTGGCTGACAAGAGAAGTCACCTCGGGGGCACTCAGAGTGCCACTGGCCCTTCTGGGGTTTGATGGGAGTCATAGTTCTTAGTCCATTTCTTTTCAGGAAACTTTCTTTTTCCTAGGTGGTGTTAATGGCAAAAATCTTGGCCCCATAAATGAATGGTGGATCACTGGCTTTGATGGAGGTGAAAAGGCGCTCATTGGCTTCAGCACCTGTAAGTGTGTGGCCAGTTGTGGACCGTGATGGAATTGGAAAGGGGCCCTTGTTCCTGTCCTCCCCTGGGCTTGGTTGGGCTTGGGTGGGATGTTTCAGCCTCCCGTGAACGGCACGTGACTAACTTGTGACTATTTGCAAACCATGTCATTAGGGTGGTTTCCGTTACGAAACCATCAGGATGACTTTTTTGTAGGGGTTACAGCTGGCCCTCCAGTTAGAAGTGCCAGTCCTATTCTTACAGCTCAAACACCGACTGAATTCCAAAAACAAGAGAGGAGCCCAAATAAGGCCACTTGGCCAGTCTCCCATTCTCTAGCTGTCTTCTTCCTTTTTAAAAATTTTTGTTTATCTTACACATAGTGTGGGGCTCAAACTCCTGACCCTGAGATCACAAGTCATGTGCTCCACTGGTTGAGCCAGCCAGGCGCCCCTTTAGCTGCCTTCTTTAAGATTTTATTTAAGTGATGTTTGCACCCAGTGTGGGGCTCGAACTCAAAACCCTGAGATCAAGAGTCCCATGTTCCACCGACTGAGCCAGCCAGGCGCCTCCGATCCCTAGCTGTCTTAGGCCACTTCTGAATGGGTTAACTCCGAATGTCCTTTGCGTTTTGTTGACTTGTGCATATGGAATGACTTTTAGACTATCCCACAGTCTTCGTAGACTCATCCCTGCCCTCTGGGCATCATAGCTGCCATCACATTCAGACCACTTTTTAAAATTGCGGTTTACTTCAGCTTTTGCCGAATACATTCTGATGGATCCCAACCCAGAGTACGCGCCGCTGTTTAGTGTGATGCAGGAGAAGATCTACATAAGTAAGATTGTGGTTGAGTTCCTGCAGAGCAACCCAGACTCCACCTATGAAGACTTGATCAATAAGATCGAGGTGAGGGGCTCAGGGTCTCCGCAACCCGAAATTCATGCCTATTTACATGCAGCACAGATGTTGCTAGAAAACTCCTGTCTAAAATCAGAAACCGCTTTTCAGTTTGATTAGAACGGTTTTTCTTAAGCCTAAGGGAAACTTCTGATCTTTTTCTTAAAGACCACTGTTCCTCCTTCTGTGCTCAACCTGAATCGATTCACAGAGGATTCTCTCCTTCGGCACGCCCAGTTTGTGGTAGAACAAGTAGAGAGTTATGATGAGGCTGGGGACAGTGACGAGCAGCCCATCTTTCTGACCCCCTGCATGAGGGACCTGATCAAGTTGGCTGGGGTCACCCTAGGAAAAAGGTAAGGACGCAGCAGGCATAAAACCGAAGACTGGAGACCAGAGAAGGTAGAGTGTCCTGTGCACTCCTCCCCAGCCTGCTAACACGATGGAAACCTCTGTCCCAGGCGAGCTGAAAGACGTCAGACCATCGGGCATTCTGCCAAAGAGAAGGACAAAGGCCCCACTAAAGCCACCACTACCAAGCTGGTCTACCAGATCTTTGACACTTTCTTCGCAGAGCAAATCGAAAAGGATGACCGAGAAGACAAGGAGAACGCCTTCAAACGCCGACGGTGTGGCGTCTGTGAGGTAACCTTACCTGGGCCGGGCTCCCCGCGCAATCTGAAGAACTTTTCTCCTGGCTGAGACTCTCCCTGCTCAAATGTGACCCCTAACGTGGAAGCTGGGAGAAAGTTATCGGGGCGGGGGCGGGGGCGGGGAGGGAGAGGATTGCATGCCTCATGGGACAAGCAGATTGGCCGGACAGCTGTGGAAAGAGGTGTGCTTGGGCACCGCGCTATTGATCCACTGTTACTGACTAGCCTGGCCTCCTGGGTGGCATTCGCTCTACCTGCATAGCACTGTCTAGAGGCCTCGGTGTGAGTGCAGAGGAAGGGATTACCCTACAGAGGTGCTGCCCTCTCCGAGGGGGAGGACATCCCCGCAGGCCTGCCTCGTCTCATGGTGTAACTTTCCCAGGACGGAGGGGACTCTGTCCAGGATGGATTGGAGGGCTTTGAAAAGCCCTCTCTTCCTGTGGAATTTTTTAGATTTACTTCACTCAGTATTAGGGGGATTAATTTCTCCAGTCACCTAGAGAAGAGATACTTTGGTATCTGCTACAGGCATATCTTGTCTCACTGCACTTCGCAGATACTGGGTTTTTCGTTTTGTTTTTTATTTTTTTAAACAAACTGAAGGTCTGTGGCAACCCTGCATCGAGCAAGTCAATTGGTGCCATTTTTCCAACAGCATTTGCTCACTTTGAGACTCTCTATCACGTTTTAGTAATTCTTGGAATATTTCAAACTTACTGTATTTATGGTGATCTGTGACCGGTGATTATAGCTTGCTGAAAGCTCAGATGATGGTTAGCATGCTTTTAGCAGTTTTTTTTCTTTTTTTAAGTAGGTTCCATGCCCAGCATGGAGCCAAACACAGGGCTTGAACTCATGACCCTGAGCTCAAGACCTGAGCCAATATCAAGAATCGGATGCTTAACCAACTGAGCCACTCAGGCGCCCTATCAATAAAGAATTTTTTTTTCCAATTTTTTAAATATTTGTTTTTGAGAGAGAGAGAGAGCGCGCGCACACGCGAGCAAGCAGGGGAGGAACAGATAGAGAGGGAGACACAGAATCCCAAGCAGGCTCCAGGTTCCGAGCTGTCAGCACAGAGCCCGACGCGGGGCCCAAGCCCACGGACCACGAGATCATGACCTGAGCTGAAGTCAGACGCCCAACTGACTGAGCCACCCAGGCGCCCCAAGAATTTTTAAATTAAAAAATATACTTTTTTTTAGATTTCATGCTGTTTAATGACACATTTAACAATTTAATAGACTATAGAATAAATATAACTTGTATATGTACTGGAAAGCCAAGAAATTAATTTGACTAGCTTTGTTGGAACTGCACCTGTAGTATAGGAAGTATACCGTATTTGACTGACTTTGGACAAAAACTGAAATGCAAAAATACCACAACTGCCTTCAGAACCTGTGTTCACACCGTCGGCTGGACTCTCTTTCCCTTTGTTTTATCAACAGGAATTCACGTGTTCTCCCCATTCTCTTGGTTTTAGTTTTTCACCTAGCACATGTACATGCACTGTCCAGAGCTTCCTGAATGCGCACAACTGGTGTTTGCCACTGTTACGTGTTGATACAAGTAATCTGGTGGACTCATTCCGATTATTCCACAGTATTTCATTATACGAGCATTCCAGCTTCTTCCTCTGTTATAAATAATGCAGTGGTGACATCCTTGAATGAGGCTTCTTGGGATCGTCTCTGCATAGAAGCAGAATTGCTGGGGTGTGGGTTTATGCTCAACTTTGGTCTGGAAAAGTCTCCAGAGCGGTAGTGCCCCCCCGCCCCCCCGACCCTGTGAGCATGGCGAATTCTCAGTTCTCCACACTTGTCCCAACATGTGTCCTGCTTCTTAATTCTCACTAATCTGGAGGGTACGAATGGGATCTTGTTCTGAACTTCTTTTTCCCCCTTCCCTGATGAGGCCAAATACAATTTTTTAAATTGGTAATTCACCCAAAACAAAAAACTGGTTACCAACGGTTACTAATGGCCATTTCATTCCCTTCCTGAATACTTTTTTAGGTGTGTCAACAGCCCGAATGTGGAAAGTGTAAAGCCTGTAAAGACATGGTTAAGTTTGGTGGTAGCGGACGGAGCAAACAGGCTTGCCAAGAGAGGAGGTGGGTTTGGCCGACGCCGCTCTCCTGGCAGAGGAACACGAGCTTTGTTCGGGGCGGGTGGGCTGAGACGTGCAGGGAAGGCAGCGCTCCCTCTTCTGGTGTTGTCGCCAGGCCTGTCCCCATTACCCACTAAAACAGCCCCAGTAGTTTTACTTACCCGAGGGGACTTACCTATAACCACTGACTCTATAGGTGTCCCAATATGGCCATGAAGGAGGCCGACGACGATGAAGAAGTTGACGACAATATTCCAGAGATGCCGTCCCCCAAAAAAATGCATCAGGGGAAGAAAAAGAAACAGAACAAGAATCGGATCTCTTGGATTGGAGAAGCCGTCAAGGTAATCCTGGAGAAGACCTAGCCTCCTGCCGCACCTCTGAGCATCAAGTCACGCCCGGTGTTAAGGAGCCTGAGCCCCAAGCGGAGAAACCTGCTCATTTGCCTGTGAGGAGCAGGGCCGGCGAGAGGCCAGAAAATGCATTTTTGGTTGTGTGCCCACAGACTCCCGTTTTCCTATCCTTCCAAAATGGGCCTTTGGCACTGTCCTAGGAGGGGTCAGGCTGGTTCCCCTTCAAAGCTTGTTTCGAAGAGAGCCTTCACTGCCCCATCCACCCCGGCCTGGCAGCGGGTGTTTTTGTGACACTCGCAGATGGCCTCCCTGCCGTCCTGTGACGGTCCATCTAAGGCACAACTCCTTTACCAAAGCCGGAGAGCAAGTAATCTCTCCGCGCTGCTTCCTTGATGTCTGGAAGCCAAAGATCTGGTCTGTAGCGTGAGGCCTGCCCCTGCCAGATGCTGCTGTGGGCCTGAATGGGGCTGAGCCCCTGTCCTGTGGGGCTGAGCCCCTCGTACAGGAGGACAGGCGCGTGTTCTGTCCGGTGAGTGGAGGGCTGGAGGGAGGTGGGGACCTTGGAGGCCCCCGAGGAGGCAGCGCATCTGAGTTGAGACCCAGAAGGTTGGTGAGGAACCAGCCTCAGAGACCTGGGGGCCAGTCAGGGCAGAGGCCCTCAGGTGGAAACTAGCTTTCCTTGTGGGAGAAGTGGGTCCTTGTGGCTGACAGAGTTGGGGGCGGGATGTGGCATGAGGACCACTGGGAGGGGTTGGGACCGGCACTGTTCAAAATCAAATGCTGGAATCTGATTTGCTACTGACACTGAGGCGCGGGGCTGACGAGGAGGGAATGTGTGTGCTCTGAGTTGCAGGTTTCCAGCCAAGGGAGCGAAGGTTTTCTGTAGTAGCCAGGGCAGTAGAGCTCAGGGCTTACCAAATTGTCAGGAATTAGGCTTTTATACAAAATAAGAGGAACAGGGGGGTCGAGCCTAGCATAGACCTTTGAACCCATCCTCACCTGAAACGAAGCTCTCGTTTCCAGACTGATGGAAAGAAGAGTTACTTTAAGAAGGTGTGCATTGACTCAGAAACCCTGGAAGTGGGGGACTGCGTCTCTGTTATTCCAGATGACTCCTCCAAACCGCTGTATTTAGCCAGGTTTGTACCTTTTCCTTCGCTTGACCTCCGTACACACTTTCTCTTGAACACCTAGGAGATGCTTATGTGTGAATACAGCAGTGGCTCTTTGCCCTGGGCTAGACACACTGCAAATACAAGTTCCCCTAAGTAGACTCGGTCCAGGTTTGCCAGTCGGGTTAGCAACTTTCTTCTGACTCCAGAGTCACTGCGCTGTGGGAGGACAGCAGCAACGGGCAGATGTTTCATGCCCACTGGTTCTGCGCGGGGACAGACACCGTCCTCGGAGCCACGTCGGACCCCTTGGAGCTGTTCCTGGTAGACGAATGTGAGGACATGCAGCTTTCCTACATTCACAGCAAGGTGAAGGTCGTCTATAAAGCTCCGTCAGAGAACTGGGCCATGGAGGTGAGTGCCCGGCGCCCCTTGGCGTGCCCTTCCCCTCCCTGCCTGGGCTCCTGGCTGACACCGGGTCCTTGTCCTCAAAGGGAGGCATGGATCCTGAGCCTCTGATGGCGGAGGACGATGGAAAGACCTACTTCTACCAGCTGTGGTATGATCAGGACTACGCAAGGTTTGAGTCCCCTCCGAAAACCCAGCCAACGGAGGACAACAAGTACAAGTGAGTGCTGGGCCCGGGCCGGGCCCGGGCCCCGGGTCCCCTCTGTGGGGCCGCCTCTGTGGTGCTCCAGGGCCGTGTGCTTATCTGTGCATCACTCTGGCCTTTCACGTGCTTCTCTCTGGTGGGGTTTCTTTCCCCTGCTAATCAAAGACCAGCCTGACTTGGTTGCAGTTGCTTTCAGTGTGTGGACAGCTTGGGCACGGAGTTGCCTTTATGAGAAGCTCTCCTATCCAGGAGCAGTATGCAGCTTTCTGTCTTCAGCCTCTTTGTGTGTGGCTCAGCGTTTCTGCTACGTATCTTGCATGTTTCCTTCTGGTTTTTAGGTATTTTCTTTCATGAGTGGTACCTTTGATTTCGTGTCATTCTAGCTGATGAGTGACTGCTTTTAGGGAGGCTTGGTTGTTTTTGTCTTTTAAAAAAAAAATGTTTATTTTGAGAGAGAGCAAGTGGGGCAGGGGCAGAGAGAGCGAATCCCAGGCAGGTTCCATGCTGTCAGTGCAGAGCCTGACACAGGGCTCGATTCCATGAATTAGGAGACCATGACCTGAGCCAATATCAAGAGTCAACCCCCACAGGGGTGCCTGGGTGGCTCAGTCGGTTAAGCGTCCGACTTCGGCTCAGGTCATGGTCTCACAGTTTGTGAGTCCCAGCCCTGCGTCGGTCTCTGTGCCGAGAGCTCAGAGCCTTGGAGCCTGCTTCTGATTCTGTGTCTCCCTCTCTCTCTGCTCCTCATATTCTCATATTCTCTCTTTCTCATATTCTCTCTTTCTCTCTCTCTCTGTCTCTCTCTCTCTGTCTCTCTCAAAAATAAATAAATGTTAAGGGGGAAAAAAAGTCAAACTCCCAACCAACCAAGCCCCCCAGGTGACCCAGGAGGCTTGCTTTTTAAATTCTCTTTCGATGTTTAGTGCCCTGTGCCTTCCTTTGTAACCCCTGTACCTCACTTGTTCAAACTAAAGTCGCATTGGCACCTCTGAGGCAGCAGTTCGGCCGATGGGGTGGGGCTGGGAGGGCTGGCTTACGTGCCCCCAGTGTTTCTCCAGTCAGCCTGGTGCTGCCTCTTGATTTGATCTCTAGTGAAGGCCATTTCTAGCTCTCCTTTAAGGACTTACTAATCAGAAATGTTGAATTTTTCCAATTAGCTTTTCAGCCTTTAGAGGTAACAGTAGGAGACTCCTCTGACACCGAGCTGTGACCGAACCACTCTCTGCATTCTTGCTTGTGGCGTATTCTTTTCCTTATTCTGCGTTCTGTTTGTCTTGGGGTTTTCACATCAAATTCTCAAAAGTGGAATCAGCTTGGTATTCTCTTGTGTTTCATCTCTGGTCTTTGGTCCCAAATAAGTGTTTTTGGAGTGTGAACACAAACTGCAGGAAGCCGGTTTCTTCGAGTGTCTGCAGACATCCTCTACTGGTCACCAGAAGCTTCGGGTGAAGCCAGCTCAGGGCCCCTTGTTTCTGTCCCTCGCTCCTTCAGGTTCTGTGTAAGCTGTGCCCGTCTGGCTGAAATGAGGCAAAAAGAGATTCCCAGGGTCATGGAACAGCTTGAGGACCTGGACAGCCGGGTTCTCTACGGCTCGGCCACTAAGAACGGCATCCAGTATCGCGTCGGGGACGGCGTATACCTGCTGCCCGAGGCCTTCACGTTCAAGTGAGTGCCCCTTTGGCCCAGGTCAGGGCCATGAGCGCTGGGCCAGTGCAGGGTTGGTTCTGTGGTCCGTCCCCCTCCCTGTACCCCCAGGACTAGCCGCTGCCTGGACTGTTGCCTTAGTATGTGTGGTGATCAGCAGTATCCCGCCCTCCATGGTAGAGTGACTATAGTAAGTCTGAAAGAAGTCAGAGCGTGTGCTGGCCAAGCACAAGTGTCTGTGGTGGGGGCCTGGCCCCACCCAGCCCTGAGGCTTTGGGGCAGAGACCATCTCCTGTTGTTCTGGTCTGTCACGTGGGAGGAGTATTTCACCTGCCGGGCTCTTGGGATGAAGTGTGTTAAAGGGCCTAAAGGAAAGATTGAGTGAACGTGAGTTGTAATCCCATTTGCCAAGAAGTATCAAGATCTCTTTGTGTATCAGAGGATTGGGGCTCTTCAGGGAGAAATAGGCCGGCCGAGTCTCCACACTCGATCCAGTCTTTGTTCTCAGAACTAGCACGTGGTTGAATTCCAACCAACATTTTCAGAACTTCTCCGTTTCCCGACTTGCAGTTCCTAAAGTCCCAGTTCCCAACCTCAGTTCAGTCATTACGAATTACAGAGCACGGAGGTCAGGGTCCTCTCAGCCTGTGCAGCTGGTGCGAGTACCTGCTTTAGCCCCGGCTGTCCTCGGTGTGGAGGGGGGGGGGGCGCCCCCGGTGTGCTGTCTGCCCAGGTGCTCCCTGCACAGAAGACGTGTCCACACAGGTGCTCACAGGTACCTTCGGAGCCCAGTGGACTAAGGAGGCCTGGTGGGAAAACATGGCAGCTGCTTTCTTGAACAGCAGGCTTCAAGCCTGCAGCCGAATCCGATGACCGGTTTTACCCCCGTAGTCAGGCCAGGTTCAACTTGCCCAGACTGTGAGTCTCCACCCATGTCCTTTCAGCATTCCCTCTAGGTCAGCACCCCAGTCGGGAGAGCCTAGGTCATGCTTGGTGACAGCCCCACAGCTGTGGAAGTTGCCTCCCTGCCTGGACTGCGTGTCCCTCGTGGTTCAGCAGGGCACTTGGCCTGTTGGGTCACTCGGGGGCTGGGGCTGGTGGGAGCACTGGCTTCTCGGGGCTGCCGGTCTGAGCCGAGGGAGAGCGTACTGGAGGCAGCTCAGCGTTCCTGCTAGCACCGCTGTGTGTCCTTTCTCGCACTCGCTGGGCAGAACGAGGCACATGCCGGGAAGTGCCGTCCTGTCCCGCAGCTGGGAGCTGGGCCTATTCAAACAGCGTCAGCAGCTACCGTAGCCAGTGGCACACAGATGGAGAAAGCCGCTTTAAACCGGATGAGGTTTCATCTTTCTCCGTAAATCTCCAGGCGCTTAGCTGCGCTGGTTTAGAAGGTGTTTGGATTTAAGTAGTAGTGTTACTGGCCGGTCACACTAGGTGATTCCTTTTTATGGCTTCGTATTCAGTTATGCGTAACACTGGCTTCTCTGCAGCATCAAGCTGTCCAGTCCCGTGAAGCGCCCGCGGAAGGAGCCTGTGGACGAAGACCTCTACCCAGAACACTACCGGAAATACTCCGATTACATCAAAGGCAGCAACCTGGATGCCCCCGAGCCGTATCGAATTGGCCGAATCAAAGAAATCTTCTGTATCAAGAAGAGCAATGGCAGGCCCAATGAGACCGACATCAAGATCAGAATCAACAAGTTCTACAGGTCAGTGAAGGCCTCTGCTCTTCCAGGATGGCGGCAGACTTCTGGAAGTCTGAAATGGGGTTGTAACAGCACACACGGTGGTATTTTAAGACTTCGGTAGAGGTAGCTGTTTTTCTAAGTGTTTCTAATTATCTGGTGGGTGCTGACAGGGACTAGAATTGTAATTATATTTCATAGCTTTGCTTTAGACCTTTGTTTTAGAGCCGCAGAGTTGTCTCCCCCAAAGAAATCCTTAAGCAGAAGTCAAGAGTATGACAAGATCATGGGGCACCTGGGTGGCTCAGTCAGTCGAGCGACCGACTTCGGCTCAGGCTGCGATCTCACGGTTTGTGGGTTCGAGCCCCGCGTCGGGCTCTGTGCTGACAGCTCAGAGCCTGGAGCCTGGTTGGGATTCTGCGTCTCCCTCTCTCTCTGCCCCTCCCCACTCATGCTCTGTCTCAGAAATAAACAAACATTAAAAAAAAAAAAAAAAGAGTATGACAAAATCAGGAGTGGAACGTCCTGGGCTCTGCCTAAGACACCCTCAGAGAATCTCAAGTTCTGTTTACGATTGTCTGAGTTGTGTCCCCTCCCCCCCGGTTCCCCCCCATTCTCTCTTCCTGTTCTTCCTAGGTGCCTCTTCCTGTTTCTGGGCTTTCTGTCTGTCTACACTTTAGGAAATTCCTAAGGTCTTGGCTTTACTCTTTTTTTGGGGACCCTAGGAACTCGTACTGATCAGGAGCTAACTGATAGAGATGGGTATAAGGTTGCTTCGCTTCTTAACTAATATACGTGAAAGATTATTACAGTCTCTGCAACAGTCATTTGTGTTTACAGAAAAGAAACCAGGCTGGCTAGTGTAGGCAAGAGGAGGAAGGTCTAGATCCTTACTGGGCAGCAGGCGGCTGCTGCTCTGGACGCAGGGCAGGGCTGTTTGCACCGCAGTCGTGGGTGTGAAGAGCAAGCAGACAAGCAGACCAGCCGCTGAGTTCGTGGCAAGGAGGCCCACTCTGGCAGCGGTGCCGGCTTAGCGGGGGTAGTAACCGATCCCCTTAACTGGGGGGTTGTGGTCTTTACCCATGGGTTTTCTGAGCACCCCCAGAAATGGGGGGCCGTTTAATTGTCCCGTTCGCAACAAAGGAGATTGTTAACAAAGAGTCTTCCACGCTCAGGCCAGAGAACACCCACAAGTCTACGCCGGCCAGTTACCACGCGGACATCAACCTGCTTTACTGGAGTGACGAGGAGGTGGTGGTGGACTTCAAGGCCGTGCAGGGCCGCTGTACCGTGGAGTACGGGGAGGACCTGCCAGGCGGCCTCCAGGACTTCTCTGCGGGTGGCCCAGACCGCTTCTACTTCCTCGAGGTGGGACTCCGGGCTTATCGCAGGGAGAGGCTTCAGGTCACAGTCACAGCCCCTACGAAAGCAGTTGACTTACCCAGAGTATGAATCAGTGGCATTCAAATTCCTCTGGAACGTGACACTTGCCTTTAAAAGAACGGAGGGGTGCCTTGGTGGCTCTGTCAACTGAGCGTCCAACTCGGGTCATGATCCCAGGGTTGCGGGATCAAGCCGTGCATTAGGCTCAGCACTGAGCACGGAGCCTACTTTCCCTCTGCCCCTCTCCCCTGCTTGTGGGCGTGCACACACTCTCTCTGTAAAATAAAAAGACTCTAAAATGCAGAATATAAACATAGGAGCATCCTTCTGCTTCTGCGGTTTATCTGGAGACTATTTAGGTGGCCTCCACCAACCCTACTGATTCTTTTAGGGTGAGTTAGGGAAAGATGCCCCTTTCCCTGGCGGACTCATGAGGCCCTACCCCAGGCAGTCCCAGTCCCTTCACCGAGGCATCTGCGGCCAGGTGAGGTCTGTACACCGGGGCAGTGGCCCTGGTGATGGAGAAAGGATCCGGGAGTCTGTCGATTTAAGCTGATCACTTTTAAATTGGTTGAGCGTGGCTTTTCTGTGTTACGTTCTCTGAAGTTGATACATGCCTGGGTTTCCCCAGGTTCCACTGTGGATGGCCGAATATATCACTTTTTCCAGTTTTTAGAATGAGTAGTCCAGGGGCTTTGAACAGCAGGAATTCTAATGTTGGGCACGTAAAATACTTACATTCTAGAACTTTTTTTCCCTGTTGCCAGTGTAATAAAATCAGAGTGTTTTCACTGACGGCTAATTGCTTGTGGCCAAATTTAGGGAGAAATTAAGTGGGTCTTCAGCAGGTTAATTTAAATTGTCCTTGTTAGAGAAGAGACCGGTGTGTTTCTCTCCCAGACTATTGTCGTTCTTTCCTTCTCAGGCCTATAATGCCAAGAACAAAAGCTTTGAAGATCCTCCTAACCATGCCCGTAGCCCTGGAAATAAAGGGAAGGGGAAGGGGAAAGGTAAGTGGTTATCCACAGGGTTCTTTTCAAGTCTGCCTTACGTAATTCAGGCTACTGATGAGTCATTTGGTATGAAAATGCCTCTGATGTTACCTCATTCTTTGCTGTTAATTCAGAATGAGCGTTTAGGGACAGCAGGTTAGGGCTCAGACTTGACTTTTGGCCTGTCTCCAGGGAAGGGCAAGGCAAAGTCTCAAACGTGCGAGCCAAGTGAACCAGAGACCGAAATTCAGCTGCCCAAGCTGCGGACCCTGGACGTGTTTTCTGGCTGTGGAGGGTTGTCGGAAGGATTCCACCAAGCAGGTAAATGCCATGGGGTTTTCTCTGCAGAGCTAGTAAAACTGGATCAGGCAGGTTCTACCTGGAAGGCCTTCCTGGCTCTGGTCCCGGTTCTGCCTTGAGTGTAATTCGAGGGGGTTCTTAGCACGTATCTGTCCTCGTATCTACCAGGCATCTCGGAAACACTGTGGGCCATTGAGATGTGGGACCCTGCGGCCCAGGCGTTCCGGCTGAACAATCCCGGGTCCACGGTGTTCACGGAGGACTGCAATGTGCTGCTGAAGCTGGTCATGGCCGGGGAGGCCACCAACTCCCGTGGTCAGAAGCTGCCTCAGAAGGGAGATGTGGAGATGCTGTGCGGTGGGCCGCCTTGCCAGGGGTTTAGCGGCATGAACCGCTTCAACTCTCGCACCTACTCCAAGTTCAAGAACTCCTTGGTGGTTTCCTTTCTCAGGTAAACAGAGTAGCAGCCCCTGTGCTCAGGACTGCCTGGCGGTGATTAGACTGCTGGCCCCGGGGTGTGCCGGGGTAGCAGCAGCTGGTTTAGCCGCTGTACCTGCTGAAGGCCACGTGTGGAGGGGAGGCGCCCGGCCTTTGCTTCCAGGGCATTCGCAGCTGGCTTCTTGCCAGGGAGACAGAGAGTTAGCAGGTGCAGCTTCCCAGCAAGCAGATATCAAGGATTTGGGTGTAGCCTCGGGTAGAGTAGGTCTTTCTCTTCACTTGGTGCGTGCGGATGACCCTCGTAGTCTCTCCCGCCTCCCACAGCTACTGTGACTACTACCGGCCCCGCTACTTCCTCTTGGAGAACGTCCGGAATTTCGTTTCCTTCAAACGCTCCATGGTCCTGAAGCTCACTCTCCGCTGCCTTGTCCGTATGGGCTATCAGTGCACCTTCGGCGTGTTGCAGGTAGGCTCTCTTGGGGAAGGGGGCAAAGGTGGGCTGACAGGTGTGGACAGGAGGGGGGCTCGGTGGTCCCTGCACTGCAGCAGATGGTCTCTACCTGAAGGTAGAGTTGGAAAGGACGGGCGTGCAGTGCCGTGAGCTGTGGGGGTGCCGGTGCGGGTGGGGGGAGACGGCAGGTGGGCCCGCACGCCCCGCCGTGAAGCTCGCGGCGTCTGGGTCTGGGGAGCACAGAACTCGTGTGCCAGTAAGGCCACCTGCCTCTTCTCAAGAGCCACATCCTCGTGCCTGAGGAGGGGCCGTGTGTTTCCGGCCCCTTCCTCTTGAGAGGCCAGGGTGGTGGCCAGCTGTGGAACTCTAGTAGCAATTTGATCCCTGCGGTGGGGGGCGGGTGAGGCAAGAATGGCAGAAGGATGCACAGACTAAACCGTCGCGGGTTAACGGTTCTCTCCTGGGTGAATGTACACGTGTACAAACCTCAGGAGGAGGTGGGAGACCGCCCTCCAGGAGCTACTGGGAGCTTTGTCTGCAAGGACGGAGATCTGGGGTGACCAGAGGGAACTAGGCTTGACCTGAAAAGCAGCTACCGTGTACGTGCCTGTTCAGTAATTAACAGCATAACTAGATCTGAGACGACGCTCTGACACGAAGCCTGGCTGGAAGGCAGCGAGGGAGCGTCTGCCCCCTACCCGGTCCAGCCTCCCTGGGTCTGGGGCTCACCAGCCAAACCTTGTTGGCAGCTCTTGTGACCGCCTACTGCTAGGTAGGCGGCAAGGCTCCGTGGCCTCTCTGCTCCCTCTTGTCTCCCGAGTGCTGAGACCACAGGGTCCTTCGCAGGGCTCTGGAAAGAGCCGGCTGGAATTGCCAGCAGGGCTTACTCCATCTTCTCCAGAGGCTTGTGGCCCTCACGTGGGATCTTTTGTCCCTCTTACTCGTTAAGAGTAATCCTGCCGAGGGGCGTCTGGGTGGCTCAGTTGGTTGAGCGTCCGGCGTCGGCTCAGGTCACGCTCTCACAGTTCATGAGTTCAAACCCCGCGTCGGGCTCTCTGCTGTCAGCCTGGAGCCTGCTTCGGGTTCACGTCCTCCTCTCTCTCTGCCCCTCCCCCCAAAAAATCAACATTAAAAAATAAATCTGCAGAGTTAACTAGGGGCTTGACTGTGCGTGTCTGGCCCTTTCCACAGGCTGGTCAGTATGGCGTGGCCCAGACCCGGAGGCGGGCCATCATCCTGGCTGCAGCCCCCGGAGAGAAGCTTCCCCTGTTCCCAGAGCCACTGCACGTGTTCGCGCCCCGGGCCTGCCAGCTGAGCGTCGTGGTGGACGATAAGAAGTTTGTCAGCAACATAACCAGGTAGGAGCCCCGCCCGCCCCGCCCGCCCCGTCGTGTCACGGTGCTTGTTACCCGGGAGGCGTGTTGGTGGCGGGTCTGTCGGGAGACCTGAACGGCGGAGAACGTGTTGGCGCGGACGGCGCAGCGCTTGGCCTGCCACACGAGTGCTTCTGACCTCTGAGTGAGCCGCACGCAGGCCGTGACTGGACCTGGCTGTAGTCGAGAGCAGGGCCCACACCTCCGGGCCATCCCTGCATAGACCGGCTCTGAGAAGAGCGCTGCCCATGTGGCCTCGGGTGGCCCTTTGACCTGGGAGCTAGGTTGCCCCCCTGGAGAGGGCGGCATCGGCCATCGGGACATGGCACCTGTAATGTGCGGGACAGCAGCCTCCTGGGTCCCCAGAGGTGTCAGCTGCGTGCTGTGCTCTCGCAGGTTGAGCTCAGGCCCGTTCCGAACCATCACCGTGCGGGACACGATGTCCGACCTCCCCGAGGTCCGGAACGGAGCTTCGGCGCTGGAGATCTTGTACAACGGGGAGCCTCAGTCCTGGTTCCAGAGGCAGCTCCGGGGCTCACAGTACCAGCCCATCCTCAGGGACCACATCTGTAAGGTAATGGAGCCCTGCCGGCAGCGCCGGTGTGGTCGGGCCGGCGGCCTCGTGAGCAAGAACGTGTGGTTGGAGCCCAGCCAGGGCTGGGGGTGGGAAGCGGGACCTGATCCAGGCCCCGTCCAGCTCCTACTCTGCTCGTGGCCCCGAGCCCAGACCTCCTCCTCCTCCTCCTGCTTCTCTTCTTGCCACCGCTGTCTGTGCACACACCGCCCCCCCCCCCCCCGCCCCCGCAGCAGCCCCAGCAGCACAGTCACGAGGAGCGTCCACTCCTCCCGGAATCGGTGTCTGGTCCCCGCTGCCTCTGACTCCCCTCGTCTTTTGCCAACCCTGCTCTCTGTGTGTTCTCCCAGATACGCCAAACCCGCTCTTCCCCATCCGGTTCTCCTCTCATCCTGCGGGGCTCAGCCCACACGTCTCCCCCTCCTCCGAGAAGCCCTGTCGGCTTGCCCCAAGCTGTCCTCTCACCCATTTCCCCCCATTCTCTGCCACGTCCGTGCTTGGTTATCTTCAAGGCTGGTGCAGTCTGCAGGTCGTCGGGTTGGGCTGCTCTTGGTCTCCCCCGATGGGATACGAGCCCCTCCTTGGTGATTCCTGGTCACCGTGCTGTTTCCAGTTCCTGGGATAGTGGCGCCCAGCCTACCGTGGGTGCTTAGACACTCCATGAATGATGTGACGGCCGGGGCCTGCTGTGACTTTTCAGGACATGAGCGCGCTGGTGGCCGCCCGCATGCGGCACATCCCTCTGGCCCCCGGCTCAGACTGGCGCGACCTGCCGAACATCGAGGTGCGGCTGTCCGATGGCACCATGGCCAGGAAGCTGCGATACACGTACCACGACAAGAAGAACGGCTGCAGCAGCACTGGGGCCCTCCGCGGGGTCTGCTCCTGTGTGGAAGGTGGGGGCCCTGCTGTGCCGCGGCCGGGGGTGGGGGTGCTTCCCGGCCCCAGCCCCCTGGATCCTGATCCCCTGCAGCGGTCCAGGGGGCTTGGAGGGAGCACTGTTGCCTGGGGTCTCCTAGCAGGAGGTACTGGGGGCTGCCACTCACTGACCTGAGGACCTGGGCTGGGCGCGGACGTCCTGGCTTTAAATAGCTGCTGAGAGCATTTAAGTGATAAGAGCTTTGGGGACAGGGATTGTCGGCTGCTCGGTTCCTCCCGTTCTGTAACCACAGTCTCATGGCAGCCCTCTCTTCCAGCGGGCAAAGCCTGTGACTCCGCGGCTAGACAGTTCAACACCCTCATCCCCTGGTGCCTGCCCCACACCGGGAACAGGCACAACCACTGGGCCGGCCTCTACGGACGGCTCGAGTGGGATGGCTTCTTCAGCACGACCGTCACCAACCCCGAGCCCATGGGCAAGCAGGTGGGTCTGCGGGCCGTGGTGATGCCAGGGAGGGGACGGTGCCAGGGAGGGGACGGAGGCAGGGGCTCACAGTGGGGGTGGCCCCTGGGGAGCCTGCACTCCTCACCCCCACCTCCCCCCACCCCCCAGCCTCTGCCGATGGAGACCGGCTCGGCCATTGAGGCCTGAGGCTGCAGTGCTTCTCCATGGTTCAGTTTCCCTCCTCCTGCCCCGAATGGCGGGCGGGCCCAGTCCCATTCCCCTTCCCACCTCCCCTCTCCCTTCCAGGGCCGCGTTCTCCACCCTGAGCAGCACCGCGTCGTGAGCGTGCGGGAGTGCGCCCGCTCCCAGGGCTTCCCGGACACCTACCGGCTGTTCGGCAACATCCTGGACAAGCACCGGCAGGTCAGCCGAGGGGAGCAGGGCCGGCTCTTCCTCTGTCCCTGTGTGAGGCGCCACTGAGCCCCTCCTCAAAGCGGCCCCGACGGGAGAGAGGCCCCTCTGTCTGACCCAGGGTGCAGGTGTTCCGGGGGAAAGCAGGGCTCACGGGGTCACTTCTGAGGGGACACGGAGCCCCCGGAGTTTATTGGCCGATTGGCCTCGGTATTGCCAGGAAGGGGACGCCCGGAAGGAGAGAGCCTGTCACTGGGACCCAGAGTGCTCGCGGGTCAGGCTGTGGTTAATTAAGCACATTGGTTGTCACTTCACAGCTCTGAGGCAGGTTTAGCCCAAAGGAAAGTTCCAGGGCACTGAACTTGAGTGAAGGAGCAGACAAAATGGGCTCAGGGTGGGAACAAACCCACAGTTCCTCACTGATACTCAGGGTGTTAAGTTTACTATTTCTTAATTACATGTATTTCCATCTAAGGAATGCCTGTTCATGGCTTACAAAGCAACAGTACCCCGGGGGTTCTAGCAACACCCCCCCCCCCTTCCTGTTCTCTGGAAAGAATCCCTCGTGGCTGAAAGTGAAGCATGGTGACCTCCATGTCGATCTGAGTTTCCTAAAGCCCGCTAAAGGTCCCTTTTCTGTGGGTGGGCCTGGACACGGGGTTCAGGGTGGGGAGGTAGGCCGGTTGGAGGGTCCCTGAGCCGTCATGGTGGAACCGGCTCCGGAGGCCACGTGAACGGGGCTCACGTCATTGAGAAAAGGCTGCCACTGACCCCGGCCGTGCCAAGCCACGCACCGCCCTCCTTCCCTCCTTCAGGTGGGGAACGCTGTGCCGCCACCTCTGGCCAAAGCCATTGGCTTGGAGATCAAGCGCTGTATGTTGGCCAAAGCTCGAGAGAGTGCCTCAGGTACGGTGGGAGCCGCTGGCGTGCAGGTCGGGGCCCGGGGCCCTTTCCTCAGGCTGCGCAGCCTGGCTCAGATGCCAACCCAGGCTGGGAACGTAGGGAACCCCTGGGAGCAGGGCGCGGTCTCCCTCTGTTCACTCAGAGCTGCTGCACGTCTCACTTGGAGGGCCATTAATATCGACACCTGGCTGCTAACCTAGTTCTCGATTTTTCTCTTTTTTTTAAGTATGTTTCTTTTGCGAGAGACAGGGAGGGGGGAGGGGGAGAGAGAATTGTAAGCAGGGCCTGCGCTGTCAGCACAGAGCCCGACATGGGCTCGAACCCACGAACCGTGAGACCATGACAGGAGCCGAAATCAAGAGTTGGATGCTTAATCGACTGAGCCACCCAGGGGCCCCTAGTTCTGTTCGTTACACTTGCCTGTTGCGTTGTGCAGGGTCGTGCGTGTTCTCTGCGATGACTCTACCTTTTATTTCTCTTTAGTGAAAATCAAGGAGGAGGAAGCTACCAAGGACTAGTTTTGCCCTCCCGTCACCCTTGTTTCTGGCACCAGGGATCCCCAACATGCACTGATGTTGTATTTTTAACATGTCAAAATCTGTCAGTTCAAATGTGTTGTACACGGTGTTTGTGGCCTTGGCTGACATGAAGCTGTTCTGTGAGGTTTGCTTATCAACTAATGACTTAGTGATCAAACTGTGCCGTACTTTGTGCATTCTGGATTTTAAAAGTTTTTTATTATGCGTTATATCAAATCTACCACCGTATGAGTGGGAATTAAGACTTTATGTAGTTTTTATATGTTGTAATATTTCTTCAAATAAATCTCTCCTATAAATCACCCTGGCTGGTGACTTGTAATTTACGAAGGACTTCTGGCTGACTCTTGGCTGAGCCCGGATGAGAATGGGCTCTCAGAGCTGCAGGTATAGACGTGTTTGTCCGAAGTTAGATCATTCCGCATGTGCTATGCCTGTGTCTGGGGCTGACGGTTAACTTGTTTCAGTTCTGGCTGAGACCCAAGTGAATGTCGCTTAGTGTGGCTTCCAGGAGAGCCTTTTAAAGGAACAGTCTTAGTTGGCCTTCCCCATTGTAGCCCTTCTGTGCTCTAGAATGGACTGTGATGCCTGGTGGTGCAGCAGCCATCTGTGACCATGAGCGTGGAAGCCCGTGTAGTGGGTGAGGGGGGAAGAAGAGAGGAGTCCCTCGGAGCCCTGGCCTGGTCCCCCCAGACAGACCCTTTATTTAAGAGTCTGTTAGGTAGGCTTTTTCCATCCTTTCAGCCTAATTCAATCCTACTGAATTCTAAATTTGTGTGTAATGTTTATTTATTTTAGAGGCAGAGAAAGCACAGAGAGAGCCGGAGACAGAATCCGAATCAGGCTGCAGGCTCTGAGCTGTCAGCACAGAGGCCGACGTGGGGCTTGAACCCATGAACCAAGAGATCATGACCTGAGCCAAAGTCGGAAGCTCAACCGACTGAGCCATCCAGGCGCTCCGCCCCCCCCCCTTTTTATTTTCTTCAATCCTACTAAATTCTAAAACCATCAAACCTCTTTGGTTTGTCTCTGGGAAAGGACTTCCTGTAAAATGCCAACAAAGCAGAAGCAGACAAAGAAGTGTCAGTCACCAGCACACACGACTGGGTCAGACTTTGGACTTGGCACATGTAAAAGCCTAGTGGGTACTCTTAACGGCGGCTGCCTGAGGTGTACAGACTTCTGGGGAAAACTTCTCTTAAGGACAAGCCTGCCTTTCGAAGTATAGGGTCAGCCCTGATTATTCAGGTATTCTTTCATGTCCCTCAACGTTTCAAAATGTCAAAGTCTTCATCTAGATACTGCCTTTTTTTTGGGGTGGGGGGAAGCAAGAGCACACGGGTGGTCGGGAGGGAGAGAGAATCGTAAGCTGGCTCCCCACGCCCAGCGCCGAGGTGGACACAGGACTCCATCCCACAACCCTGGGAAGGTGACCTGAGCCGAAATCGAGAGTCAGGGGCTCAACTGACTGAGCCACCCAGTCACTCCTAGGTACTGCATATTTCTTAAAAAAAATTTTTTTTGTAATGTTAATTTATTTTTGAGACCGAGACAGAGCATGAGCAGGGGAGGGGCAGAGAGAGAGGGAGACACAGACTCCAAAGCAGGCTCCGGGCTCTGAGCCATCAGCACAGAGCCCAGTGCGGGGCTCGAACTCACAAGCCGTGAGATCATGACCTGAGCTGAAGTCGGAGGCTCAACCGACTGAACCACCCAGGCATCCCATGTACTACAGATTTCTTAACTGGATTCCTAGGTATTTAATCCTTTCATTCCTACCGTAAATGGGATTTCTTTTTTGTTTTCTGGTGGGAGGCAGGGAAGAGGCTCCTTTCTTTTTTCTTTTTTTTTTTTTTAATTTTTTTTTTTCTCAAAGTTTATTTATTTTTTTTGGGACAGAGAGAGACAGAGCATGAACGGGGGAGGGGCAGAGAGAGAGGGAGACACAGAATCAGAAACAGGCTCCAGGCTCTGAGCCATCAGCCCAGAGCCCGACGCGGGGCTCGAACTCACGGACCGCGAGATCGTGACCTGGCTGAAGTCGGACGCTTAACCGACTGCGCCACCCAGGCGCCCCGAGGCTCCTTTCTTAAGCAGTGGTTCTTTGCTTCTACAGAAAGATTGACTCGTATTGATTATTGACTTTGTGTACTAGGTGGTTGTTTTGTTTCGTTTTACCTAGCCAACCTGAATTCCCTTATTTTCGTGATTTTTGTTTCCAGTTGGGAGTCTGTGTTTCGGGTATGCAACACGCTAACCAAGAACTTGAGGATTCACTTTAGCGTAAGTGGTAGAAGCTGTTTTCCGCTGTGGCTCAGCCATTAGGTCTCAGCTGGGCAGCGGGCTGTCCCTCGAGGGGTGGCCCAGGTGAGTGACTGCCTTTCGAGGCACACCTGCCTCCGTGTACCCCGAGAGCACTCGCCTGAGCCGGGCTGTGGACCAAGGGGGCGCTGCTGTGCTGGTGTGGGGCAGAGGGAGGGGACATGGCTTCCAGCAGCTTCCGCTGCCCTGCCTGCCTGGCAGAGAATGTTCTTCCTTCTGTCAGAGTTTAGTTCAGCCTTTTCGTGGGAAGGAGACCCTAGTGGAATTGGGGACGTGACAAGAATGGTGATTGTAGTAGATTGCGGTACATTTGATCAATGAAATCCCCTGGTGGCTCAAAGCCTTGTGACCATTTGAGGTGACTTATTAAACGCGATGGCTGCACTTCGAGGTCATTCAGAGGGGGAACTCAGGCCTTCCTTGTGGCACGAACTGTATTTAGTACGCAGGTGGTGCCCACCGGTGAGGAGAAAGCTCTGTCTGCAATAGAATGGCAGTTGATAGATGCAGGTGAGAGAATGGATTTCGATGATCCTTTTGTGGCCTCTGATCTAATGGACTCCGTCAAGAATCATGGCTGGGCTTGGGGGTCTTCTTCCTGTGACTGAACCTTGCTTTCTTCCCCTCTGGATTTCATTAAGGTGTGTAGATCTTATAAGCGCAGCTGAATTATTTTGTTTTTTTTAACGTTTATTTATTATTTTTGAGACAGAGAGCGAAAGAGCATGAGCAGGGGAGGGGCAGAGAGAGAGAGGGAGACACAGAATCCGAAGCCGGCTCCAGGCTCTGAGCCGTCAGCACGGAGCCCGACGCGGGGCTCGAACCCGCGAACAGCGAGATCATGACCTGAGCCGAAGTCGGGTGCTTCACCCGAGCGCCCCCTCAGCTGAATTACTTTTTATGCGCGTGCCTGCCTGTGTCATCACCCCTGCTCAGGTGGACGTGTTAGAAACTCTCATCACCCTGGGAGGATGCCTGGCACCCCTCCCTCCACCCTCAGAGAGCCTCTCAGTTCTGACTTCAGGTAGTGGTTTGAGGATTTCACACAAGTGCTATCGTGTGGGGCCACTTCCTTTGTGTCTCTGATGCGGATTCACGTCACCGTGGGTATTAGTTTGCTCCTTTATGGCTACATTGTGCCCGCTGTAGAGAAGCACACAGTTACCTCTGGCTTCCCATTCGTCTGCCGATGGACTTTTGATTTGTATTATGGGCTCCATCGTGTGCCCCCAAAACTCGTGTTTCAGCCCTGACCCCTAGGACCTCAGAATGTGAGTGTCTTTGGAGATGAGGCCTTTACAGAAATAATGGAGTTAAAATGAGGTCATTAAGGTGGACCCTACTCCAATATAAGGACCACGTGATGACACAGGGAGAAGATGGCCGTCCCCGAGCCAAGGAGAGAGGCTTCGGGAGGAACCAGCCTGCCCGATGCCTTGACCTTGGACTTCCAGCCTGCAGGAATGTCCTTGACCCCCAGCCTGTGGTGCTCTTGTGGTGGTAGCCCTAGCCCACTAAGCCAAGCGGTGCTTGGCCATTGTGAATAAAGTGGCTTTTAGCCATTGTGAATAAAGTGGCTACGGACGTTCGTGTGCACACCCTAACACGCGGGTCCTCGTGGACGTGCGTTTGTTCCTTATGGAAAATACCAAGAAGTGGAATTCGGTCTACACGGGGAGATCTAGCGAATCGCCCCGAAGCTGCCGCGCAATCCCCGGAGGATGCGTTCCGTGTGGGCGTGTCCTCACTCCCCTCCTCGTGCGCTTCGCACAGCTGGTTTGCTGCTGTCCTGTGGAGATTCTGGGCGCGGGAGGCATGTTGGTGCTACGAGGGAGGGCTGGAGGAGAGGGACTCGGGGGCTTTTTTTGTTATCCATCCACCCTCGGACTCCAGCTTCTCCCTACGTCCCTGTGCTCCCTTGGGGCCTCTTGTTTTTCCTTGGGAGATACCTGACTTTTTGTAAAAGTGATACATGATGTTTGAGAAAAAGCATTTCGCTTATTTTAAAAAAAATATTTTTTCGGTGTTTATTTTTGAGAGAGAGAGTGAGCGGGGGAGGGACAGAGAGAGAGGGAGCCACAGAATCCGAAGCAGGCTCCGGGCTCTGAGCTGTCAGCACAGAGCCTGATGTGGGGCTTAACTCGTGGACCGTGAGATCATGACCTGAGCCGAAGTCGGACGCTTAACTGACTGAGCCACCCAGGCGCCCCAAGAACTATTCCGGGGTGCCTGGGTGGCTTAGTCGATTAAGTGTCCGACTCTTGATTTCAGCTCAGGTCATGCTCTCATTGTCACGGGATTGAGTCCCATGTCTGGCTCTGTGCTGGGCATAGAGCCTTCCTAAATTTCTCTTTCCCTCTCCCTCTGTCCCTCCCGTGCTCATGCTCTCTCTCAAAAACAAAACAAAACAAAACAAAACAAAACCCAAAAGCATAAAGTGTGTAATTTTATGTGTATGCCTTTATTTAAACCAAAATAATGTATACACATGGTAAAAAATGTTAACTATAGGAGAAAAGTCCAAACAAAAACAAGCTTTCCTCCCCTGATGCCTTCCTCTTGAAGCATCCCTCAGACACAATTTGATATTTCTTTTCGGAAAATAGTTCGCATGTGTCTACCTATATGTGCTACTAAACATTTACACGAATGGGTCCCTACATCATCTGCCATTTTACATCTTGCTCCCTCCTCGTGTCTTGGAGATTTTTTTTTTTTTAAGCCACAAATCGGGAGTGCCTGGCTGCCTCGGTCAGTAGAGCATGCGGCTCTTGGTCTCGGGGTCATGAGTTCGAGCCCCATGTTGGGGGCAGAGACTACTTAGATAAACTTTAAACATAACCACAAATGGATCCGGTTCTTTGAAGACTGCAGAGCATGACACAGATTGTGGCATAATATACTGTAATCTATTTAATCTATGAGCAGACAGATAGCATTTCCAGTTTTTTCTATCACGAACGAGACTGCACATGTATCTAATTTTTACATCTTCACATGCATTTACAAGTTTTCTCACAGGTTGATTGACTTGCTTGCTCTAAAGAAACAGATATGGGTGAGATGGGTGAAGGTGATTGAGAGGTAGAAAGTTCCAGTTTTAAAGTAACCAAGTCATGGTGGTGAAAACATAAGGAAGGCAGTCAATAATATTGGAATAACATGGTATGATGACAGATGGTGACCGCACTTCTTGTGAATGCTGCATGATTTGTGCAATTGTCAAATCGCTATCATGCACACCTAAAACTGATAGAATATTGTAGGTCTTTGCCACCATAAAACAAAATACACATATGTTCAAGTTTTAGTGGATGTTGTCTGTCGAATTTCCACCCAGAAAGTTTGCATTGGGGCTGGGTTTGCATTGCAACTGGGTGGCTCAGTTGGTTGAGCATCTGATTCTTGATTCCGGCTCGGGTCATGGTCCCAGAGTCGTAGGATAGAGCCCCGAGTTGGGCTATGGGCTGACATCGTGGAGCCTGCTTGGGATTCTCTCTCTCTCTCTCTCTCTCTCTCTCTCAATAAATAAATAAACTTAAAAAAAAATGAAGACCTTGTCTAGAAGAGTTGGTTTTGGAGGGCCACAAGCCATTGTAATACCTAAGGCCAAGAATTATTGTTGGCCCCCTTGGGAGCCATGTGGCTCCCACTGAGAATAATACTCTAAAGGGAGAGTTGGGCAATAAACAAATAAGTGGAAAAGGTCACATCGGAGAGCCAAGAATGTTGGGAGGGAGAATGAAATGGAAAAGGTGGGAGACAACATCTTGATCATTGGAATCAGGAAAACTCTTCCCAGACTTAGGAAGACCAGCCTTGATTTCTTCAGCGGCAAAACGAAAATGATAATTTCCTCCTCACGGTGCCTGGCCTGCAGTAAGCTCCCAGTAAGTGAGCTTTATAGTTATTACGTTTTTTAAAAACTTTTCTCAAAGGTAAATGGATCGCTCCTCCGCTCAGACTGGGGGCCCGCGCCCAGCGGCTCACCCAGCCGGCATCTCCACCTCCGTCCGCAGAGGGCGCTGTGGGCGCTGCGGCCGGGCCGCTCTAGGCGGCACGGGAAGTCTCGTGCTCCCTTCACTTCCGGTCTCTGGCCCGGGATTGGGCTGCGTGGAGAGGCTCGTGAAATGCCGACTGGAGACTTTGAGTGAGTCGGGGGTCCCGGAGCGAACCTTGGGAGGGGGGCTGGGGGGTCTAGGGAGCACCACGGGGCCTGGGTACGTCGAGGCGGCGTGGGCTTGGCCTCGCTGACCCAGCCCTCCCCTCCGCAAACTTCTTGCAGTTCGAAGCCCAGCTGGGCCGACCAGGTGGAGGAGGAGGGCGAGGACGGTGAGTATGCCCGGTCGTCCCCGGTCACCTCAGCCAGCCCCCGGGCCGGTCGCTGCCGCCTGCTCCGGCCCTGCCACCGCGGTCCGATCCCGTAGGCCCCATCGCGGCGGCCTCTGTCCCGCGCCATCCTCCGGGCCAGCCTGTCGCCAGTTCCAGATGATCGCTGGCCCGGCCCTCCTCCCGTGCCACCGCCCAGCCCTCGTAGCTGCTCCGGGGAGGAAGTTGTAGCAGCCCGCCTCCTGCCTTTATGCCTGCGCCGGGAGGGCTTTATGGGCTGCCCCCGCTTCCATCCTTGCCGTTGCTCGAGGTTACTCCAGCCAGCCCCACGTCCGGGCACGGCTGTCCCGGGGCAGTTCTTCGCCAGCGCCCAGCCCTTGTCCCGCCTTCCCGGGCTCCTGGTGTGGGCCTCCACCCAAAGGGCCCTTCATTTTGTCTCGGGCGCCCCCGCTCCTCCAGCTCACCCTTCCTCCCTACACTCCCTTTTGTAGACAAATGTGTCACCAGCGAGCTCCTCAAGGGCATCCCTCTGGCCACTGGCGACACCAGCCCGGAACCCGAGTTAGTGCCCGGAGGTGAGTGGCGACCTCTGCTCCATTCGGGGCTGCCTCTCCCCAGCGGCATTCCCTCCTGGTCCCCATTCCCCGGGGCTCAGCTCCCTCACCTCTCCTCTCTCCCAGCTCCGCTGCCGCCTCCCAAGGAGGTCATCAATGGAAACATCAAGACGGTGACGGAGTACAAGATAGATGAGGACGGCAAGAAGTTCAAGGTGAGGCTGGGGGAGGAGGTGGGTGCCCTTGCTCTTGAGGGCACTTGCGCCGGGAGGGGACGGCGTGTGGGTGTTGGGTGGGTTGGGCTGGCTGGCTCCAGGTGCCTCAGAGACACAGGAAGTCCGAGCCTCGGGGGGGGGGGGGGCCCCCCCACAGATCGTTCGTACCTTCAGAATTGAGACTCGGAAGGCCTCAAAGGCTGTTGCGAGGAGGAAGGTGAGACCCTGCTCCTGTCTCGGGGGCTCCCCCGGGGCTGGCTCAGAGGAATTAGGAATCCCTTTTTTCTGGTGCCTTTAGTTTTAGGCACCTATTGTGTTGGAGCATGGCTGACGTCGGTGTGTGTTCTGCTGGGGCACTGAAAAGTCAGTGGGGTTAGATTCTCAGTCCTCTCAGCTTGTCCACCAGGAGGAACGGAGCCAAGCCCTCCCCTGAGGTGGTCACAGCAGTTCCTGATCGACTGGGCTGCACGCTTGGGGAAGAAGTAACGATAAATACGTTTGGCACAACTTTCTGTGCTCTTTCTCTGTGCCAGACCCCGTGCCAAGTGCTCTGCGGGAAGTGTTCTCTCATCGGATCCCCCTAGCAACCCTGGGAGGCGGGGAGCGTTTGTGGTCCCCGTCTTCTAGGGGAGGATGCCGAGGCCTAGCTTGTTTAACTAGCTCAAGGCCCCTCATGGTCTGGGTGACCCCTGCACACCCCTGAGCATCGCTTCCTGTGGGAGCTGGCCCACCTACTGTCACGGGTCCCCGGGAATGGTTGGCTGTGCGGCTGCTTCCTGCCGGGCCTTGGCTCTCTCATCTGGAACTTGGGGCTGAGAGCTGTCCCTACCTGCCTCCTGGAGCCGGCATGAGGTTGAGGCCCGGCACATGCCAGGAGTGGTACACACTAGGAAACAGGAACTGTCATTGTCACCGCTCGGGGGGGGCTTTGGGGGAGGGCGAAGAATGTGGTTCAGGCCCCGACAGGCTACTGTGGTCTGGGATGTCGGCGAAGGGGGTCCTACATGGCCTTAACCTGTCCCTCATCCCGCCCCGAGCCCAGAACTGGAAGAAGTTTGGGAACTCAGAGTTTGACCCACCGGGGCCCAACGTGGCCACCACCACAGTCAGTGACGATGTGTCCATGACATTCATAACTAGCAAAGAGGTGAGTGGGGCAACAGGGCAGGGCCAGTGGCCGTGATGGTGGTGGCCGGGGTGTGGCAGTTCCGCTCTGAGCGTCCCCTGACTGCCCGCCTAGGATCTGAACTGCCAGGAAGAGGAGGACCCAATGAACAAGCTCAAGGGCCAGAAGATTGTGTCCTGCCGCATCTGCAAGGGTGACCACTGGACTACCCGCTGTCCCTACAAGGACACTCTGGGGCCTATGCAGAAGGAGTTGGCGGAGCAGCTGGGCCTGTCCACCGGCGAGAAGGAGAAGCTGCCTGGAGGTGCCCGGGCCTGGGGATGCAGCTTGGCGGTCTGTGGGGCGGGGGCGGGGAGGACCGCGTGCAACTCCGGGAGGGTCCTTGGTCTTCACCTGCCGTCGGGGGACGGGGCCGTCCCCCTCGCAAGTTGTCCTCTCACGTCAGCACCGCGAGGCTGGCTGCGGCCTGGGTGCGCGTGAGAGAGCGTGGCTGGGTTGGTGACTGCTGGTGATGTCGCGCATCTTTTCTGGTTGGGGCTGGCAGACCATTGCTTTCCACGGCTGTGTCTACACCGCACATGCTTGAGACTTACCAGCTGTGATTCTGTTGTGGACTCGGGTGTGCCGTGTCTGCCACAGACACGACCACGGCTCTGCGTGTGTGTGTGTGTCTGGACAGTTCTATACCTGTGACTTGATACGCAGCATACGTGGCATTTGCCTGAGTGTGTGGGACCTGGGGACTGTCCCTGCCGTGTTCCTGTGTGTTGTGAAGCTGAGCGGTCCTCCCGCCCTCAGCTACAATTGCCTTGGGTTGCATCAGCGTCTGTGGCTTCTTCGGACTTCCTGGATGTGACCTTTATGTCCATGTGGCCACGGGGCCTGAGAACCGGCCAGATGCATGCAGTTTGATAGACGGTGCCTGGCCCGGCCTGGGGCCAGAACTGCCAGCCTCCTGGGGCGGGCCTGTCCCTCATCTGCGCCGGGTGGAGCCTGACCCAACTGCTTTGGCCTCCAGAGCTGGAGCCGGTGCAGGCTGCCCAGAACAAGACCGGGAAGTACGTGCCCCCGAGCCTGCGGGATGGGGCCAGCCGCCGTGGGGAGTCTATGCAGCCCAACCGCAGAGGTGAGCCAGCGGGAGGGCGCCTCCCGTTCCCCCCGTGACGATCCTTTGTCCAGGGTCTGGTGAGGGCCGCTCTCTTACCAGCTGCCTCTCCTTGCATGTCCAGCTGACGACAACGCCACTATCCGTGTCACCAACCTGTCCGAGGACACTCGCGAGACTGACCTGCAGGAACTCTTCAGGCCCTTTGGCTCCATATCTCGCATCTACTTGGCGAAGGACAAGACCACTGGCCAGTCCAAGGTGGGCTGGTGGCTGTGGGGGTTGGGGAAGGGGTCGCCTGGCCTGGTTGTGCCCCTGACTCGGCCCCCCCCCCCCCCCGCCCAGGGCTTTGCCTTCATCAGCTTCCACCGCCGTGAGGATGCCGCACGCGCCATCGCCGGGGTGTCTGGCTTTGGATATGACCACCTCATCCTCAATGTCGAGTGGGCCAAGTAAGACCACTGCTGCACCCCTGCCTCCCGCCCCCTTGTCACATCCAACACTCAGACCGTAGGCCCTGCGCCAGCTTAATAGCCACCAAGCTTGTTCCGAGGGACGGGTCATTTACTGTCCTTTTCTTAAGGAGGCCCCACTGCGCCTTGTGCACCCTGCCCCGCGCCCCCCCCCCCCCCATTGCCACGGAGGCCCCAGTTGTATGTAGCAAGAAGTCTTGGAATTCCCTTTGGGATCTGAACTCCTCCCCCACAGGCTGCTCTCACTACCCATTTCTCTCTTCAGGCCGTCAACCAACTAAGCCAGCAGCCACCCGGCCCCCAGGGCCCCCACGGAAGCCAGCTCCTCCGAGTGCGGGGCTCCCGGCAATAAAAAGGTTGCGGTTGTCATGTGCTGTCTTGTTTATTCACCTTGTCTAGTCACCTGTTCTGTGGCTAGTGGGGGCCAGCCCTCTCCGGGATCAGGGCTTCGGGCAGAAGTTCCTGCCCTCCCTGGCCTGGGCACCTTCAGTCCCCCATCAGGTCTTTCTGTAGACCACGGAGGAAGTGGCGGTTTGGGGCCTGCCATGCTCTCGGATGGATTCCAGGGCAGGCGGCAGTGGCTCAAAATAGGCCGGGTCGTCGGCTCAGCTCGGGGGACTAGGACCCCGAGGTTTTGGGGGTGGCTGTGACATTGAGGGGCAGGACTTGGCCAGAGCTCCCGGCGTCGGCGTCCTCGGGGGGTTGGCTCTCCCCGCAGCCGAGGCAGCCTCCTGGACCGGGGCAGCAGCCGAGGCTGGGTGCCACGGCCATGTAAAGCAGAGGGTGGATGCAGATGGCCACGGGCATGAGGCCCCGCATCACCTGGTGGCTCACGTAGATCCTCCAATCCAGCGCCGCCTCGGCCTCGGCCGAGTTAGCGAAGCCCGGGCAGCGGGCTCTCCAGTGCTGTCGGGCGGACACGTTGAGCACCAGTGTCACGTAGTAGGGCACGTAGGAGCCGGTGTAGAGGGCCATGCCGCTGGCCACCAGCACCGCCACACGCAGCTTCTCGGCCGCCGTCATGCCGTGGCTGCGCAGCACTGCCCACCCGAGGGCGCCGTAGGCCGTCAGGGTGAGCAACAGCGGCAGGCCGCAGCCCGCCGTGACCAGCGCCAGGCTGTAGGCTCCGTAGGCCTCGAGGTGCTGGTCCGCCGTCCCCAGGCACTTGGTGCAGGCCCCCGGCCTGGCCACAGAGCAGTCCCCCTCCTGCTGTGGCCGCTTCAGGTGGGAGAAGCCGAGCGTGGGCGCGGCCAGCACGGCTGCCAGCACCCAGCCGGCAGCGCTGACGGCCCAGGCGTGCTTGGCGCGCAGGCTGCTGCGGGTGAAGAAGGGGTGGACGATGCCCAGGTAGCGGTTTAGGCTGATGCAGGTGATGAAGAGGACGCTGCCCAGCAGGTTGCAGGTGAAGAGGAAGCGCTCCAGGCGGCACGCCAGCTCCCCATACTGCCAGTTTTTGGGGGGGTAGAGGTAGGCGGCCAGCGGGAGTAGCGTCAGGGCGTAGAGCAGGTCGCTGACGGCCAGCTGTGCCGAGAAGACCACAGCCGGGTGCCACGGGCGCCGCTCCTGCGTGCCGAAGCGGTATAAGGCGAAGCCGTTGCTGGCCGTGGCCACCAGGAACTCAACCACCAGCACGGGCCACAGAAAGTCTTCCTGGAAACGACTGAGGACGCGATCGGCGGCGGCCGAGAAGTTGGTCGGGCAGGGTATGGCACCTGTGGGCAGATGGTGTCACCAAGTGAGCGCCGTCCCTCCTCGCGTGGTTTTTTTTTTTTTTTTATTATATATATATTTTTTCAACGTTTATTTATTTTTGGGACAGAGAGAGAGCATGAACGGGGGAGGGGCAGAGAGAGAGGGAGACACAGAATCGGAAACAGGCTCCAGGCTCTGAGCCATCAGCCCAGAGCCCGACGCGGGGCTCGAACTCACAGACCGTGAGATCGTGACCTGGTTGAAGTCGGATGCTTAACCGACTGCGCCACCCAGGCGCCCCGCTCGCGTGGCTTTTGATGCCTTCAGAGCCCAGTCCTTCAGATTACGTACCACGTGGTGGGCTGCACCAGCCCTTTGGGGACACACTTTCTCGGAGTCCTTCCCATGCCCAGGAGGGGACACCAGCCACAGCAACTTCTTACGGAGGAAATCGGGCCCAGAAACGTCAGAAGCCCGAGTCCTTTCAGGTGGTATCTACCAGGCTTGCTCTGGGTCCTGAATTCCAGAACTAGGTAGCCATCACCTTCACGTGACAGCCATAAGCCAGCAATGACAATCCACAACCACCAGGCCTGCGTGGAGGCGGGGGAGTCCGGGGGAGTCCCCAACCCCCCCATGGCCCTCCCAAATCCATCAAGCCTTGCTGCCTCCACCTTCAGAGTCGGTCACTTTCTCAGTGCCAGAGGCACTGGCCTCCCAGCTCCCAACGACCTCCCTATGTGTTCCCCCCATGGCCTCCAGAGGGCACCCAAAGACACCCGAATCAGGCGGCTTTCACCTTTGAGGCTCCCTCCTCACTGGGAGGAAAAGGCAGTGCTCACCTCTGCCACGGAGGGGCCCCAGGAGCAAACCTCCGTCCAGCTGCTCCCTCTCATCTCCCTGTGACTCATTCCCTAGGTCTTTCCCACACTAGCTTTTTTTTCTTCCCACACTGGCTTTCTATTCCTTAAGGCGCATTCTGCCTCAGGGCCTTTGCACTGATTCTCTCTTCCTGAGTCACCAGTGCCCCCACTCACCTCCTGGTCTTTAGCCCTGAGAGGGTTTTTTTTGAGAGGCATATTCTGACCCTCTATTATCACAACTGCACCCTGTCCCCCTTATTTATGCGAATCCTGTGCTTCCATCTGACCCCTGTTGAGAGGGGAAAAAAAAAAAAAAAAAAAAAAACCAAACCCAACCCAGAAGACCTCTCCTGAGGGCAGGGAGTGCCCCACAACTGGCTTCCCAGAGCCCAGAACAAGGCCTGGGACACAGCAGCGTGGACCAGAACAGAGATCTGGAATGGATTCCCTCTCACGTACCCAACTTAGCCTCAGCTTTGGGTGCACGGCCTGCTCCCAGTCTGTCCAGCAGGCTGGCCACGAGCTCCATGCAAGGTGCCAGCGGCCCTCCCTCCCCCACGCGACTGCTTCCCCAACCACGCTTCTGCCTCCTCGTCCCATCTCCGCCCTGGGAGGAAGTTCCTGTCCAGACGCAATTAAGTCCCTCCCGTCTGCCTCCCAGGAGCCGGCCACCCCCAGCCTCGGTCCTGGGCAGCGCCACAGGGGCCAGGACCCTCACCTGATGTGGCGGCAGCCATGGCCCACGTGCCCTGCCTCCGGGTCCAGCGCCGAAGCCGCACCACCAGGAGCACTGGTGCTGAGCCGAGCCGCTGCCGAGCTAACCAGCGGCCTGGCGGGCCCCTTCCTTCCCAGCAGCCCCACCCTCTTTCTCTCAGCGCTGGCAGCTCAGCTCCGCCCACTGCCAACACCAGCCAGCTTCGCTTCCACCCCCGGCCTCCTTCCTCCTCACACTTTGTCCTCCAGAGCAGCCTAGTCACTGGCTTGCGGGTAACAGGGGCCTGGGGGGTTAGGCTGGGGACAGGCCAAGGACACCCCGAGGCACCAGACTCAATCTGCCCATCGCCCTCACCTGCAAAACAGTTCCCACGTGTCCACTGCTTAGGATGTGGGCGCGAACCTAGCCCGGTTCCCAGAAGCTCCTGGCCCCGAGCCTCTGGGCTTTCTACCACGAGACTCCAGCTCTCCCCATTCCCAATGCAGACGCAAGACTCACGGGAAATCAAGCATTCACCAGCGTGGGAGGTTGGAGAAAACCGCTCCTTTATGAAAGGAAACCGAGGGCTGCCCCTGGAGGCCCAGGTGGAAGCCCAGGGCAAAGGCTCTTGGGCCCCAATTTGGGGCATTCCATCCACTGCACCGGCCTGGCCTCAGACTGCTTTCTTAGGTGGCCGTGCTCGGCCCCGCCTGTGCTCCCAGGCAGCTCCTCTGCATTCCAGCTTGGCCTGGGCCCGCTGCCTGCCCTTGGCCTTTGGAGGCCTCCGGTCAGCACCTCGATCTGGCCTCTGCCCCCTTCCTTGCTGCTTCTTGCCGGGGGGCCCGGCAGGCCGTCTTCGTTTGGCTGCCTTCGGAAACATGTCTGTGGGGAGAGACCACGTCAAGGCCACCAGGCCACAGGGACGGGCTCAAGGTGCCCAGCTGCACCAACCCCTGCCACATACCCTCATCAGGCTCCTCTCCCACTGCCTGGCGGAAATACTCGGCCTCATCCTCCTCTTCCTCTCGCTGGCCGGTCCCCTCTGGGGGGGCGCCGGGGTCCTCGGCATCGCTATCCCCACTGGCCTCTGCCCGCGCCCGCTTCATGCCTGCCAGGCTCTTCTTCCTGGAGGGAGAGATCATTTAGGGTGGCGGCCTGCACCTGAGACCCTGCCTCACCTGCACGGCCCACGGCCACACACCTGTGTGCCTCCCGCTGCTCCCGCTTGCGCAGAACATTCTGGGCCTGCTGGTCCTGCCTCTGGGCCTTGAGCCGTAGCTTCTCCTCCTTGGCCGCCAGGATGGCCTGAAGCTCCTCTTCAGTCTTGTGCACTGAGCGGGAAGAGATGGGTCACGGAGACCCAGATGTGTCAGTGCACCTCGCGACCCACCCGTGAGGGCCTTGGACTCCCAGCCCCTTGCTTCCCCAGCCCCATTCTCACCGAAACTGTGGAACAGCACGTTCCCTTCCCCAACACCCTCCTGGATTTTGATGAGCTGCAGTGTCATCCGGGGCCCAATCTGGAGGGACATAGGGGACAAGTCAGTCCTTCTTCAGGGCCGGGGGGAAGGCGGAGGGGTACTGCCAGAGGAAGTCACTTCTGACCCTGGGCCTGCCCTGGGCTGGGCCCTCACCTCAGTGAGCCGCACGGCACTCTGCTGGGCCCGCATGTTGCCGCGTCCCGCGACGGCTTGGGGCAGCTCCGTGATGTTGTGCTCCCCATCGGGCTCTGCCTCACTCTCGGACAGCCCGGCGCCCCTGTGCAGAGGACACACTGGTTAGTAGGGGATCCCAGGCTCCTGGAACAGCTCCGGGGTCTCCGGCGCGGTAGTGATCTCCCCACCCAGTGCCCTCCTCACGTGGCCAATAGCTCGCTGATGTCCTGTAGACGGCTCATGTTGGGGAACTTCTCCTGTAGAAGCTTCTTCATCCCACGACTTGCGCCCACAGGAACGACTTTGATGCTACTGCAACACCCAGGGTGTGAGAAGGGGGGTTAGGGATCCTGAGACTGGGGTCAGCTCTGCCCCCCTCCCCTTTCCACAGTGCGTCAGGGCGTTTACTTTGAAACTGGACAATCACAGAGCCTCAGCAGGAGCGTTGTCATCAGCCACACGTGGAAGCCCTGCCTCCTCCCCTCCCCCCGCCCCTCAACAAGAGTACTCACTAATGACGAAAATCTAGCTCCTGGGAGTCAGGATTGTAGTTGATAAGAAGGCAGCGCTTGATGGTGTTTAGGTTCACCTGGAAGGGAGAGGCGAGGGCACAGCAACATGTCAACTGCCCACGGGCTTCCCTGTGTGCTGGAGCCACAGCAGGCCCTGGCCCTGTTCCAGAAATCTCTCAGCAGGGAGATGTGGCACTGGGGGGACTAATGGAGTGGCAGGCGCACTGGCTAGAGTTCTTGGTTCTGAGGCCCACCGAAGCCGTCCACACTGTGGGTGGACTGCTCCCTGATGATCAGCACCTAACAAGCCTTACCTGAGACCGCTGGTGCCAGGGATTAGGAACTAGGGCTCTGGAGCCAGACAGCTTAAAAAACCCAGTCCTGCCCTCTGCGTCTAACCTCTGACTAATGACTTCCCCTCTGTCAGTCTGTCTCCCCATCCATCAACTGGTGTCCCAAGTGCCTGGCACGCTGCTCAGGCTAATACTCAATCCCCACTCAAGAAATAAAGGACAATCAGGATCATTCTCCACCTTTCAGAGAAGAAGAAAGCTTACGAGGGAGTCTGTTACCCCAGGGTCACGAACACGTGAGGGAGATGTGACCTCAGGAGCCAGAGTGCTCTGCCTCCGCGCTGAGAGGCAAGGACCGAGCAAACAAGCCAAGGGCCTACGTGTGGTACCTACTGTCCGCCCTTCCACCCTCACCTGTCACCGCCCCAGGCCCAGCCTACCTTGTGCACATTGATGGAGGGGAACAGGTTCTGGAACATGGTGGCCATGAGCTTCACATGCATGCCGTGGGGGCCGAAGCTGTTGAGCACCAGGAGGGGCGGATGGGCAAACTGCTGCTCGTGCATGCGGTGTCGGCGCAAGGAGGAGACCACGTCGCGCATTAGTGTGTACTGCGGGACGGGGGGAGGAGTGAGGCCTGACAGCCACACATGGCTGGCGCCCTCCCTGAATTCATCCTCTACCCAACATGGCCCTCGTTACCTCTGACCCTTACCTTATTGATCCGGAAGGTCAAGGTGGGGCCTCCTGGGAGGCGCATCAGCTTCTACGGGAAAAACAAAACAAAAGGATTGGTCAGAGTCAAGGTGTCCAGCTAGGCAGCAGGGAGTGGGAACCTCCGCCCCATCCCTTCAGAGCGTTTACTTTGAAGCCAGAATCATGGCAACTCAGAGGCATATGGGTTCATCGTGAGAGTTGGGGGAGGAGGAGGGCAGGGGGAAGATGAGGGGTGTGGGTGTGTTAACTCACAAAGTAGATGTTTGTCTCCGTTTTACTCAGGATCAGAAAGTGTGTGACCCCAAGGGGCCCCGCCACTGCCACACAATCCTTCAGAGTGTTTTTCTTTCGTATCTGAGAATTACAAACACAAAACGGAAAGATCGTTAGGTATCCTCTCCGCGAGCAAGGGCTATAAGCTGGAGCTCTTATGCCCTTTCTTGCATTTAATCTGTCGCAGAAAGAAAGGAGTGGAATGTTCTTGACCTCTGGACCTAACCCGACTTAAATTTGCTCGTTTACTGTGCCTGGCCCATTTTGCAGATGAGCCACCTGGGCCCTGCGACGTTAATTAACTCTCTCCAGGCCTTTAAGAGAACCCAAGTTTCCACTCTAGCTTTGCTGACTCTAGTCCCTTTTTAACCACCAGTCTTAGACATCCAGCCAAAGCGGGTTCATCTGCGCCCCCTCGCAGCTGCCCCACAAAATCCGAAGAGGCAGGGACGATGGTCCCCATAAAGGTCCCCTTCTCCTGCCAGGGGGCCTGAAGGCTCGCGCGGTTCTGCGGTTGGAGCCACCTCCGTAGCGGCGAAGACGGGGCCAAAGGCTGATGGAGGCGGGGTGGGAGGTGCAGACCTGCAGGCGGGTGGCGGTGAGGGGCTCCATGACCCGACGAAGGTCCAGGCTGAGCTGCCGGACGCCGCGACCCGCGCGACCCCGCGCGAACACGAACGAGTGCGGCTGCGCGGCGTAGGCCTCGAGGTTGCGGAGCTGCGCCTGGGCGCGAGCACGCTTCTGGTGACGGGACTGCAGGGGCGAAAGGCGAGCGGTCAGCGCCACGGCCTCCGGAGGGACCCCACCGGCCCCCCGCCGGCCCCGCCCGCGCCCTCGCCCCCAGGCCGCCGCGCCTCACCCGCCCCGACTGCCCCATGCCGCCAACTCCTCCGCTGGGACGCTTCTGCCGGGTGCTTCCGGCGCCGCGCCGCTCACTTCCGGCGCCGGCGAGGTGACGACGTGAGGCGGAGCTGCGCGGTGACGTCACCAGGCGAGCAGAAAGCCACAGAGGGGTTGCTACGGAGACACCTGGTGCTTGTTTCTATGGAAACCGGGCGGGGCCAGTGTCTCAGCGAAGCGGCGCCGGCTTCGGAGAAATAAGTTGGGGGTTCGAATCCTACTTCGGCTCATGTATACCAGCTGGGCGATTTTGACAGCCATTTTATCCACTCTGAGGCTCCTACAAGTATTCTAAAGAGAGGATGGTACTCATTTCCCCTCTGATCCACTTACTAAGAAAGATGATGCACAATGCTTGGCACAAAGGCACCAGGCACTTGGGGAACAACCAGAGAAATGGGTAGAGCATAGCAATTACGTATATAGGCCCCCAGCTCCTGAGGGCCAGCGGTCTTCCCCGGGGGCCCTGTCTGCGGCGGAGAGATGGAAACTCCACATCACCTTCTGGAAACTTAGGGCAAGGCGGGCGCTTTGTGAATAACTCACCCCCTCCCGGTTTCCGCTCAAAGCCCCAGTCTTGGCCTCAGGCCTCTGGCTTCTTCCCCAGAACCTTGGGGTGGGGAAAGGGGACGCCCCCAACGTCTCTTTCCCTGTCCCATAGGTTTCCTTCCACCATCTGCTTTCCCTCCCCCATTTGCTTCCTCTCTCCTGTCTCTCCTTCCCAATTCTTTCTCCTCTTCCCCTCCTCCGTCTCCCCTTCCCCATCCTTGTCTTCTTCCTATCTCTGTCTCCCTCTGCCCCACTTTGTCTCTGCCATCAATTGTCTCTTTCATTGCCTTCAAGTTTCCATCTCTCTTATGTCTCTATCCCCATCTCTCTCTTCTCATCCCTCTTCCTGACTCCCCCCCACCCCGCCCCGTCTCTGTCCATCTCCTCCCATGTCTCTCCCCTTCTCTGTCTCTTGTACTCTCTCTCTCTCATCTGTCAGTCCCTCTCTGTGACTTACGAGGTTTCTTCTCTGCTGCCAATGGAGGAAGCTGGAGGGGGCTGCGGGTGGGGGGCCGAGGGGCCCAGTGTGGGGGGGGGGGGCCCAGCCCAGGCCTGGAGCCCAGCCTGGCAGCCTCTCTCAGATCTGGGACGACCATTTCCTCTTTCAGCCCGGGAGTCCACTCGGGTTACGAGTTCGGGACAGTAGGAACCAGGCGAAGGAGGCTGCTCCCTGAGAGCGTGTCTGCAGGTCAGTGAGGCCTTTGTGCAGGTGGGAGACCCTAGACCAGGCTCTGGGGGGGGCTCTATGGGGGTCCCTTTGTACCTCTGAGGAATGACCGCATGTTTTCTGTCCCTGCATGATTTGACCTGAGGATGTGACAGTGTGCGTGGGAGACAAATGGGAACATGTACACTGTGGTGGGCAAGTGGGCAGGGACCAGGGTTTCACTGTCTACCTGGTTAGCGCCTCTCTGCTTGCCAGTGTGAGACCCCACTCTGCCCACAGGGTATCCTCCTTTAAGTCGTGGTGTGTGTGTGAGTGTGTGAGTGTGTGAGTGTGTGTGTGTGTGTGTGTCGCTGCCAGAATCCGTGCTATGTTTCCAGCCATGTCTTCATATGTGCCTGTGCCGGGCAAATCCGCAGACACACACGCAGATTCCACGTCTACCTTTGTGGCTCCATGCAGTGGTTTGTCTCACTGGGGACCCGTGTGTCTTGATTTCTGCCTTGTCGTGGGCACACGGTGTGTGGCAGGTCAGGGTACATGTGTGTGAGTGCGGGAGCCAAGTTGCCTGGGCTGAGTTCCACCATTCTCCAGCTGTGCGGCTGTGGGCAAACCACTCACCCTCCCTCGGGCTCAGTTCTCCCTCTTGTAAAATGAGGCTTCGTAGGAACAAAGGTTGTGAAGGCAAAGGCTAAATGAGATAGAAGGCATGGATTTTAGAGGCACGCCTGGCGGCAGCAGGTGCCAACATTTCCTGTTGTCTTTCTCTGTGGTGTGTCTGTGTCCTCCCCCTGTCCCCCCCCCCCCGCCCCCGCCTCACGGGGCCCGCAGCCTCCCACGCTCTGTGCTCTGCTGTGGGGGGAACATCCGGAGCACTGACCTGTGTTATCAGGCCCTGGTGGCCTGGGCAAAGGGGTCTGGCCATTCTGCCTCGGTTCTCATGCAAGAAATGATAAATATTTACAGTTGGAGCTCCTGGTCTCAGCACCACGGCTCTGGTTTCAAGCTCTGGAGGACAGGGGTGGTTACCAAGCCTCCTCCCTCCTGCTCTCCCACCGGCCTCTCCCCTTCCTCACTCAGAGGCTCCTCCTGGACCCTCAGCTCCTCCTGGGACTTCTCGTCTGCTGCAAGCCTTGCTGGACTCAGGGTCTTGGTCCTGAGAGGTGAGAGGTGAGAGGTGAGAGGGAAGGAGGGCATGAGGACAGGGGGAGGCCGATTTTACCCGTTTGGCGACCCGGGCTTCTCCAGGCCTCCTTCGCACCCCAGGTTGAGCTCCTGGAAGGTGGTGGATGTTACACATGTAGTCTGGCTCCAAGGGGTGTGGTCCATCCCTGTCGTGGGGGGCCTGGTGTCGTCGAGGAGGGGGCAAGGAGAGATCCGGCTTGGTGTGCATATATGATAGCAAATATGCCTTTCTCCAGCTCAGAACCTTCTGGAGCTCGCACCTCACTCAGAGTGAAACCCCAAGTCCTTCTGGGGCCCACGAGACCCTGCACGCTTGGCCCCGTCCCCTCCCTGTTCTGATTCCTCCTGCTCTCCCCCTTGCTCGCTCTGTTCCAGTCTTACAGGCTTCCCTGCTATTCCTTGGGCACCTCAAAGGCTCTAGCTCAGGGCTTGCTTCTCCCTGTGCCTGGAATGCTCTTACCCTTGTCTCTTCCTTCAGGTCTTGGCTCAAGTGTCCTCTTCTTAGTAAGTTCTGACCCCTCTGTTTCAAACGGCCCCTCTGGGCCCCTGGGTGGCTCAGTTAGTTGAACATCCTCGCCTTGATTTCAGCTCAGGTCACCATCTCACAGTTCATGGGATCGAGCCCCTCATCGGGCTGTGCACTGACAGCACAGGGCCAGCTTGGGATCCTGTCTCTCCCTCCGTCCCTCTCTCTCTGCACCTCCCCTGCTCGCGTGTCTGCGGTCTCAAAATTAAAAAAATCTTAAAAAAAAAAAAAAAAGGCCTCTCATCCCAGAACCCCCACCCGCATCCCCACTTAAGTGTTCTAACAACTTACCACCCTCTGACCTACCCACCATCTGTCTTCCCATCCAGGACGTCAGCTGCCTGGGGGCAGGGATTTGTCTGTGTTGGTCCTGGGCGGTCAGCTGCCTGGACCAGCTCTTGGCACACAATAGGCGCGAAAGGAGCGTCTGCTGAATGTGTGAACAAGGTGATGTGTGTGACCTTGAAGACCTCGAGGCACCTGCCCGTGCGTGTGGCCACCCGGACATGTGGGTTTGGACACAGTGGAACTTGGGGCAGACCAGGGTGACGTGTGGACGTGGGAGATGTGTTCTGAGTACTGGCAAGTGCGTGTGAGAGGCCTGTGTGTCCTCATCTGAGAGGCTGCAAGCGGCTGAACCCCGAGAGAGAAGACAAGGGAGATGGCCACAGTACATGCACAGGAGCTCACCTGTGTGAGCAGGGCAACACTTGGGAGGGTACGACAGAGCTGGGGCATGTGAGTGTTGAGGGGCGTGCGCTGAACAAAACCCAGGCTCAGCCTCTGCGAGTGGATATTTTGGTGGAGGAATTCAGATAATAAACACCGGCAAACAAACGAGGCAATTCCAGAGAGAGACAAATGCTAAAATGACAAAGTGGGACCGTGACAGAGAGTGCCCAGGAGGAGCAACGCTAAATGGGGGTGGTCAGGGAGGGCTTCTGAGGAGGGGACATCTGAGCTAAGACCTGAGTAAGGAGAGAGAGGAGGCCATGTTAAAATTCCGGGAAGAATGTTCCAGACCGAGGAAAGGGCAAGTACAAAGGCCCTGAGGCAGGACTGTGCCTGGTGTGTTTGAGGAGCAACTAGGAGGCCAGTGTGCCTCGAACACCGTGAGTGAGGGGTGAGTGGGAGAGGACGGCAGGGAGGGGACAGGAAGAGGGTGCAGGGCCTTGTGGGGGCGCAGGAAGACTTGGACTTTTGCTCTGAGTGAGCTGGGAGCCACAAAGGGTTCTCTAGGAAAAGGAGAGACATGACCTGATTCTTTGGCAGCTGTGGGAGAAACAGACCAGAGGCTGATGGCAGACAACTGGAGGCCTGGGGGGAAATCCAGATGGTGTCTTGAGCTGGGATCATGGTGGGGGGTGAGCATGGGGGAATGTGGAGGAATTCAGGGTCCAAACAGAAGAGCTGACAGGCCTGGCTGATAGGTTGGATCTGTTGTGAAAAAAGAGGAGACAGGAATGACTCTGGGATTTGGGGAGATGGGGCCTCCGCTACTAGACTGAGTTAGTGAGACTTTATCTCTCACCCCACCTCACCCCTCTCACCCGTTCTCCTTCTGCTCCTGCCTCCCCATAAGTTCCTTTAATACATCAGGCACGGTCTAGCCTCAGGGCTTTTGCATTTGCTGTTCCCCCTGCCAGGGATGCTGTTCTTCCCCAGATATCCTCATTACTTCCTCCCTTACCTCCTCCAGGAGGTGTTCCCTCCTTTCAAATTGCCAGGGCCCAGATCTCCACATCTCTCTGTTTTCCTGTTATCTTAACACCGGCTAATACACTCTATTAATCCCTATAGCTTATTTATTTTGTTTCTTGCCCATCAGGGCAGGAAGTTTTGTGTTTTGTTCCATACCGTAGTCCCTAGAACCGTGGCTGGCACACAGCAAGCACTAAATGAATGAATGCATGACAAGCTGTCCCGCAGGGCGCCGGGAACCAAGTGGAAAGGCCAGGGTGGGATCCCTGGGGCATCTCAGCCTGGGGGCGGGGACCTGGAGCAACGCGGGTTTGGCGCAACCCGAGAGTTGGGGGCCCGTCTAGGCACCCGGGACTCCCCTCCTTCCTGTTCGTCCTCTGCCTTCAGGTCTGCCATGTCGGCGCCTCAGCTGCGCACGTTGCAGCTGCTGCTCCTGCTGGGCGCGACGTGGGCGCGGGCGGGCGCCCCGCGCTGCACCTACACCTTCGTGCTGCCGCAGCAGAAGTTCACGGGCGCCGTGTGCTGGAGCGGGCCGTCCGCCGCGCGCCCGGCCGCGGAGGCCGTGAACGCCAGCGAGGTGGCAGCGCTGCGCATGCGCGTGGGACGCCACGAGGAGCTGCTGCGCGAACTTCAGCGGCTGGCGGTGGCGGATGGCGCCGTGGCCGGCGAGGTGCGCGCGCTGCGCAAAGAGAGCCGCGGCCTGAGCGCGCGCCTGGGCCAGTTGCGCGCGCAGCTGCAGCACGAGGCGGGGCCGGGGGCGGGTCCAGGACCGGGGGCGGAGCCCGCTGCTCTGCTGGCGCTGCTTGGGGAGCGCGTGCTCAACGTGTCAGCCGAGGCGCAGCGCGCCGCCGCCCGCTTCCACCAGCTGGATGTCAAGTTCCGGGAGCTGGCGCAGCTGGTCACCCAGCAGAGTGGCCTCATCGCCCGCCTGGAGCGCCTGTGCCCGGGGGGCACGGGTGGGCAGCAGCAGGTAACCTTAAAGCTGGCCAGGAATCGTAGCCACTTCCTGTTTGCATCATTTGTAAGATGGGGCTCTTGCAACCCCACGCACGATCTCTGAAACGCAGTTTTGAAATCCGAAAAGCTCCAAATACCAGATTCCTGCTTCTCCTTCCACAGCTCATTTGGATCAGAACGCGACTGGCGACTACCTAAAGTCTTTACTTATCCACTTAATATAAATATTCATAGTGCCTGTAATCAAGCATATTATTACATAAAGACCAAGGATCCATGTTAGGGAGGTGTTATGTGATATAAATATAGACCCTGTGCTACTGTTCTAACTTCTGTTATATTATTTTTAATTCTGGAACATGGCTGGCCCTAATTTTGAATAAGATTGTTGCTCCGTGACAACCCATACCTCACAAGGCTGTTGGGAGCATTCAGTAAGCTAATACTCATTGTTGGAGGTACTCTTACCATCAATACTTTACAGAAAAGGAGAGTCAGAGTCAGATAAGTTAAGCTGTGAACACCAGAGCAGGAATTTAAGCTCAGCGCTGCTCTTGACAGCTAGAGTTAGGCTTTGGGAAGTATCCATTCTAGGGCTGGGACGTGTCCCTGCCTGATCCACCCATCTGGGTGTTGGGAGATTTAGGGGCCCAGTGTCTTTTCAACTGAAGGCTAGTGCAATCACATCTGAGTCTCTTGGTCACCGCAGGTCCTGCCACCGCCCCTGGTGCCTGTGGTTCCTGTCAGTCTGGTGGGTGGCATTAATGATACCAGCAGGAGGCTAGACCCGGCTCCAGAGCCCCTGAGAGACCAGACCCCGAGACAGCAGGGGCCCTTGGCTTCTCCTGTGCCTGCAGGGCACCCTGCTGTCCCCACCAAACCGACAGGTAAGATGAGGGCAGGAATGTTGGGGATGTGAGAAGCTAGGGAGTTCCCAGTGCATTGTGAGGAGATGGAAATAGGAGCCAGGATTTTAATGGCAGATTTCTCTCATGGTAAGAGGACTGGAAGAAAGGATGCTTTTATTCTGGTGATTGAACAAGGAGCCATGGCTCTCATCCTGATAAAGACCAAGATCCTTACTGTGGTATGAAAATAGGAAAGAAAAGGCTTTTCTTTTGATGAGGGGACAGGGAATTTAGGACTGCTTATTGGTAAGAATTTAAGCGAGCTCAGAGGGTCATGTTCAGGATTTCTACTCTGGTGAGGCTTTAGAACCAGGATTTAAGTACCCCAGGCTCCACATTTGCTGTAGTGAGAAAAGAATGAACCAGAGTATTAACTCAGGTAAGGACATGGGTACTGGGGCTCTTATTTTGGCCAGGGAATGGGAGAGGCAGGACTGCTGTTCTGGTGAGGGGATGAGAGAAGAATGCAGATCTATATACCAACAAGGGGTTGGTTGGTCCAGGCTGTGCCTTCCCCACATCTCTGTACCCACAGGCCCATGGCAGGATTGTGCAGAGGCCCACCGGTCAGGCCACAGGCAGAGTGGTGTGTATGAACTGCGACTGGGTCGGCACGTGGGGTCGGCGTGGTGTGAGCAGCAGCTGGAGGGTGGAGGCTGGACTGTGATCCAAAGGCGGCAAGATGGCTCTGTCAACTTCTTCACCACCTGGCAGCACTACAAGGTGGGCGTGGGCGGGCAGGGGCAGGGCTGTGTCGGGGAGGGGACCTGCTTCTGACCTGCTGACTTTCCTGTCCTGCCAGGTGGGCTTCGGGCAGCCTGATGGAGAATACTGGCTGGGTCTGGAACCTGTGCATCAGCTGACCAGCCGTGGGGACCATGAGTTATTGGTGCTCCTGGAGGATTGGGGAGGGCGTAGTGCACGTGCCCACTATGATGGTTTCTCCCTGGAGCCTGAGAGTGACCACTATCGCCTACGGCTTGGCCAGTACCATGGAGATGCTGGAGACTCTCTTTCCTGGCACAATGACAAGCCTTTCAGCACCGTGGATAGGGATCGAGACTCCTATTCTGGTAAGCAGAGCTCTTATTCTGGTGGGGAGTGGGGACAGGGGAGGAGGGACTCCTAGGGAGGGAATGCAAAGAATGAAAAGAGCGGAGTGACACTTCCCTCTGGTAAGGATCAGGGTAAGCAAGAGAACAGAGGGGAGGACTTTTATTCTGGTGAGGGGACAGAGAGCCTAGATTCCTTCTTTCATGAGGCAGTTGCTTCCCCCTGTTCTGGTGAAAGGCAAGGAGAGCTAGCAGTCTTATTCCAGAAAGGAAGTAGGGAAGATTTTTTCCCTTGATAAAGGTAGAGCTTCTAGTTTTCAGAAAGAGTGGAAAAGGTATAACGTGTACTTTGGTAGGGGGATAGGGAAGGAATTAAAGTTATTACTCTAAAAAAGAAAGGGGCCAGGGCTCTTAATCTGGTGAGGAGAGAGGATCAGGGTTGCGTTCACTAAGAGTGGGAAGGGCCAGGGGATGCGTGGCAAAAGCCTTGCGCTGAGATGCTCGTAGAGGTTTTTATTCTGGTAAGAGGACATGGGTTTTCTCTCTCCTCAGGTAACTGTGCCTTGTACCAGCGGGGAGGCTGGTGGTACCATGCCTGTGCCCACTCCAACCTCAATGGCGTGTGGCACCGTGGCGGCCATTACCGCAGCCGCTACCAAGATGGGGTCTACTGGGCTGAGTTTCGTGGCGGGGCTTACTCTCTCAAGAAGGCTGCCATGCTGATCCGGCCCCTGAGGCTGTGACCGTCTGTCCATCTGTCCCCCAGGTCCCAGAGGATGTTTGTCAGCAGGAGCCCAAGTCGTCCTGGCTACCCCTGCTTTGTGACTTAGTGCGGGCCACGTCCCACACACTCTCCTGTTGTGAATCTGCTCCCCGGGGTCCTGAAAACGGGACCCAGGAATCCCCCTGCCAATGTCGCAGACCCAAATGGCTCCTCGAGGGCATTTAGATCTCAGTTTGAGCTCATATTTTATAACAACACAAAATATCCAGACTGTGTCCGGTTTGCATCTGCACCTGTCCGGGGTCACTCCCCATGCCCACCCTCGCCCTCCTCCTCCTCTTCCTCCTCCTCCTCCACCTTCAGGTCCTCCAGGATGAGGTTGTCCAGGTCCTCCAGGAGGCCCCCCTGGCTCAGGCAGGTGGCCACAGTGGAGCCACTACTGATGTGGGGGTTGCTGGGGTGCAAGACTTTAGGCAGGTGGTTCTGCTTCCGGCTCTTGGGGTGAGCGCAGGATGTCCCAGGCACGTGGGGCTCTGGGGAGGAAGAGGTTCTGAGGTCATGGAGCTTGAGGCCCACGCAAGACTCTGGGGGCAAAGGGGCTGCAGCCATGGGGGCTCGGGAGGGGAGGGGCTGAGGCTACAGGCCGTAGGGCCAGACCTACAGGAAATTCAGAGATGAAAGTCACAGGTGTTGAAGCCACTAGAGACCCAGGGACATGGGCATCACCTGAGACTACAGAAGACAAAACAGGAACCAAAGACACAGAGACCGTGGCAGAGGTCACGAGGACACAGGGGGAACCACTCAGTCTCAGGGGCAAGAGCACGGAATGTGGCTGACGCCATGGGAGATGGGTATTAGAAGGGGGAGGGTCTGGTGTTGGAGCCTGGAGATCGATGGGAGGCCGGTGCGTGGGAGATGTGAAAGGAGAGGCTGATGTCACGGGATGAGCTACGTGGCTTTGGGGACTGAGGCCTTAGGAGGCACGTGGAAGAAGCAGGCAGAGACCTTGGTACTTAAGGCCCGGGAGGCGGATGTCCCAGGAGTCAAGGTCACAGAGACCGCCCAGAGCGAGGGAGGTCACGGGGACGTGGCAGGCCCTCACCTCGCCGGTTGTAGCAGTCGGCGGCCGAGCAGGAGTGGGTATGGGTGCTGCGGCGGTCCGTGTCCCGGTCCCAGCGTGGAGGGAGGATCCGTGTTGGATACACGGGGAAGCCGCACCCGTAGCAGGGGGATGAGGACCCCATCTGTGCCCAGCCCCTGGGGGCGGGCAGGGCCGTGAGGGTCCAAAGGTGAGGCCCGGGCCAGGGTGGGACCAGGGAAGGGAAGGGCAGGGCTGGGGGTGGGGGGGAGGGGGCGTGGAGGGTGGGGTGGGGGTCAGCACCCTCACCGGAAGTTGTGCCGACACTTCGGGCAGTGGAACTCAGCCACGCCCCACATCTTGTCACAAGGCACCGGCTCATAGCGCTTTCGGCATTTTCTGCACCGGGACACCTGGGTGTGCAGAGTGGGGGGCAGGCTTGCGGTCAGAGGTGAGCCCCGGTAGCTTGACCCTGGCCACAGTGCACACCACTGATCAGGGGGGGGTTCAGAAGCCCGACTTGGGGTTGTGGTTTCGAGGTCAGGTTTGATTTCTGTGGTAGATGTCGAACTGTGGAGTCAGAGGACAGGCTCTGGGGTCGGGGAGGAGCTCAGAAGTCCAACTCGGGGTTGGGGGGCGGGGTCTGAGATGGAGGTTGAGCTCTGAGACTGCGGGTCAAGGGCCAAGGGTCGATACTCTTAGGTCAGAAGTTCAGATACTGAGGATGGGGACCGGGTTATCACCTCCTTCCGCTGGGGTACGCGCCGCCACCAGACATGGTCACAGGAAGAGCAGGCGAACTGCCGATCCACGGCCGGAATGAGGTCTTCCTGCGCACGCTGGAACATGCGGAGGTTGGCTTCTGTTAGTGGCAGCAGGGAGGTCGCCACGGCCTGCGGGATGGGGATAAGAGGATGGTCACGCCTGTTCCACTAACATAAACACGTCAGCCCTCTTTCCTCTACAGATACGTCGCCTCTCCCGCCCCTGTAACATCGCTCCCTCTTGTCCGTGGACATCCCCCACCATCCCCTGGGAATGTCCTCCTCACTCTGCCTCCCCCATCCCATACCCTGGACCCACCTGGATGTCCTGGTCCTGCTTCATATCCTCTGGTGGGTCCTGGGTGGAGACATCAGGGGCAGAAACTGGGGACGCAGCTCAGACCTCTTTTTTACCAATGTGTCTTGGGGGCGGGGCTCCTGCGTGGGGAGGCAGGGTCCTGGCCCCATGTGATTAGGGTGTCCTTAGCTCAGGAGGTGCTGACTGACCAGTGTCCGCTTTTAGAGGGCCAGGCGCATGGCCTCAGTTATCCTTAGAGTAGCCTTGAGAGCAGGGGGAGGGGAGGGGGCACACCTATTATCCCCACTGCTCAGATGAGGAAACCGAGGCTCTGAGCTGGGAGAGGGGTTGCCTGAGATCACCCTGAGGGAGCGCGGCAGAACGAGCCGCATCCCTGATGAGGGGCATCTCAGAGCCCAGCTCTGATCCTAGGTGGCCAAGGTTTAAGTCCCAGCTGCTGCCTGCTTGCTCTGTCACCCTGGCAAGTGACTTAGTCACTCTCTCAGTTTCCTCATCTGTAAAATGGACGTGGTAAATAACAGGACTTGTCTCAACGGATCAATAGGGTGACGAAATTCAAAACAACATGTGGAAGTCCCACGGCAGCGCTCTTTCCTAGTATTGTTTGTTTTCATTTTTAAAAATTTTAAGAAGGCTCCAGACGCAACGTGGGCCTTAAATCCATGACCCTGAGATCAAGAGTCACATGCTCCAGTGACTGAACCAGCCACACCCCCCCAGAGGCCCCTCCTATTATTTTTAACATACCCTTTACACGTGTAACTGTAAAGAATATAGTGTACTTTGTTAACACTCTTTAGCAACTCTAAGAGGTGGAATCCACACTGCACTAGCCACCAAAGTCATTTAAGGGGTCAAGTGACCGTGTTGCACCTGTGCCTCAAAGCCTTTCATCCATCCATCCATCCATCCATCCATCCGTTACATGGGGTTCCCAGCCCCTCTCTCCTTCCCATCTCCTGTTTATCCCAGCCTGAATGTGTGTCCTTTGCTTACTCTATTCCCTCTTGCAGGAAGCCTTTCCTGACCTCCAGGGGTCCTCTACAATGACATTAATCCTGATTCATTTCACTGCCTAGTTTCATGTCTCTCTCCCCTACTTAACGTCATCAACATGTAAAGAGTGCCTACAGCTTGAGTCTCCCTGGTCTAACACATCACTGAAAGGTGAATAAGTCAATGTGGATCGTGCGTTGGGGACTGGTGGTGCACAGAAGGGGTCATCACGGACAGGCCAGGTCCCTTCTGTTCCCCCTCCCCAGGCACCCCATCCTTTGAAGGGAGGGGGGCAGTTTACCTGGGCATCCAGATCATTACTCAGTTCCTGTCCATCTCTCTGCTTTACCCCTGGTGGGGAGAGTAAGTGTAAGTAAAAGGTCCTTGAAGGATCTTGTGGGAGTTTCAGGGTCCCCAGAGTCCCAGTATAGCCCCTCCCCAGGAGATGATCTCAGCGCCTCTTCCTACCCTTAACACAGACCACACCTCTCCTGCGTGCTCCCCAAGCCCAACCCCTACCAGGACCGGGACCCCAGCCTGCTCACCGTACACGATGGATCGCCCCACGCCGGTGTGGTCGCTGCCAAATTTCCTCATCAGAGTCCCCGCCTTCTTGGAGGATACCTTCCCATGAAACTTCTCCTGGAGGCGCCGGACGCTTTTCTCCAGCTGGGGTGGGCACAGGGGGGTTCCGATCGGGTAAGGAGAGGAGCAATCGCCCCTCCCCCATCTCTACGCATCCTTCTCCCAGCCCGAACTTGACCCTCGGTTTTGGCCTCTCCCCCCCCGCCCCCCCCCGCCCCCATCCCTCCCCCTCCCCCCGCCATCCCTCTACGGCATTTCCTGGAAAAAGCCAAAGTCCCCACAGGGCACTGGGGGAGGGAGCGGACTGGGGCGAGCGTCCCAGACTAAGGGAGGAGGCCGGCCAGGTAACCTCTGGCTCCTGAACCTTGACCCTGCAGCCCCCGCTTTTCCTCGAGGAGGCCGCATTTCACTCTGGGGGATGTGGCGGTCATTCTCCTTTCTGAGGGGAGCCAATGCCAGCCAGGGTGAAGGTCTAGGCTTCGGATGGAGTCTCCAGAAATTGCGAAGCCCCCTCCGCGCCCCCGGCCCCTCCCCAGAGTCTCCTGAGAGACCCCGGCCCAGCCGTAGCCATCTCCTACCTCCACACCTTCTTGAGACATGGTGGCGGCGGCGCAGGTTCCCGCGAGGGTCCGCACTGCGCGCTCAGAGCCCCCCTACCCGGGCGCGCCCGTCGGTCCAGCAGCCGCGCAGGGCAGGGGGCGGGGCCTCCGGGCGGCCCCGCCCTTCCTTCCCGGCCCCCTCTTTCGCTTTCGATTGCGGGGAGTTGGGGGGGGGTGGACGGGGCGCTCTGGCTCCGCCCTGGCTCCGCCTCTGCTCTTGCGCCCCAGACCCAGGCGGGCGCCAGGGGTCTGCACCCTGCGGCGGAGCGCGCGCACCTCGGGCGGTGGAGGCGGCGCGGCCTCTGCAGTCGGTCACATGTCCCCACGCTGCGCGGGGTCCGCGTCTTCACGTCCCTCGTGGGGGCGGGGCCGCATCGGAACGCCGCCTTGGATCTCCGTGTCCCCCTCAGTTCGCGCTCCCCCACTTGATAACCCTCTCCTCTCCTCCCGCAGGAACCAGGCGCTAATTAGGACCTGGGCCCCCTACCAGCTCTGAGTCTCTTAACGGGGCTACATCCCCTTTCTGAACCTCAGTTTACTCCTCTGTAAAATGGGTTGATACAGTGGCTACATCCTGGGATTGTGTGTTTGCCAGGCTTGGAGACCCCGGGTAGGGCGCTTAGTAGCACCTGGCGTGGGGTAGGCAAACTAGTCACTGGGCCACCTACTATGTGCCTCTGCCAAAGGAGCAGGTAGTTGGACAAAGGGGAAGATGCTTGTTAAAAATACAGGTTGCTGGTCCCTAGGAGTGCGGCAGCAGTCGACTGTTTAGGGGTTCCCAGGAATCTGCATTGTAAATCAGAAGGTTGAGCATGCTCTTGGCCAGAACTTTTTTCTTTTCTTTTCTTTTCTTTTCTTTCTTTCTTTCTTTCTTTCTTTCTTTCTTTCTTTCTTTCTTTTTTTTTTTAAGTAGGCTTCACGCCCAAGGTGGGGCTTGAACTCTCGACCCTGAGATCAAGAGTCGCATGCTCCAGCAACGGAGCCAGCCAGGGGCCCCTATTATATAAAGATATTGTTTAACAAACAAGCAAAAATGGAGATTAAAAAGTATAGGTGTTCTAATGTCTTCTACTTGAACTCCGAAGCTTTGTTTGTGGGTCTGTGCACCCCACCTGGAAACTATTAGTGCATATAAACAGTTCATGGTTCTTTGCGACTGGATGTGGAATTTCAGGCAGGGGGCGGGGCCTGTAGTCTGCATAGAGGACCTGGGATTTTATCCTGAGGGAAGTGGGGAGGCATGGAGGGGCTCTCTTGTTATACATATACACAGTATATACATATTATGTATAGTATATTATTACTACTTACCCACTGGAGAGAGAGGTCACAGCCAGGGTGGGTGACAAGCAGGCAGGAAACAGGTAGGAGGCTGATCCAGCTCCAACATGAATCGGATCTGTTAGATTCTCCTAATGGCCAGTGCTCTTACTCTACACCAGGCACAGTTCCAGGCACTGAGCATCGAACAAAAGAGATCCCTTCTCTCTTAGAGCTGACATTCTAGCGGAGACAGACAAGAAAGATATATGTAATAGGACAGAAGACAGTAGGTGCTACAGTGAAAAATGAACTGGGGTAAGAGTATGGGTAAAGGGGGGGGGGATCAGGGAAGGTGGTAGCAAGTAACCTCTGAGGGGAGACCTAAAAGGAGTGGGGTGAAGAGAGTTGTAGGCAGATTAAGCAGCAAGTGCAAAGGTCCTGAGGTAGGAGCATGGGACTGTTGTGACCAGTTGTAGTTGTTCCGTATTTGCTGCATAACAAATTATCCCCAGAATCAGTGACTTAAAACAATAAACTTACTGTCTCATATAGTTTTTTGTGGATCAGGGAATCTAGGAGTGGCTTTGTTGTGCTTTCTAGCTCCGGGTCTCTCATAAATATTGTAGTCAAGATTTTGGTCCGGGGCTGCAGTCACCTGAATGTTTGACTGGGGCTGGAGGGTCTGCTTCCAAGCTGGCTCATTCAACATGGCTGGCTGGTGGGTGCTTGTTGGCCTGATGCCTCAATTCCTCCCTATGTGGGTCGCTTGAGTATGCCCGCAACTTGGCTGCTGGCCTCCCCAGGGCAAGTGACCCAACAAGAGAAGAAAAGCCAGGTGTATCTTTTATGACCTAGTGTTGGAAGTCACACAGCATCCCTTCCACTGCTACCCTCTGTGTGTTAAAATCGAGTCACTAGATCCAGTTTATATTCAGGGCGAGGGAATCAAGACCCCACCTTCTGCCCATTCCCATCCTCCCATCTCCTGCTGGAGCGTCTCTGGCTGCACCGGAAGGCAAGGAGAACAGGGAGCCAGTCACTCTGCCAGTCTCTCAGGATGCAGAGTATTAGACAGTTGATCTGGAAGGACAAACAGCCGATACAACCGGAGCATTTGTAGAATTGGGGCATTTGTAGATGGACAGAAAAACAAACATTTCCAGCGATCACATGGGGGCGCTGTCTACCCACCAACAGTTCACTGAGCTTTGTGACCATCTTGGCCCGGCTGACAGTGTGGCTTGTTTGTACAGTGTGGTATGAGCATTACTGCCTTTCATCCTTTGTCTTCGTAAAAAGGTGTGGAAAGGGAGAAGATACATGCGCTGATAACACTGATAAGAAGTGTAGCCTCTGACACGTTGGTATAATTGAGTCAAAGACTGAGCCATTAACTGGGGCATCTGGGTGGCTCAGCTGGTTAAGTGTCCGACTTTGGCTCGGGTCATGATCTCACAGTTTGTGGGTTCGAGCCCCACGTCTGGCTCTGCGCTTTGGATCCTCAGTCTCCCTCTCTCTCTGCCCCTCCTCTCTGTAAAAAAAAAAAAAAAATAAAAAAAAAAAAAAAAAAAAAAGACCGAGTCCTTACTGTTCAATCCAGTCATTAATTTGACAGAAAGTGCTGGGCACCATTTCTGCCCTTCCAGAACTCATGGTCTTAATGATAAAGAGAAACATGAAGCAGATAATATCACAAGTAATTATTATATTTATGATCTATACCAAAAAAAAAAAAAAAAGAGTAGTAACTGAAGGGTCCATGAGAAAGGGGGACAACATGGGAACCTGACCTGGGGCAGGGTGTTCAGGGAGGGCTTCCTGGAGGAGGTACCTCTTGAGCTGAAGTCCTAACACTTTGAAACACTGTGAGAAGTGTTTGAAACTATGTATTTCATATGATCCTCTCGGTAACCTGGTGAGGGGGGGTGCGGGGGTGGGTGATATTACCAATGGGAAAACAGGTTCGGGAACTTACTTGAGGCTCTCTGAAGGGTGAAGAAGTTTCCTACTTGAAGAGATGGAGCACGGGCGCATGAGGTGGGAAGGGGTTTGTCCATTACAGGAAGCTAAAGGCCACTATGGCCAAGGGCTTAGTGAGCGGCGGGGGGAGTGGAGGGAAGGGAAGCTCTTGACTTTCAGCCGGACCCTTTGAGGCGTAAGCCTTTGAGGCATAAGCTGGGTGACCAGTTTAATTGTGGAGAAAAGGGACACAATTGGAGCATGGGTGTGTTTTTCTTATTGTCCCTCCCTTCCCCTATGTTCATCTGTTGCGTTTCTTAAATTCCACATACGAGTAAGATCACAGGTGTCTGTCTTTCTCGGACTGACTTATTTCGCTTAGCATAATACCCTCCAGTTACATCCTCCTTATTGGGAGAATGTGTGTGCTTTTCATAATCTAGTCGATTTCCCCC
>NW_024412431.1:2527102-2559602 GCF_014898765.1 Herpailurus yagouaroundi | reverse complement strand
TTTTTTTTTTTTTTTTTACAGTTTATTTGTTAGAGAGAGCCTGAGTGGGGGAGGGACAGAGAGAGAGAGAGAAGAGAGAGAGAACCCCAAGCAGGCTCCACACTGACAGTGCAGAACTCATGTGGGGCTCGAACTCATGAACCCATGAGATCATGACCTCAGCCAAAATCAAGGGTTGGATGCTTAACTAACTGAGCCACCCAGGCACCCCAATTATTATGCATGCTGTTTTTTAAATTATTATTGTATTTTTTTTAATGTTTATTTACTTTGGAGAGAGAGAGAGACAGAGAGACAGAGAGACAGAGTACAAGCAGGGGAGGGGCAGAGAGAGAGGGAGACACAGGATCCGAAGCAGCCTCCAGGCTCTGAGCTGTGAGCACAGAGTCCAATGCAGGGCTTGAACCCACAAACCTTGAGATTGTGACCTGAGCCGAAGTCAGACGCTCAACCGACTGAGCCACCCAAGCGCCTCCTCTCCACATTGGATATTTCTGTAACAATTGCATTTTTTTTTTTTTTTTTTTTGCAATAAGCACTCATCACTTATGTAAGCAGAACCAAAAAATACACAATAAGATAAATCCAATTACTTTACAAAATTACATGTAAGTCCATCTTTGACAATGACACCTAAGAGATGCCAAGTAGCTTGAGATTTCATAATTTGCGGACTCCTTAGTAAATGCGATGTCCTTTACAGCACAGAAATCTATTGTTTGGGTTTTGCGAAATCAGCTTTAAACACATTTCCAAGAATGCTTTATGTGTGAAGGTTGGGCAACTTGCTTGGGGCTCTGCTCAAATGACTTCAGGAAGTGGAAACATTGCAGTGGCTAAGATTCCCTGGATGTACCCACGGTGCGCTGGGTGCCAGGGTCTCGGGGGGGTGGGGGTGGGGGTCTTTCAGCCACTCAGTCTTCCCTCCACCTTCTGGCTTCAGCATCACTGTCCCTTTTTCAGATGAAGGGTCTGAGTTTCAGAGTGGCTAAGCAGAATACGCAGGACACCCAGCTAGTAGGCGACATTGCCAGGACTTGAGTGCAGGCTTGCTGACCACAACACTCCTTCAAGCCGGGATTGAGGCCAGTGTGAGAAAGGGCAAGGGGGTACGCTTTGGAACCAGTCTGGGTTTGAGCCAATGGCTAACTCTTCCTTAGGCTTTCTGGGACTCTGTTTCCCCATCTCTGAAAGGGGAATAGAGTTGTACAGTTTTCACGAGTTAGTTTAGATAAGCCATGTAGACCTTTGCCATGGGCCACATGTGGCATCTGAGCTCTTGGTATGTGGCAGATCCTAATCCAGATGAGCTATCAATGGTGAACGCACACTGATTTTGAAGACTTAGGTAAAACAATACATCACTGGGTTGGTTTTTTTTTTTTTTTAATTCAAGTTAGACGCAGTGTACTCTTGGCTTCACGAGTAGAAGCCGGTGATTCATCGCTTACATATGACACCCAGTGCTCATCCCAAAAAGCGCCCTCCTTAATGCCCATCACCCACCCAACCCATCCCCCCACCCACCTCCCTCCGGCAACCCTCAGTTTGTTCTCTGTATTTAAAGAGTCTCTTATGGTTTGCCTCCTGTGTTTTTATCTTCCTTTTCCTTCCCTTCTCCTATGTTCATCTGTTGAGTTTCTCCAATTCCACATATGAGTGAAATCATATGATATCTGTCTCTCTCTGACTTACTTCGCTTAGTATAATACCCTCTATTCCATCCACGTTGTTCCTGGCTTTTTTTTTTTTTTTTTTAACCTTCTAACATGCTAACGTGATAATGTGTTGGATATACTGGGCTCCATACAATTATCATAATTAATTTCCCTGGTTCCTTTTTACCATGTTAATGGGACAGCTAGAAAATGTAAATGCAACTTGCTTTATAATGCCATGGGATTGTGCTTAGAGGATACAAAGCAAATAGTAACCTTCCAAGGGGCATGTGGCTATTTTTATTTCCATACCACCTTGGTTTATGTTGTTTTTTCTGAGGTGTGGGCTGTGGGAAGACAGTCCTCTGCCTGGTGGCCCTGTCTCTGTTCCTGGCAGCAGAAACACACAAGGGTTAATCATTGACCCCATGTTCCAGAAACTGACAGGGAAAGTATTGGGAAAGTGTGTGAAGTACCCGCACCAGACCCTGAGCTCTGGGCCATCCCAGATGACTTCATCTCGTCAGAGTTGCCATTTTGAAATTTCAGAAATTGTGGCTAGCTCTCTGCACCAAAACAGGACACTTTGCCATTTCTTTTCCTGATTACAAAAGTATAGTGTGCTTGTTCTAAAAAAAAAAAAAAAAGTTAAGCATTAAGAAATGTTTGATTTGGAAAGAGGAAATCTGTCTACACAGAAAAATAAAACCTTAAGTTATAATTTTGTCTGTGACCGTTGGGGTATCCATAAGCATGGAGGAAAGGAGCCATCAGGACATATAAGCAAACTGGGCAGTTCTGGTTCCTGGGGAGGAGAAAAGGGTGGGGGCTTCCCGAGGGGGGCCCCTACGTTTTCTTTTCTATATGTCTGCTTTTTGGGGAATCTTTTTGCTAGGATGTCCTCAAGTGTCATTCAAAATAATAACAATAATGCAAGAAGGGGCAGGAACTCATTGCCCTTGCCCCGGGATAACTCCCATTAAATCTGATGTGTATTTTCCCCAGATCTTTGTCCTTTGAACTACTCCTTTTTCTCTTTCTTTTTCTTTTTTTAAGTTTTCAAATGTAAAGTCCAGTTAGCTAACATACAGTGTCATATTAGCTTCAGGTGTACAATATAGTGATTGAACGCCTCTATACAGCACTCGGTGCTCATCACAACAATGAACTACTTATGTTTCTATCTGACTTCATCGTGGTGATATTCAAAGAAAAACAGGAACTTAAACAGACATGTCTGGATATCTGAACAAACAGCGTTCAGGATTGAAAGCGGAACTTTGTTACCAGGAACTCCAGGAAGATACGCAACCTTTCAGTGCCTCTGTCTTCTCACTCACAAAACAGGAAGAAGACTGTCCCCATCTCAAAGAGTCGCAAGGAGAAGAAAATGTGTTAATGTGCGTGCTAACGTGCATGTGCAGTGCTTAGAACAGAGCCTGCACGTAACAGGTGCTCAGTAAGTGTATGTTTTGACTCTTGTTACAAGATGCAGTCTCAGACCAGAGCCCAAGACCTCTCTCTCTCTGCCACTTACTCACGGGGGACCCTGAGCCCATGGCTGAACCTCCTGAAGCCCTTTGTTTGCTCATCCATAAAATGGGAACATGGCACTCGTGCCTATTGTAGGGTTAAATGAGAGAATGAGCCACACTGGAGATACCCACTCTGCCTTCAAGGGGTCCCTAGGGGCCTCAAGAAACTACCATAATGCTCCATATGTATGTCCAGGCTGGCGGAGGAGGGAGCATCTGGCCAATGTTCCAGAAGGAGGTGTTATGTGGGGTGCAAGAAGCTTTAGCATGGAGTTGGGTGAGAGAAGGAGGAAGAGCTGAGCTAGGAGTTCTCAAACTTCCTGGAGCATCAGAAGCTCACTGGCAGCTTATTCCAAGGCAATTTCCCAAATGCCCACCCTGGGTCTATTGGAGATGCTCCCGCACATCATGGGGGTCTTGTTCATTCACTAAATGCCGAATGCCAGGCGTTGCTCTGGGAGTGAGGAACATAGACAAACATCTCTGCCCTCCAGGAGCTGTAGGCTTGTATCTTTCACCCCTCTGGGGAGTTTTCAGCCGTTACTTCTTCAAACATTTTTTTCTGCGCCACAATTCTTTCCCCTCTTTTTCTGGAACTCTGATGACAGGAGTCTTGGACCTTTTAATACTATCCCACAGCTCTGTTGTTGAGATTGGCTACTCTCTAGTGCCCTACCCTCCAGTTCATTGCCTCTTTCCTTTTCAATCTCCATCCTGCTACTTAGCCCATCTAGTGAATTATTAATTTTGGTTATTTTAATGTGGTTCTTTAATGTGGTTCTTTTTCTTTTCTTTTATGTGGTTCTTTTTCTAAACAACTATTCTCTATTGAGGCTTTAGTCTGTTTCTGTTAGTTCAAGAGTGTTTGCCCTTACTTCTCAGGTATAGTTATAACAACTGCTTTAAAGTATTTGATAATTCTAGGGGTGCCTGGGTGTTGCAGTCGGTTAAGTGTCTGACTCTTGATCTCGGCTCAGGTTGTGATCTCACGGTTCATGAGTTTGAGCCTCGCATCGGGCTCTGTGCTGATGGTGCAGAACCTGCTTGGGATTCTGTCTCTCCTTCTCTCTGCCCTTCCTCCGCTTGTACTCTCTCTCTTTCTCTCTCTCAAGTAAATAAATAAACCTAAAAAATTTAAAAAATAAAGTATTTGATAATTCTAACATCTGCATCATTTTAGGGTTGCCATATGATTTTCTTTTCCTTTGTGCATGGTTAGGGATGTCGCACGTGCTCATATGTTGAGTAATTTTGGATTGAATTCTGGAAATTTTGGATATTATATATAACACGATGTTAAATTGTGATATGCTGGATCTTGTTTAAATCCTACGGAGAATGTTGATATTTTGTTTGGGCAGGCAGGCAAGCAACTCAGGTTCAGGTTGCAAGTTTCAACCCACTTTCTCCAAGATGTGGTTCTAATATCAGTCTGGTTTTCAAAGCCATTGCAGTGCTGTTTGGATCTATCCTGTGTGTGCAGCACCCATTCGCTATGACCTATAGGTCTTCCTTGCCTACTCATCAGACCAGGATTTGTGTGTGTGTGTGTGTGTGTGTGTGTGTGTGTAAAGAATTCTTTTTGTCTTCCCCTAGTGAGTAGTTCTGAGTTTTGGGCTGCCTTTAAGTCTAGGCTGGGAAATACCAGAGGAAAATAATGACAAAATCATTGCTGGTTTAGTGGCAATTTGAGTTTTGAGTTGTGGTTTCCTTCCTCATCCAGACTGCTACCACTTACTTAAAAAAAAAAAAAAAAAAAAAACCTGGGCGCCTGGGGGCCTGGGGGGCTCAGTTGTGATTGACTTCCGCTCGGGTCATGATTTCACAGTTCATGAGTTCTAGTCCCATAACGGGTGAGCTCGAGCCCCACTTTGGGTTGAATATGTGCCCCACTTTGGGTTAAAAAAAAAAAACAACATGAGCCCTGGGTAAGCCCCTCTTCTCTCTCTCAAAAAAATAGACTTAATTTTTTTTAGAGCATTTATAGTTTACAGAAAAATTGGGCAGAGAATACAGAGGCTTCCCATGTACCGTTCCCCTACCCCAGTTTCTCCCATTATTAACATCTTGAATTTTTATGGTACACTTGTTATAATTGATGAACCAATACAAATGCATTATTATTAAGTGAAGTCCATGATTTACATTAGGCTTCACTATTCGTGTTGTATAGTTCTGTGGGTTTGGCCAAATGCATAATGTCATGTATCCACCCCTACAGGATCATGCAGAATAGTTTCATTGTCCTAAAAAAAACCCTGTGCTCCACCTAGGCATCCCTTTCCATCTACCCTCACCAACCCCTGGCAGCCAATGATCTTTCCACTGTCTCTATAGTTTTGTCTTTTCCAGGAAGTCACCTCGTTGGAATCATACGGTGCATAACCTTTTCGTATGGTTTCTTCCACTTGTTTCCTCCACGTCTTTTTAAATTTTATATTATTTTTAATTTTTTCAAATGTTTATTTGTCTTTGAAAGAGAGAGAGAGAGACAGAGAGAGACAGAGTGTGAGCAGGGGAGGGGCAGAGAGAGAGGGAGACACAGAATCTGAAGCAGGCTCCAGGCTCTGAGCTGTCAGCACAGAGCCTGACGCGGGGCTCGAACTCATGGACCGCGAGATCATGACCTGAGCCGAAGTCAGACGCTCAACCGACTGAGCCACCCAGGCACCCCGCTACTGTCAGTGGTTTGGATTTTACCCATTCTTTTTTTTGTTTGTTTGTTTTAAGTTTATTTACTTATTTCTTTTGATAGAGAGAGAGAGTCCGTGCTGCCAGCGTGGACCCTGCCTCCAGGCTTCATCTTACCAACCGTGACCTCGTAACCTGAGCCGAAATCAAGAGTCAGAAGCTTAATGGACTGAGCCACTCAGGCGCCCCTCTTATCATTGAATCTTAAGAATTCTTTGATCCTCTGTATATTTCGGATATAAGTCCTTTACTGGAGTTGCGTTTTGCAAATATTTTCTCCCATTTGTGGCTTCTCCTTACATTCTCTTAATCCATCTTTTCTTCAGAGTCCTCAGGTAGCTGTTCTGTACCTTCATGGGTGAGACGGGGTAGACTGCTCCTTGCATCCTGATGAGAGCCAGAACCCCTGGGCTGGAGTATTAGAAAAAAAAATTTTAATGTTTATTTATTTTTGAGAGAGAGAGAGAGAGAGAGAGAAGGGGAGGGGCAGAGAAAGAGGGAGACACAGAATCCAAAGCAGGCTCCAGGCTCCTAGCTGTCAGCACAGAGCCTGATGTGGGGCTTGAACTCACGAACCACGGGATCATGACCTGAGCTGAAGTCTGGAGCTTACTGGACTGAATCACCCAGGTGTCCTTCACTCAGAACATTTTCGAGGTTCATCTATGTAGCGTATCAGTACTGCAGGGTTTTTTTTTTTTCCTTTTCCTTTTCTTTTCTTTTTAACCCCCGAATAGTATTCCGTTGTATGGGTATTTTGTCTATTTCTCCCGAGTTGTTATTTTTTCTTCAGGTTTTATTACTTTTTATTTCAGTAATGGTAATAGTCATTTGAGGGCACTGGAGGAGCTGCCTTCGGCAGCGGCCTTATTAGCTGCTTTTCCCTTTGCCAGCATGCCCTGCTTCTGCTTTTGCCAGGCGCTTCCTGGAAGAATAATGGGTCCCAAGGCAGCGGTCGCGCCCTGGGAGGCCTTGGGCCACCCGGATGCACTGCTTCAGCTGCTTGGACAATTCTGCCTGTAGCTCTCGCCTTCCCTCTGGGGACAGGCTGTCAGCCTTTCGTGGGTGACGTTGTCAATTTCATGATTGACTTGGTAGTTTCTTGTCCACTACATCTCTGCTTCAAACGCGCACCAGACGTCCTTTTGCTGGCACTGAGCCCCGCCCCGCCCCCGGCAGAACTCCCGGTGCAAGCGGTAGTACGTGTACTTTGCATGCTGCGGCTCTCAGACTCACGAGGGTCACGGTTCCGTGCACGAGGAAGTCAGGCCTTCGTCACGTAGGTGATGGGTTGGGCAGCGAGGTCTGCAGCGACAGGGTTCTGGATACACATCCTCGGTCCTTGTCCTGGTCCTTCTGCAGGGCAGTGGAGCGCGCAGTAGGCTTTGCTTTTGGAGGGGTTGCCCCCTCCTTTGCCTGCGTCTCTTGCCTAATTTGCCCGCTGTTGCTCCTAGGCATTCTTTTTTATTCTTTTTAAATTTTTTTTGTCTATATTTTCAAGTAATCTCTACACCCAGTGTGGGGCTCGAACTTACAGCCCTGAGATCAAGAGCCACCATGCTCCACCTACTGAGCCAGCCAGGCGCCCAGCTCCTGAGTACTCTTAAATAAAACTTTCTCGCTAAATTAGCCAGAGTTGTTTGGTTTCTGTGATTAAGCTAACAACCTTTACTAATTTTTAAATCTACACTGTTCATGTGTGACGGACATGATTTAAGAATGAAAGAAATGTGCAGAGAAAAGTAGGGTTGGAACTTCATGCAGCCTCAGAGAGAGGAATTGCATATTTATATATGCGCATAGGTAGATACGTATCTGTATCTAGGTTATGCTTGTATGTGTAAGCTTTTAGTGCCCCGCTTTCCATTTCCTTGGTCTACGTGGGTTTCAATTGCACCTGTTATGGACAATTCCATGCAATGCAAATTGCTCCCTCAAGAGGGCGTATGAATTTTTTCTATTCTTTCCTTCAGCGTCTCCTTGGTTCTCAGCATGTGCAGCTGTTAATGCCCTTCGGGGCAACTCTCACCCAGGATCTGGCAGGTAACCAGGAGAACAGGGGCTAGTAGATAAATAAAACTAGCAAACTGAATCCAACCTCACATTAAGTAGGTTGTATGCCATGGCCAAGTGGGATCTATCCCAGGATATGTTCAGGGATTAGAAGACTCAAGCAGGTATTTGCACATCGGTGTTCACAGCAGCATTATTTACAACAGTCAAAAGGTGGAAATGACCCAAATGTCTATGGACAGATGAATGGACAAACAAAATACTGTGTATCCATACAATGGAATATTATTCAGCCATAAAAGAGACAAAGAACAAAGAACACTGGAAACATGCCAAGTGAAAGAAGCTAGAAATAAAAGGCTGCATATTGCCTGATTCCCTTTTATGATATATCCAGAATAGGCAAATCCATAGGGACAGAAAGCAGATTACTGGTTACCAGGGGATGGGAGGTAGAGGGACATGGAGAATGATTACTTAATGGAAACAGAGTGTTTCTCTGGAGTGATGAAAAACATTTTGAAACTCGAGAGAGGTGGTGATTGCCAAATATTGTAAATATATTAAGTGCCACTGAATTATACAGTTTAAAATGGTTAATTTTATGTTATGTGAATTTCAGCTCAGTAAAAAATAGAGACCTCAATCTATGGTGCAGTGAAAATATATACTGCCAACGCTATGAGCATCTAATTTAGTAGTACATGTGAAAGTTTAAATTTACTTACAAGGAGCCGCCTGAAAGATCTCCCCATGCCCCAAAGAGAATACTTTGAACAAAAAAATCGAGTAGTCTTGGGGGTGCTTGGGTGACTCAGTCAGTTAAGCGTCTGACTCTTGGTTTTGGGTCAGGTCACGATCCCACAGTTTGTGAGATCCAGCCCCATGTCGGGCTCTGTGCTCTCGCTCTCTCAAAATGAATAAACTTAAAAAAATCAAGTAGTGTTGGGTTATAATCCAATTAGTCCAATTTAATAAATTAATACATGGGGGAGAAGAGACTAGTATCCTGTGCATAAGAATTCCAAATAATTTATGTAGATATTCTGCTCTCAAGCAAGGGGAACTAACTTCCCCATAGTATTGACTGGTAGAGAGGCTTTTCTCTAAAGACTGCCTTATGGAAAAGGGAGCAGGGATAGTACTTTAAAGTGGAGAAACCTGACAAACACTCCTTCAGCCAGTTGATCAAGGTCAACATCATTAGTCATGAATCATGTTGGTTTATATACCCTTAATATGTGAAAATGGCATTTCACTTCTGCAATATTCCTCCTATAACCCCACAATTCTAATCATGAGAGAACATCAGATACATCCCAACAAGGGGTCATCATGCAATCTCCCTGCCCAATGTTCTCTCGAAGCTGTTAGGGACACAAAAACCAAGAAGCCAGAGATACTGTTGCAACCAAGAGGAGCCCAAGGAGCCATGATGGGTAAATGTAATCTGGTGTCCTGGATGAGGTCTTGGAACAGAAAATGGACATTGGGGGAGAACTAAGGAAATCTAAACTGTGGATTTCAGGGAACAAAAATGTAACAATTTTGGTTTGCTAATTATAACAAATGTATCATAGTAATGTAAGGTGTCAATAATAGGAAAACTGCAGAGGTATATAGAAACTCTCTCTGTACTGTCTTCTCAATTGTTCTGCAACTTTAACACTTATCTAAAAAATGAACCCTGGGGGCGCCTGGGTGGCGCAGTCGGTTGAGCGTCCGACTTCAGCCAGGTCACGATCTCGCGGTCCGTGAGTTCGAGCCCCGCGTCAGGCTCTGGGCTGATGGCTCAGAGCCTGGAGCCTGTTTCCGATTCTGTGTCTCCCTCTCTCTCTGCCCCTCCCCCGTTCATGCTCTGTCTCTCTCTGTCCCAAAAATAAATAAACGTTGAAAAAAAAATTTTTTTTTAAATGAACCCTGTTTAAAAAATGGGCCCATCCTTTGCCATCAAGAGACATCTGCGCATGGTGTTGAGTGCATAGACTCTGGAACCAGATTGCTTTGCACATGGTGTTGAGTGCATAGACTCTGGAACCAGATTGCTGGGACTCAAATCCCAAACTCTGTCACCGATTGTCAGTGGTTGGTAGCCTCCAAGATGGCCTCCAGGGACCCCTGAGAGTCATGCCCTTTGTAGTCCTTGTCCTCGCTGAATTGTTTTGGCTCGTGTGACGAATAGAATGTTGTGGAAATGATGCTGTACAGTTTCCGAGGCTGGATCTTTAAAGGCACTGTGGCTTCCTCTTTGCCTTGGCTTTCTCTCTGATCACTCACTCTGGGGAAAGCCAGCTGCCATATCATGAGGACGCTCAAGCAACCTTGTGAAGAGGTCCACACGGCCGGGGATTGAGTCCTTCCATCAACAGCCACCAGCAGCTTGCCAGCTACGTGAGGGAGCTACCTTGGAGGTGGCTCCTCCAGCTTCAGCCGAACTTGCAGATGACAACAGCCCCACCTGACATTTTAATTGGAATCTTGTGAGAGACCCCTAAGCCCAAATCGTGCAGCTCACTGGCTCCCTGTGGATTCCCAACCCACCAAAACTGTGAATGATAATACTTACCATTTAAGCCTCTAAGCTTTGGGGTAATCTGTTTCATAGCAATAGATAACTAAGGGACTCATTCAGGGGTAGGCACTTTTTTCCCCCCTAGAGGACAAGATAATAAATATTTTAGGCTGTTCAGGTCACATACAATCTCTGTTATACATTCTTCGTCTTCTTTAGCTCTTTGAAAATGTAAAAAAAAAAAAAAATTCTTAGCTTGAGGGCTGTACAGAAACAAGCCATGAACTGAACTTCCTCCTTGCTGGCTTCCTTCCTTCTTCCTTCCTTTACCTTCTCCCTTCCCCCCTCCTCCCTTTCTTCTCTCTCACTCTTTCGTGTATTCAGTCATTAATTCAGCAAAATGAGCACCTACTATGTGCCGGGCCTTGTGCGAGCTGCTGCAGTTATATTTGTGATTAGGACAGACATCCTTTCTGCTCTCCTGGGACTCCCAGACCAGTAGGGGAGACAGACGACAAAGCTGTAAGTTAAGAACCCAGTGCTAGAGGGACTGCAAGGCATCCAGAATGGCTTGATCTTGGTGTGTCAATGCCCCTCCCCTGCCCCTCCCCTGCATTATGCCTTGTAGCATCTACCCCGAAGGAACCGAGCAGGTTGGGGGGAGAGATAAAGGTCCAATTTCAACTAGCCAGGGTGGCTGGGGCAGGCCTCTCTGAGTGGAGATTAGAAGGATGAAGAGAAAGAAGTCATGGGAAAGGTGTTTGGGCAGAAGGAACAGCTTATGCAAAAGCCCAGAGGCAAGGAAGAGCTAGGAGTTTTGGGGAACCATGGGGGGAGCCAGTGTGGCTGGGGTGAGTGGGGTGGAGAGTGGGGGGCCAGGGGGTCAGGGAGGTGATGGGGCCACAATGCAGCGCCTTGAGGGCTTTGGTGTCTGAGTGATAGGAGCTTGGGAGGGCTTTGAGCAGAAGTTGTTTGACCTGCTTTTCTCTCTAACCTGTGGATTCTAGCAACTCCACTCTCTCCCATGGCCTCTGGTCTTCCTCACTGAAAGGCCAGTGAATATTTGTTGAATGTTAACTATACACTGGCACTCACAATTACTCTCTGGGAAGTAATTAAAGATGAGGAAACCCGGGGTGCCTGGGTGGCTCAGTCGGTTGAATGTCCGACTCTTGATTTTGGCTCAGGTCATGCCTCAGTCGTGAGATCGAGCCTCATGCTGAGCATGGAGCCTGCTTGGGATTTTCTCTCTCCCTCTCTCTCCCTCTGCCCCTTCCCTGCACGCATGCTCTCTCTCTCTCAAAATAATCATGCTAAGGTCACACAGTCAGGAAGAAGTGGAAGCAGAATTTGAACTCAGGCAGTTGCTACCATGCTCTCTTGTGGCCCCACAGCTCCAGCCTCCTCCCCAGATTTCCTGCCATCAACTCAGTTTTCACCCATCAACCAGCTGGGCTGGTCAGTTCCTCTCCTGCTCAAATATCTTCCGTGACTCCCTACTACCCTTGATAATGACCAAGCCCTCTAGCCTGGTATTTCAAACCTTTTATGAAGTCAGCTCACCCAGCAGCCCCCCAGGCCCGCCTTTCTGGTTCTCCTTCTCATCTCGGTCCCTCATCGACACACCAAGACCAAGGCATTCTGGATGCCTTGCAGTCCCTCTAGCACTCTTGGGGGTTCCTGGAGCCACGTGGGTTGCTGCCTTGGCTTGGCAGAGCTTTCAGTCCCATCCCAGGCCACATTGATAAAACTTATTCGCTTTCCCCTGCCCCTTGTCTTAGCTCCCCAGTTGCCTGGGGCTCCCCATCTAACCTTCAGTCAGGACCAGGTACAGCATGGGCACCAAATTCATCCATCAACTCATGCATTCATTAGATAATCATTTCGTGAGCACCTACTCTGTTCCAGCACTTGCTGTAGGAACTGAGAATATCGCAGTGAACAAGACAGACATGACCCCTGGTTTTAAGGAGCTGACACTGTAAGGCAGGAGAAATGCCTATTTAACAATCAAACCAATAACTGTTACATGCAATATATTTATAGGTGTTGTTGAGAGAACGAAACAGGGTAAGCGAAGAGAGAGTGACAGAAGGGGGTCTATTTTAGATATGTCATTAAAGCAAGTATCTTTGAGGAAGTGACTTTTTAAAAGAGTTTATTTGTTTATTTTGAGAGAGAGAGAGAGAGAGAGGGAGAGAGAACATGTGCGTGAGAGTGGGAGAGAGGCAGAGAAAGAGGGAGAGGGGGAGAGAATCCCAAGCAGGCTCTGCACTGTCAGCGTGGAGCCTGAAGCGGGGCTCGGACTCATGAACCACGAGATCATGACCCGAGCTGAAATCAAGTCAGAAGCTTAACCGCCTGAGCCACTCGGGTGCCCCAGAAGTGACATTTAAACAGAGTCCAAATAAGGGAAGGGTTCAGTCAATGCAGATATCTGGAGGAAGGGTGTAGTTGGTGGAGGAAACAGTGAGTGCAAAGGCCCTGAGGTGGGAATCAATGTGGGTGTTGGAAGGACACAAAGGAGGCCAGTGTGATTGAAATGGAGTAGGAGGGAGAGGGAAGAGGCGGGTCCACGCGATCGTAGGGCAGGTTGTGCGGGGCCTCCGATGAATGTTGAGCAGGGATAAACGTATGGAGTTTGGGTGTGATACTCCATGCTCTTTATTTGGGGTTAAGCCCAGTGGCCTGGGCCTGCTTGGAACAACCACCTGAGGGCAGCAGGCACCTCAGAGTCTTAGGACTCACGGCCATGTGTGCTCATATATTCTGAAAATCCTTCCAGCTGGTCCAGCAATTCCTTCTTGCCCACATCCCCTTCTGCTAGCCAATTCATGAGGAATGTCTCCTTGCCCAGGACACAGATGTAACTGTGGGTGAGAGATGGCAAGGAGGGTGAGAAGAGCCTGGTGCCCTGGGGGCGTGGAGCCCTCCCTGCCTTGCTCCTCTGTCCTGATTGGCAGCCTCCCACAACCACAGGTTGTATGTCCACTCCAGCGGGCCCTCTTGGGTCCCCCAGCCTCCACATGGCTGGGGATCAGAAAAGGCGCCCCTTCCTCTGAGTCCTTATGGCCCCCTATTGGAAAGCCGAATCTATGTCTACATCTGCAACATCTCCTTGTGAATGGTGTTTCCCGGCATTGTTCAGTGCACAGTCTGCACCTCCCTTCAGGGCAGCCTCGAAACCCAGGACTCCTGCTGTTGGGCGACAGGTGCTAATAGGAGGTGTCGACACCAGGGACTGAGCCAGGATGGGGAAAGGGGACCATGCCTGAGTCCTGGGACAGCAGGAGTCCCCCACGTACTGAGATTGGACTCTCCACAGGTCTGATGTGTGGCCCATGATGTATGTCTCCCATTCTTGCAGCCCCAGGGAGTCATGGCAGGTGGCATGAGAGACGAATTTCCTCCTGGCGAGGGCCAGGGCAGAGTCTGTACCTGGAGGAGAGAAAACCCGGGGTGAGAATGTACACAGGCCTGGCTCCTTCCCCCACTGGGACCCTCGGGGTAGAACCCCACCCTCCCTCTTCTGCCCCGTCCGACATACAACACTCTTGATGATGGCTTGGGGTTTCACGTTGTAGTAGATGCAGGGATTGGAGGTGGAGGCCTTCACAGACTCCAGCTTGACCTTGTACACTGGGAAAGCGAGGGCAGGAGGGTGTCCCGTTGGCATCTGGCCCGCAGGTGGACCTCCTCCTGTCCCCCCGCCACTTCCCACACTCACGAAGTCCATGCCTGCCTCACAGGCTGCCGCCTGGAGCTCCTCCTGTCTCAGTAGGGCGCTGTCCTTCCTCAGAGATGGGCACCGTTCTGGAAGGTCAGCGGCTCGGGCTGCGCCGAGGGAGGGGGCTTCCCCCCCCGCCCCGGTCTGTAGGGTGCTCTCTGTCTTCCTCCAGCTCTCCTTCTGGTCTCTTTCTCCCATCTGAGTCTCTTTATGTCTCGCTCCATTTTTGGCTGTGCCTGAGCGTATGTGACAGTCTCTGTCTCTGGGTCTCCTTTTCTCTGTCTTCCTATCTCACCATCTCTCTCGGTCTAAACTCAGCCCTAAGAGACAGCCAGGAGGTGATGCAGGGCTCCTGGGTCCCTAGCCTGGCAGCCCTGGCCTCGGCGTCTCCAGGACCTCACCCTCCGCACATCTGCACACATCTTGGTGACGGATCTTGCGCATGGAAGAGTGCTCTGTGGGCAGGTTGAAGCGAGAGCCGCACCTCCGAGCTGAAAGAGGGACGAACTGCTGTGGGGTTGGCTTGGGCTCGCCTTCCTGGGGGCCGGGTCACCGCCTGGCTCCGCCCCTAGGCCCCGCCCCTCTCCCCACCTGGCCCTGCCCAGTCATTCTCTCCTCAGGCCCCTCCCCCTTGAAGACTGCTCCCTTCTCGCCCTGCGGGCCTTGCCCGGTCACTTCTCCGTCCCATCCCCTTCCAGACTCCCCACAACTCTGACTACCCAGGAAGGCCACGCCCCTTATCACCACATCCCTCTCGGTCCCTTTTAGCAACCTTCTTGCTGCCCCAGTGCCCAGCCCCCTTGGGCCACGCCTCAAACCCCCGTCCTGGCCCCGCCCCTCATCCTTTCCTCCTGGCCCTGTTCTTCTCAGTCCTCTCGGGGGGGATACCTGTGCACCCCAGATCCCTGCTTACAAGGCTGGTAGTAGTCGTATACGGTGACCTGGGCGGCCTGCAGGAACCGGGGAAGGGAATCCTGTCTGAGCCACTGACCACGGGGCACTGACCACAGGGCCTTGGCCATAACCACTGACGACGTGACCTTGCGGCCTAAGGAGCTGACCTCAGACTGCATGGCTCTCTGGCAACACTACCCAAGGTGCTGACCGTGGATACTCTGCCCACCGGGTGGCCCACGGGCCCCTGGAGGAGGACACCCAGGCTTCCTCACCTTCTCCAGGTAGAGGACAACGGTGCTGTCGCTGTAGCTCGTCTTGGTCTCACACTGGAAGGCATACATCTCCACGTTGCTTGTCAGCTGGGGCACAGGGTGAGGCCTGCAGGTTGGCAGAGACACCCCCCCTCCAACCCGCTTCCCGCTGCCCGGAGGTCCCCAGCTCTAGGAGCTCTAGTCAGTGTGAAGTAACTCTCAGAGCTCCCAGCCCTTGTCCCATCAATGCCAGTGTCAGGGAAACGGAGGCCCCATCAGGGCAAGGCCTTGCCTAAGGTCATGCAGGGAGACAATCAGAAGTGACCATGGCTACTGACCACGGGGCACTAACCTTGGGGCCTTGACCCCCGTGCCCACATGGGGACTGTGGGATGTTGCTAGGGCATTCCCACCCTGCTCAGCAGCGGGCAGGTGGGACCTCCGTTACCTGTTCGAGGTCATTCTGGTTGGGGTAGAAGCCAGTGAACAGGGAGACCTCCATGATGCTCATGGTGGCCTCTTGATTTCCCTGGAACCTGGGGATTTCACAGCTCCAGTCTTTCTTCACTCTCCTCCTTCTTCTCCCCCCATGCTCCCCCTGCCATCATCTCAGGCCTGGATGAATGCAGTCAGTAGCCTCCTCCTGGGTCTCCCTGCTACTCCTCTGCCCCCAGCAGCATACAGTTTAGCGAACAGGAGTCTCGTGTGTTGCCTCCTTGCTTAACAATTTTAGCAGGCGCTTTGTCTCATCCATCCACTTCACCCCCTCTCACCCCAGCCTTCATGTGATTGCTCTCAAGCATCTCTCTCCTGCCCCAGGACCTTGGCATATGCTGTTCTCTCAGCCTGGAGTCCTCATTCCTCTCTCTCTCTGCCCTGAAACATCCTTCTTCCATCTTTGCAATTTCCACTGATCCCGCCCTCCCTCTGGGAAGCCTTCTCCAACTCATGCACCTTGTCATTCTCTAATGTGCCCTCCTGTGCCTCTGTAGACCTCTCCTTGGCCATATTTAATCACAGCTGTCATTATAAATTGATTCTGGATGATTATATGGTGATTGTCTGTCTCCCCTGATAGGCTGTGAGCTCCATCAGGCAGAGAGGGGCTGCCTTGCTCACGGCTGTGCCCTCAGTTCCTAGAACAGAGCTCAACCCATGTTTTTATCTGGGGAAGATCTGGGTGAGGGCATTTGAGGGTAAGGGCAGGACTGGGGTGAGGGCTGGGGTGTCTGGAGAAGATGGGGATGGGGAGGCGGCAGGCTTGGAACCAGTTCTGGGCATTCGGGATGTGGAGCATGTTCACGGTGGCAGAGTCCAGCATCCCGGGACAGGGAAGGCTGGGGGACAGGACTGGGCAGCAATATGGTAGACAAGCATGGGAGGGGAGGGGAGGGCAGGATGGGAGGCAGGCTGAGGGGGCATGCACGGAAAAGCAAGCCTGGCTGGTTCCCACCCTCCATTCAGTATGCAGGAAGAGCTGGCAAGGGGTCTGGATGCTGGGAAGTGAGGCCTTCCTCCTGCCCAGCCCAAGATCCTGGGGCCCTGACCTTGTCTCTGCCCAGAGCTGGAAGGTCTCTTCCCCTTTTTTATTATCTGCAGAGAGAAGGCGGGAGTTTAGAGACTGGGTAACACAGCTTCCTGGATTCAAATCCTGACTCTGCAGTGTGACTTTGGGCAAGGTGCTTTAGCTCTCTGTGCTTTAGTTACCTAAACTGTAAATGAGGAGCATAATATTCCCAGCCCAGCCAGCCTTCAAGGATTTAATGAGTTAATAGGAGCAAAGGTCTTAATACTGTGCTTTATCACTTCTTGGTAACTGTCAGTTACTATTATTCTCATCACTACTCCTATTGCTACCGCCACTATTATTGTTATTGTTATTTTATTTTTATTAAAAAGTGTGGCCCAAACCAAATCCTTGGTCACCTTAGTACCTGAAAGTCCTGGGGCTGGGGAGGCTCATTCCCCTCATCCCCACATTGAGTTCCCACTGGCGGAGTCCTGTCTCTTCCTTCTTGGTACCCCACCCAGACTAGGAACTCTAGAATCCCATTTCTGGTCATCTCCACACCCCCTACCCCGGTTCAGCCCCCATCGTCTCCCACAGGACCGGTGCAGTCGCTTCCTCCCTTGTCCCCCAGTTTCTCCCATTGTCTCCTACAGTCTGTGCCAGAGGGAGCCTGTGCAAACCTTCTCTCTCAGAACACTCCATGGCTCCCACTTCACTCAGCAAAAGCCAGTGATCTCACTATGGCCCGCAAGTCCTGGCATCATCTGCCCCCATAACCTCTCCAGCTCTTTTTCCTAAAACCCTATTCTTTGCTCCTCTGTGGGCACAATGGCCTCTTCAAACCAGGTGAGCTCATTCTTGCCTCCAGGCCTTTGCACCTGCCATTCCACCTGCTTGGAATGCTATTCCCTCAGATCCTTCATGGCTCATTCTCTCCCTTCTTTCGTGTCTGAGCTCAAATGCCACCTCCTCAGAGAGCTTCCCCTGGACCTTCTCCAAGTGTGTATCGTCTTTTCCTGCTTTATTTGGTATGGTACTATCATCACCTTCTACATATTTATTTTTATAGTGTAGATTGTTATAAATAAATAGCAGGAATATAATATACTTATTGTTGTATTACTGTTTGTCTCTCCCTACTAGAATGTGGGACCCAGGAGATCACACCTGTGTTCCCAGGGTCCAGAAACATGGCATGGGACAGTAAATTCTCAACAAATATTTGTTGAATAGTTGAATAAGGCAATAAATGTGCTTACTGAATGATAGCTAAAATAAAGTGATGAAAAAGAAGGGCTGGGTGTCCCTGGGTCTAGGCTCACCTTCCAGGGCACTATGGAGAGTCACATTCAGGTGGTACAGGGTGCAGGTGCCCTCCTAGGACTCTGGGGACCTGTAGTACATGGTCAGGATCTGCCGGGGCAGGAAAGGTGTCCGAGACCATTCCCAACCACTCCCTTCCTCCTCACTCCAGTCCTCGCCTGCCCAGGTTCTGCTCCTGTGGATAATTCGCTTCAAAGTCTTCCCCCTTCCCATAATTCCTGGGTGCAGTGACCAGAACACTCTTTAGATTCTAGACCACCTCAGTGTAATAGGACTTTCTTCAGTAATGGAAATAGTCTCTACCTGCTCTGTTCATGTGGTAAACACTAGCCACATGTAGTTATTGAGCACTTGAAATGTGGCTAGTGCAACTGAGGAACTGAATGTTTAATTTTACTTAATTTAAATTTCACTGAGGCTCATGGGGGAGTGTGACATGCCCAAAGTCACACAACGAAGTCAGAGATTCAACCGTGACTCCATTGCCGGAAACATGAAAACAGGCTGCCTCAAATGTAGTGAACAAGACATCTGTCCTTCTGGGCCACAGGGCATGGAGCCAGAAGATATAATGGAGCCCCTAGATGTTGGGGAAAGGGTAGAGTTATCCTCCAGGCATTGGAAGGCATGCTGGAGGGAGAATCTTCCTTTGGAGAGCAAAGAGACACCCTTCAGGGACTCAGCATGGGAGGGCAGATAGGTCCAAAGATCTCTGGCTTCTATCTCTCCTGACTCTTGAATTATAACAAGTGAAGACCTTTCTGAGTCTCTCCTTCCCTAACTGGTGAATGGAGTCCATATTTTTACCAACTTTCTATGGGCAGGCTTTGGGGTGTCCTTAACTTGGTTCCTAGCAAATAGTAGTGCCCTAAGTTGTAGTTAAAATTATTGCTAATTTTGATCTTGTCTTGCAGTCTAGATTGCCTCTGTTTCTACCAGTGGCGGGGTGGAGGGGGGTGCGGGGCTGGGCTCCAGTTAAGGATCTCAGGGTGGGACCCCAGACCTACCGAGGTTGTGCCTCTCCCACTGCCACTGGCTTTGATCTCTAGGTCATCCTGGGCAGAGAACTGAAAGGAAGTGAGGAGAATTTGAACATGGAGGAAGCATCAAACCATGGCTCAAATGCAGTGGGGTTGGGGAAGAAAGCATGCATGGGCACTGAGGCCTCAGTAACCTCCCTATCTTGGGGCCTAGTGACTCACTGCTCACCTGTCTCCATGTAGATGGTTTTTCTTTTCCTTTTTTTTTAAAAAAAACATTTATTCATTAAAATTTTTTTAATGTTTATTTATTTTTGAAAGAGACAGAGAGACAGAGCATGAGAGGCAGAGAGGCAGAGAGAGAAGGAGACACAGAGCCTGAAGCAGGCTCCAGGCTCTGAGCTGTCAGCACAGAGCCTGATGCGGGGCTCGAATTCACAGACCGTGAGATCATGACCTGAGCCGAAGTCGGATGCCCAACCGACTGAGCCACCCAGGTGCCCCTTAACATTTATTCATTTTTGAGAGACAGAGAGAGACAGAGCATGAGTGAAGGAGGGGCAGAGCTAAGGAGACACAGAATCAGAAGCAGGCTCCAGGCTCTGAGCTGTCAGCACAGAGCCTGATGCGGGGCTCAAACTCATGGACTGAGAGATCATGACCTGAGCAAAAGTCGGACACTTAACTGACTGAGACACCCAGGCGCCCCTACTTTTCCTTTTTGGAAGAGTATTTGTGGCGGCTACACTGTCACTAGATCAACTACAACTGCCAACTCGGGCTGTGTCCTAATGTATGTCTGTTCAATCTGTCCACTTTGCAGTGTCTCCAGGGTTCCTTGTGCATGGAACCACCACAAGACTTTTCTCCCTGGCATCTTTGCATCTACTCTTGTTTCCATCATACATTATTCCTTCAGAATAGACATTGGTTGTGAGATAACCTTGGAGAGGGAGACTGGCAGGGACATGACTCTTGGCCTCATCCCCAATGCAGACTTCATGTCTGCCCCTCAGTGCCCTACCTTTGCTGACCGCTGCTGGTAGGCATTGTTCTGATCCATGATCCACTCCAAGTTCAAGGCTCTCTTGGGGACGCTTATGTGGACGCGGAGATCCTGGACATCCTCGAAAGGGACAGCTTTGCGGAAGCCGGTGAGGGCCTCAAGGGCCACCACAGTGGTTTGGTGTTGGGATGGGCCTGAGGATCAGCACCACTGACAGCGCCCAGGGCAACACCCAGTGTGGCAAATCAGCACCACGGGCAGCTCCTTCCGGTGGGCCAACCTCGGCAGGACCTCGGCTAGCGCCCCTCCCCAGTCCCCTCTTTCCGGGACCCGGGTCACCTGGGTGGACTTGAAGCCTCCGCCTAGCTCCCGCTTCTCCAGTAGCCACTGGACAATGGCGTGCGTCTCACTGTAGCGACCTAACTCCAGTTTCTGCATCAGGCTGTGGCCTCAGTGGTGTACAGGGAGTTCTCATCCAGGTGGTCCACTGGCCAGTGGGTTTTATCTGGGAGGTGGATGGCCACTTTGTCTCCCAGAACCGGGTCCATCTACCTAAACCTGTCCTCTCCTTGTGTCATCTGGCCCAAGTGTTCTCATCTGCTATTTTATTGAGCACTTACTTTATGTGAAACTCTTTGAGGAGGCATATGGACATTTTATTTTCAGAACACTCTAGGAGACAGGGACGCTATTTAGAGATGTGGAAATTAAGGTTAAGAGAAGCTCTTCCAGGTTCCACCAGTCCCACTGCAAGCAAGTTTTTCTAACTCCATTCCTCTTGACTCGAGTAATGGAGAGGATGGGATAAGGGCCCTTGGAGATGAGATAGGTACGGCCATGGAATGCACAGTTAACCACATGTTATGACCTTTCTACCCTTGACCACGTCCAGCATTTTCCCAGTTCAGCGTATTTGCACATGCCATTCTCTTAGCTTGGAACGTCCTTGGCCTTTCACACAGGCCCTTTTCACAGAGCCAGTTCCCAGTTCTCCAATCCATACCCCTCTCCTCTCATCATCTCTCCCACCCATCCTGCATGTTATCATCTCAGTGCTTGTATCAATTTTTAGTTCTTTATTGATCTGTTTGTCTTTGTTTTCTTTTCCTCAGGGAAGGTGGGATCTTTGAGAGCAAGGACCATATTAATCTTGTTCACCTTGGTTTCTTGGCGTCTGAGCTCAAGGGGTGGCACACCATAGATGCTCAGTAAATGCTAAGGGATTCATCACACATTGCTGGATTTTAAATCACACAATCTCCCTCCCCCTGCCCCCCATGACTGTGGTTAACACACAGTTGATTAAGAAGTGGCCCACACTCACTATGGCTGGCAAAGCTGTCCAGGCGATCATTGGGGGCTCTCAGTGAGGGCCAGAGCATAGGAGACTATGGCTACTGCAAAGTTGTCTGAATTTGGGGAAGCCGTTTCTCCAGGAAGCTATGGGCTCGCTCCATGCTGGCGGTGAAATTCTGGAAGGTCAGAGAGAAGAAACTAGATGGGAGAGATTGGAGGAGAGGGGTCTAGGAGTTAGAAGAGAGGGATGCACTGAGAGGGACATCAGGATGGGGGAACTTCCTATGGGCAGAGGGTATAGAGGACTCTGCAAAGCCTGACCTCCTCTTTGGGTCTTACCTGTATCTTTCGGCTGCACAGTTCGGGACAAGAGCTGTGAGAGATATGTCTGCTTCAGAGCCTCGGTAGCCACCCTGTGGACGCAGGATCACACCCATGATCCCCAGTGTCTTGGAGAGACTTTCCCCAACTTCTCCCGCATGACCTTGACAAGCTCCCAGGTGCTCGGCTCTGGGCTGGAGGATGCCGGAAGCAGGGTGGGGAGAGAGGAGGAGGAGGAACCGCCCAGAAATCTGCCTGTGTGGGGGTCTGCATCATGAACCAAAGCCAACAGCCACGGAAGGTGATGCGCTAAACTCTGAACTATCTCAGAGCACTCTTTCAGCAGCTCCGTTTTCCTGATAAGGAAAGCGACGGTCAGAGAGGTGGTCTCCCCATTGGTGGTAAATGACTGACTTAAGGTGTGAGTTCCTCTTTAGTCTGCTGGCTCTACCTTCAGCGTCTGTGCTGGGTTGAATAGTGTCCCTCCCTCCCCTGAAAAAAACTCATGTCCACTCAGAGCCTCAGAATATGATCTTACTTGGAAATGGGGTCTTTGCAGATGTAATTGGTTAAGCTAAGAAGACGTCATACTTATCAGAGTGGGCCCTATCCAGGGATTAGTGTACTTACAAGAAGGCCACATGAAGACAGACAAAAAGAAGGATGGACAGAGGTGGGAGGGTTGCAGCTACCGGTCAAGGAATGCTAAGGACTGCCAGAAGCCATCAAGCCAGAAGAGACAAGGAAGCATTGTCCCCTAGAGCCTTCAGAAAGAGCATGGCCCTGCTGATGCCTTGATCTGGGGCTTCTGGTCTTCAGAACTGTGACAAAATAAATACATTTCTGTTGTTTGGAGCCATCCAGTTTGTGGTACTTTTTACAGGAGTCCCAGGGAATTAATTCCCACCCCACAGTGGCCAAAGAAGCCTGTGAACTCTTGAATCAGATTGTGTCCCTCCTCAGTTTGGAACCTTCCATGGCTCCCATCTCACTTGGAGGAAAAGCTCAAGTCCTCCCTGCAGCCCAAAAGGCCCTGTGCAATCTGTCCCTTCCCCTCCCTCACCTTCTCCTCCTTCTCTCCTGTTGCTCATTCTGTCCCAGCCACAGGGGACTCCTCACTATTCCTCAAACATATTGGGCACTTCCAGTCTCAGGGCCTTTGCACCTGCTGTTCCCTCTGCTTGGAACACTGTTTTCCTAATTGTCCACATGACTTGCTCCCTCACCTCCTCACCTCCTCAGGTCCATACAAATATCATCTTTTCATGAAGCCTTCCAAAATTACCGCCCCACCACCTTGGTTCCCCTTCCCCCACATCTTTCCCCATATCACTTTAAAAAAAATTTTTTTTTCAACGTTTATTTATTTTTGGGACAGAGAGAGACAGAGCATGAACGGGGGAGGGGCAGAGAGAGAGGGAGACACAGAATCGGAAACAGGCTCCAGGTTCTGAGCCATCAGCCCAGAGCCCGACGCGGGGCTCGAACTCACGGACCGCGAGATCGTGACCTGGCTGAAGTCGGACGCTTAACCGACTGCGCCACCCAGGCGCCCCTCCCCATATCACTTTTAACAAGTCATGTCGTTTAGGTGTCTATCATGCTTATCGCCACACCATGAGAGCAGAGGTTTTTGTCTATTTTGTTTGCCCCAGGTCCTCGGTGTTTAAAGCAGTGCCCAGCACACTGCAGGTGCCTGAGAAATGTTTGCTGGTGGAAAGAAACTCTGATCTGTGAGCCTGTGAAACCTGTGTAACCCATCTCTGTACCACCTTCCTGTACAGCATCTGGCTCCTGCTCACACAGGCCTCCACACTCCCTAACTCCCTGTTTCATCTGGGGACGCAATCTGTCTTTGCTGAGTTCCTGCATTCACCCAGAGTTTTGTTCAGCAAACATTTGCCAACTGTGATAAACCAGATCTGCTCACCTCCCTGGAAGGGCTCACAGAGCAGGGAAAGCAAACCCTGAACAGACTATTTCAAATCCTAAGGCCCCCCAAGACCCTGTGGGTTTCGGGGCCTGGCATCTCTCCTCCTTCTCAGGCCTCAGGACAAGCTATCCCCTTCCCCAACTTTGGGTTCTGTTCCCTTCCTTTTCCTCAAACGTGCCAGAGCCTCAGGGCCTTTGCACATGCTGCTCCTTTTGCCTGGCGCTCTCTTTGCCATTCTTCTCCCGCCAACTGTGTTCCTTCATCAGCTTGCTGCTTGGTTGTCACTTCCTTTTGTAGGTTTCCCTGACCAGAAATGGCCCCTCTCCTGGTATTTCTTTCCCATGGAACTTAGCACAATTGTGATTTAAACAATCACCGGTTATAATTATTTGGTGAATTTCTGTCTTCCTCCCACACCCCAGCTTGTGAGTACTACAAGGAAGAGGCTGTAAATGTCTTGTTTACCGCCACATCTCCCTGTGTCTAGTACAAAGCATGGTTGGAACACAGCAGTTGCTGGGTAAATATCTGTTGAGTGAGAGAATGATAACCCTACTGTCATAGGTACAATAATAGAGACAGGCACAGGGCTGGTATTCAAGGAAGACTCCTGGAGGAGGTGGGTCTGAGCTAAGTCTAAAGAGAAAACAGAATTTGGCCAGGCAAAGCAAAGAAAGGGGATGGAGTGTGGCTATTCCGTGCAGAGAGGGTCTCATAAGCAAAGGGATCTGTGATCAGGGAGTAGTGAGGGGCAAGGCTTGGGAGGAGATACAGAAGAGAGGATATAATAGAGAGATGTTGGCATAGACACTTGGGAGCCATGGAAGGTGTTTGAGCAGGGACGAGACATCCCAGGCTGTTTGAAAGCTACTTCTGGAGGCTGATGTGGAGGTACGCCTGGTAGGGATGGGTGTGTTGGCTGGGGAGCTGCGAAGGCCCAAGCCCAGAGCGATGACAGCCAAGAAGTGGAGCCTACTGCAAGTGGGGGTGAGAGAGAGATGGCGTCCCAGACATGCCCAGCCTCTTGGACATTGTAACAGAGCGCAGGGTGGTCCAGAGCAGAGGGACGTGATGCTGGGTGCCGGGCCCTGGCTTTTTCCTGTTCTCGTTTTACCCATAAACAGGTCGGGGACCTGAGATTTGCCTATCAGTGCACAGAGCCCTGGGTTTTATTGGAGCAGCCGAGGCAGGGGGGCAGTGGGCACCACGATTACAGGGCCCTTCCCCAAGAAGTGCCCATCTTCCGCCTGCCTCTGGGTGATGATCCAGTTGTCAGTGGCACAGAGAGACAAGGGTTGTCATGGTGGAGTAGACGAGGGCAAAGACCCGGAACACGTAGCCCGTGAGCCTGTCGGGGGGGGGGGGCAGGTGATGACTGGGAATCACAGCCAAGGGGATTCTAGGACAGGGGCCTCTACACCAGGGGGAGTCTGCACAATGGGCCCCACTGCTCCAGCCTGACCCTTCCTTCGCTGCTCCCCAGGTCTGCAGCACGGGCACTAACAACCTTTCTCTCTGACATTCAGACACCAGCTCTCTGTTCAACAATAACCTTCAAGTAACACTCAGGCACTGTCGCCCCCAAAGTGACCCCTACACCGTAGACTCCCAGATAACCTTCAGGGAATACCCAAGTAGCAATAGCTCTGGCCCGAAGGCTGCCTGCCCCAAGACCTGTGGTAGGGGTGCTCCTGGGGTCATCAAGCCTCAGGCTGGTCCCCGACCTTCATTCAGGACGGTGCCGGCAGGACTCCCCACCTCCTCGTCCTTACCAGGTGCCTCCCGGGTTTCCCTTGCTGGTGTGGTAGATGCCGTCTGCACTCCGGTGGGTCAGCATCCGGGTGTAACCTGGAGAAACAGGTGGCGGAGAACTTTCGGGGAGATTTGGCATTTGGGTGTGGCTATGAAGGGGGGTCAGTTGTCAGGCATAATCTGGGGGGGGCAAGGTATGGGTGTGACTTGGGGGTGCATCACGTCTAGATGTAACCATACAAGGGGAATTGTCTAGGTGTATCAGGAGGTGGCCGCAGGGCCCAGGTGCGACCGTGGGAGCCAGTGTGCTGTGTTATCTGGGAGGAGCCTGGGAAATCGCCCCATCGGGGTACTCTGGGGAAGGGTGTGACTGGGAATTGTCAGAGGGATTGTGGAAGGTGAAACCCAGGAAAAGGGGTACCCTGGGGGCCACTACCTGGGGGTTTCCTCGGGGGCTGTTTCTTGGCTATAAACTGGGGGTGTCACCGTATCTTTGTAGCTTAGGGGAGTCTACCCCTGGGTGTCATCTTGGAAGGGCACCTCTCGGATGCATTGTGAACACTGCTACTTGAGTATTACCTGAAGGTTGCTTGGGGGCTTATGGTTTGGGTGTGACTTTGGGGGTGACAGCGTCTGTGTGTTACCTGAGGGTTATTGTTGAGAGCACCTGGATGGAGAGTTGGTGTCTGAGCGTAACTGGGAAGAGGGGTCGGTGCCCAAACTAACGTGAGGGTCTCTGTCTGGGTATAAGCAGGCACATGAATCTCTGGCTGTTGCCTGGGAAGTTTGGCTATAACCTGGGAAGGTGTAACGGGGAGACCACTGCCTGGGATTATTCTGGAGTTTTCTGCTTGGCGTTCCCTAGTGGTGCAACCCAAGGCATGGCATTGATTGGGTGTAACCTAGGACAGCGACTGGGTATAATCTGGGAGCTGAGTCAGAGCGTGAATGTTCTTGTCTGGGAGAGTCCCATGGGGGCCGCCCCTTCCAGAGAGTCACCCTTCCAGAGAGTCCCACTCTCAGTGCGGTCCCAGGAGGGAACCCAGTCTCACCGCTGATGATGTTCTCTATCACCTTGTCCCTAAGTTCCACTCCAACCTTGCCCCACTGGCCGGCGGCATCCAAAAAGCGGGTCAGGATGATCACAGGTGCCAAGGAGCTCAGCGTCTGCTCAGGGCAACCAGTCGGGACCCTCAGCAGCCTCCGCGTTCTTTTAGGTGTCAGGGTGCCCAGGATTGTCTCACCAAGGATGTCACCTGTCTGGCGGGCAGTCATCTCAGGAATGACCTAAGCCGACATGGCTCCCTGATGACCCCACACGGACATCCCATCCTGTCCCTGTGCCTGGGCAGGCTGGGGCGGACCCAGCTCCCTGGTCTCCCACCCCCTCACCTAGGAGTCACCTCTGTCCTAAGCACCTTGGACACTGACAAACATTTCTGCCTCTGTATTGGGCACCTTGTTCAAAAAGTCCTGTCTTTCAGCCCCTCCCTCCATCCTGGTGTGGCCCCAGGATCCCACATGCCCCCACCCACAAACCAGAAGGATGCTATGGGATATTTGCTGTATCTGCCCTCCTGCCTGTGAGACACAATGACGAAGCAAGTTAAAAACAACAGCAATGATAGTAATAATGACAATCACAATGACAGTAGGAAGAGGCATTTGTTAGCTATAAAGAGCACAGACTCTGTATCCCAAATACCTGGGTTCAAATCCCAACCCTTCTGTGTCCTAGCCGTGTGGCGTTGGGCAAATTACTTAACTTCTCTGTGCCTCGGTTTTCTCATACATAAAAGGTGCCTACCTCATATGGTTGTTCTAACAGCTCAATGAGTTGCTAATTTTTTTTTTTTTGTTTATTTTTGAGAGACAGAGCGTGAGCGGAGAAGGGGCATAGAGAAGGAGACACAGAATCTGAAGGAGGCTCCAGGCTCTGAGCTGTCAGCACAAACTCCGACGCGGGGCTTGAGCCCATGAACGGTGAGATCATGACCTGAGCTGAAGCCGGACGCTTAACTGACTGAGCCACCCAGTTGTGAAATCTAAATATAAATAATTTTTTTATGTGAAATATAAATAATGTTCCCAGCTCTCTGATTCTTCCTGGGAGTGATGATTATTCCCATCGTGCAAATGAGGACACGAAGGCTCAGAAAAGTTGACTAAGTTGTCCATGGTCACACGGCAGAGACAAAGCTTGAGCCCAAGTCTGACAACAAAGTCCCAAAGTGGGGGCTGGGTGACTGAACTTTCAAATTCATTCCCTTGCACCTCACTCGCATTGAAGAGGCCTGGTTGCTTTTTAAAATAACATTTGTTGGGGCGCCTGGGTGGCTTGGTCGGTTAAGCGTCCAACTTCGGCTCAGGTCATGATCTCATGGTCCGTGAGTTTGAGCCCCGCGTCGGGCTCTGTGCTGACAGCTCAGAGCCTGGATCCTGTTTCAAATTCTGTGTCTCCCTCCCTCTCTGCTCCTCCCCTGTTCATGCTCTGTCTCTCTCTGTCTCAAAAATAAACGTTAAAAATAATTTTTTTTAAATAACATTTGTTTTAATGTTTATTTGTTTTTGAGAGAGAGAGAGAGACAGAGCGTGAGCGGGGGAGGGTCAGAGAGAGAGGGAGACACAGAATCCGGAGAAGGCTCCAGGCTCTGAGCTGTCAGCGCAGAGCCCGACGTGGGGCTCGAACCCACAAGCTGTGAGATCGTGACCTGAACCAAAGTCGGGCGCTCAACCGACTGAGCCACCCAGGCGTCTGTCTGTCCTGTGATCATAGCCTGGGCCCAGGGGAAGCCCCACTGTCTGCACTAATAACAGGAGTGGGGGCACCCATTACCTTGACCAGGAGTGTCTTCTTCACGTGGTCCTCGACCCCATAGCCCGCAACCCTGGCCTCCACGTCCACTTTGCCAGTCTCAAGCCTGACACTGATGTACTGTGTGGCCTCAGGAAAGCCCCTTAACCTCTTTGTGCCTCAATTTGCTCCCATCGAAACAAAAAGCAATGGTGGCAGCCGTTTGCTGGGGTGATTGTGCATTTTCTATGAGAGAAATACCTCAGAAGCTTTTCAAAAGGACAACCACCTCGCTGGCCCCTTTGAATGATGGACACACTCCAGCCCCTTTATAAAATACACTGACAGACGGTCTGTGGGCAGGGGAGGGCTCAGGCTTCACCTTGACCTGGCGGCTGCTGAAATTGTACAGCACGGCTTGGATCTGGACCTGCTCATCCCTGACCACGGAGGAGGGCAACTTGAGATCCACAAAGAGTGATTTCATAACTGTCAGCTCAGAGGGATCTGAGACGCAGAGACCTACAGCCAAGGGAGTACGTTGGCATTAAGCAGAGGCCAGCTGTCCCAGGGCTGAGCAGGGCCACCGTTCTCCCAACTCCTCGGCGCTGGGCTTGTGGGGTCACCTTGTCCAGCCTTGAGGCTGACAGCCACAAACTGCCACGTGGTGATGGAATCTGGCACAGTCACAAGGGTGCTGTTGTAGGAGAGGCTTCTGAAAGTGGCAGGGGTCGGCGGTGGACATCAGTGAGTTCGTGCTGCCTGGACAGAGCCTCTGCATTGGGAGGGTCACTGTCCAGGGGCCAGCGGGTCACCCCATTGGAGGCCACCATCACTAGAAGGCCATCTTTTGGGAGGAACCGTCGGATTTGTATCGTCATACAGGGAGGTGCCTGTCATGGGACTATACTGAGAGCTCAGTGTCACCACTGGGGACACTGGCTCTGACTGACACCCACTGATGCATGGAAGGACCAGGAACCAGATGCTGGCGTGGAGGCTGTGGTCCTACCCTGACTTACTTTTTGGCAGTGTAAACTTCTTCCAGAGCCAACTCTCAGGGAACAAGGTCCGGACAGGCTGGTCCTCCATGAAGATGTCACCAAAGTCCTCGTCTTCGTCGGCTGTGGGGGGTAGACGTGGGGCAGCATCTCTCCCACGTGCCTGTCCCATGGCCCGCCAGACTCCTCAGTGGGGTCCTCCCACCCCATTCCCACATGGCCCATATCATCCCTTGACCTATCCCATGGCACTTCGTGCCCCTCAAGCAAACCCCAGCCCCCTGCCTCCGGCCATGACCTCCTCACATGTCCCCCAAAGCAGCTGTTCCTCCGGGGCCTCCCAAGTCAGGGTCTCAGGCAGGTCCTCTCCTCATATGCCAGCCCCGCCGGGGTCTCCAGGAGCCCCGCCTCACGGCACTTTCGTGCCAGCTCCATCTTGAACCTGTTCCCTGTGGGCCAGAGTTAGGGGGACAGAGGAAGGGTTGAGCGGGACCGGAGGAAGCTGGAACCCATCCGCCTCGATGCCATGCACAGCCTGCCTTGATTTAGCCATAACTCTAGCAGGTGCTGGTTCTAGCACTTTGCCTGTATTGTCCCTCTGAAGCCTCACATCGAACCCATGCGGTGGGTTCTGATGAGGGAGCTAAGCAACAGAGAGGTTAACTCACTGGCCCAAGGTCACACAGCTCCCAGGTGGCAGAGCTGGGACTAAAATCCATGTTTCTGTTGCTTCTGCTTCTCCTTCTTCCCCGCCCCCTCTCTTCCTTCTTCTTGACAGGGGTTGGTAATGCCGTGTTTATGTGTTAGAGACACCAGTTAAAATTTCTGATTTTCATCTTGTATTTTTTAAACATGATGGGGCACCTGGGTGGTTCAGTCAGTTGAGTGCCTGACTTCGGCTCAGGTCATGATCCCATGGTTGGTGGATTTGAGCCCCGCGTCGGACTCTGTGCTGACAGCTTGGAGCCTGGAGCCTGCTTCGGATTCTGGGTCGCCCTCTCTCCCTGCCCCTCCCCGCTCATGCTCTGTCTCTCTCAAAAATAAATAAACATTAAAAAATAAAACAAATAAAATAAAAATGAAAGCCTAAAACTTGTTGTAAAGCGTGATGTCAAGTTGAATGCTTCTAAGTTAGCAAAATGAAGAAATGCGCTTAAAGATGAAAATATAGCAATTCGAAAATCTTGTTGTCTACCGTATGCAATGATTATACTCACACAATATAACTTATCATTGCCGTGAATAACACAACACTTTACATCATAAACTTTTCGAAGGAGGTGAGCATGATTTTTTTAAAAAGTAGGTTCCACAACTAATGTGGAGCTTGAACTCACGACCCCGGGATCAAGAGTAGCGTGTTCTACCGACTGAGCCAGTGAGGCGCCCCTAGCATGATTTTTTTTTAAATATCAAATTAGAGTTAAGGTTTTACTTCAATTTTTATTAGGCTTCTATTACCTTCTCTTTATTTTGAACCACAAAGTCATAGGCGCCTGGGTGGTTCAGTTGGTTGAACGTCTGGCTTCGGCTCAGGGCATGAACTCGTGATTTGTGAGTTCAAGCCCCGTATCGGGCTTGTTGCCATCAGCCAGTTGGTGCAGAACCTGCTTCAGATCCTCTGTCCCCCTCTCTCTCTGCCCCTCTCCTGCTTGTGCTTGCTCTCTCTCTCTCTCAAAAAATAAATAAAACACTTGAAAAAATAATAAAAGAACCACAAAGTCATCAGCATTGCTCGAAGAGACTGAAAAATCTAATATTCATATAATCCATGCTTCCAACACCACTCGGTGCTGACTCCCATCTTCCTTGAACTGCAGGCTCAGAACTCTTTGTCTGGTCAACACCTTGGCCTTGGGGATGGCAAGGCTTGCTAGCTATTATCCACTGGCACTCAGCACCCATCTCTTCTTTTGCCCTCTTTTTATAAATTTTTAAATGTTTATTTCTTATTGACAGACAGAGACAGTGCACGAGCAGGGGAGGGGAAGAGAGAGACACACAGAATCTGAAGCAGTCTCCAGGCTCTGAGCCATCAGCACAGAGCCCGATGCGGGGCTTGAACCCATGAACCGTGAGATCGTGACTTGAGCTGCAGTTGGATGCTCAACCGATGGAGCCACTCAGGCGCCCCTGCCTATGTTCCCTCTTGTATCATAGGGATATTCTAGACATCTAGAAGCTACATTTCCCAGACTCTCTTGCTGCTAGGATTCTGGATGGGATTAGATTCTGCCACTGAGATGCTCTTGTGTAAGATTTGGAAGGTGGGAGAAGTGGAGACTGTCTTCCCTACAACAATGGTAGTTGATGGGTGAGCCCCGGTCTATGTGTGTTTCTGTTATTGGCACAATTCTGTACTTCATTATCTACCCACCAGCATCGTCAGAGATATCACCAGTCGTTTCCTGAGATTTCATGCATTGCAAGAACTGCAGTGAGGTGATGTTGAGTCCCAGCAATCAGCTTTTCACCTCCACTTCTGTAGTCCGTCTAATTGTTTTGAGAGCACCAAACTCCCATCATTAAATCCTTCCCTCTCTACTTGAAGTACCTAGAGTGGTTTTTGTTTCCTGGTACCTAGAGTGGTTTTTGTTTTCTGAATACAGTAGGTTAGGGAGCCAGGAGGGGCATGTCCAGCTTTAGCTCTGACCTGCATTCCTCTTGGTCCCCAGCCTCTTCAGGGAGCAGCGATGGAATGTGGCAGTGGGGCTCTGAGGGCAGTGCCAGTCCAGGGGTCAGAGAGAAGAATGAGGGAGCCATTGTCAAGATCATTATAAACACCCTTGATATTTATTGGATGCTTACTGAATTCTCAGTGCTTTCTATGCATGATTTCACTGAATCCCATAGTTGCCTCATGTTCAAGATTCACCACATAAAAGCTGTGCAGTCTTCAGCAAGTCACTTAACCTCTCTAAGCATTAATTTCTCCAGCTATGTAAAATGGTATAATCATAGTTCTATCCAGGAGATTATGCATATAAAAGTACTTAACACAGTGTCCAGCTTGTAGTAGACAGAAACTATTATTGAGATCACCATTTATAGCTGAAAGGACACTCCTAGTTGTCCCTGGTATCCACTCCCCCCCCCCCGGGGGGGGGGGGGGAGCGGCCTGGGGGGGATATCACTCAGAATGAAGACTACGTTTCCCAGCCTCCCTTGCAACTAGGTGGGGCTACATGACTGAGTTCTGGCAAATGAGATATGAGAAAATATCTCCCCCTCCCACGTCCCTTCATACTCTTGCCTGGCATGAGGTCCTAATGAGGTACCACCTTGGAATGTAGCAGGGCA